>NC_143565.1:58871666-59242500 GCF_054136105.1 Typopeltis vanoorti | reverse complement strand
TATATATATATATATATATATATATATATATATATATATATATACAGGGTGTTCGGGATAAATTTGACAGTTTCGTAAGGAAAAAGAAAATCTTCTTTGTATCTATTAAATTTAATGAATTGACAAAAAACATTACAGGCAGAGTTAATTACAATACTATCAACAAGATTTACTCAAAATAACCACCATTAGCATCGATCACAGCTTCAATTCTGCTTCGGAACCTCGAACAAGCTGATGCTACAGTCTCCCTGGGAAGGGCCGCTAAAACTGTTTTAATTTTATCCATTAACTGGGCTTTTGTATTACTGGAAGTGCGATTGGTGTCTTTTTCAACTGCGCCCCATACAAAATAATCCATGGGGTTAAGGTCTGGGGAGTTTGGAGGCCAAACATTTGGACTGGTGAAGTCGTAGAAATTTTCAGACAACCATTTTTGACTTTTCCCAGAGGTGTGGCAAGGGGCCGAATCCTGCTGTCATACATACGGCCTACCATTGGCTACCCTTGTTATCCAGGGCTTGACTACAGTTAGCAACTCCACGAACAAAGCCCGAATTCCAATGCCAGGGTTCTTCAACACCTGTTCCTGCAGATTTGCGAGGAATTCTGCTGTACGAACGCAATCAGATCGTCTGCTAGGGATCTTTCTTCTTGCTACATCCTCGTAGTCACCATTGCAAGTCTCTAGTTCATGCCTGATTGTTTTTACTGTATTCAGGGAGCATTGGGCAGCAGTCGTAATATCCTTATTTTGATGGCGGGCACGAATCATCATGATACAAGTTATTCTCTTCCATGATTCAGGAGGGTTCCAGCTATCCATCCTTTCTCACATCTTGTATATGAATGAAGAAGGGTCCAAACTTTTAAATGAAGAGAAGTGTGTGTTAATACATGTAACTTACGGAAAAATATAATTAATTATAAATATGTCAAATTTATCCCGAACACCCTGTATATATATAAGGTCGAAAATAAGGTCGACCACAGTCGCACAAAACTTTATAAACACCAGGAAAATGCAGTTGGTTGTGTTTTGGTTTTGGTCGACTCAGAAAAAGAACGAAGTTTTTGCAGAGTAGTATAGTCGGTCTTTATGTTGAATTTCTTCAAAATCCTAGATAGTTTTGGGTAAGAGAGCTGATAAATGGTAACTGTATATAAGTGATAGGGTTGGAATCATCTTCTTGTCGAGGATGTTGGCGTGGTCTCAAACGTTTAGTGATGTTACGAGACGAATATCCATTATTTAAGAAGGTGTTTTTCAGGAAGTTAAGCTCATCGGTGCTCTGAAGGTCTTCTTCTGTGGAAGTGAGACATCTTGCTCGATGGGCAAGGGTGGAGATGATGCCCAGTTTCTGAGGAGGGAAGTGATGAGAAGAGCCATGTAAAGATCTATCAGTGTAGGTGGTTTTTCGAAAAATTGAAAATTTAAGACAGTCAGGTAATCTGCTGATCTTTAGATCCAAGAAGAGGAGAATGCCGTTAATCTCTAGTTCTGATGTGAATTTAATGTTCTGATGTTTGTTATTTAAATGGTTTAGGAAGTTTAGCAGTTCCTCGAAACTATGTCCCCAGATAAGGAAGACGTCATCAATGTAGCGTAACCACAGTTTAGAGGAACTGCAAAACTTCCTTAACCATTTAAATAACCAACATCACAACATTAAATTCACATCAGAACTAGATATTAACGGCATTCTCCCCTTCTTGGATCTAAATATCAGCAGATTACCTGACTGTCTTAAATTTTCAATTTTTCGAAAAACCACCCGCACTGATAGATATTTGCATGGTTCTTCTCATCACTTCCCTCCTCAGAAACTGGGCATCATCTCCACCCTTGCCCATCGAGCAAGATGTCTCACTTCCACAGAAGGACCTTCAAACAGAGCTTAACTTCCAGAAAAACACCTTCTTAAATAATGGATATTCATCTTGTAACATCACGAAACGTTTGAGACCACTCCAACAACCTCGACAAAAGATGAATCCAACCCTATCACTCACATACAGTTGCCATTTATCAGCTCTCTTACCCCAAAACTATCTAGGATTATGAAGAAATTCAACATAAAGACCGACTATACTACTCTGCCAAAACTTCATTCTTTTCTGAGTCGACCAAAACCAAAACACAACCAACTGCATTTTCCTGGTGTTTATGAAGTTTTGTGCGACTGTGGTCGACCTTATTTTGGCCAGACAGATAAATCTGTTTCACTTCGTCTTGAGGAGCATAGACGTTACATCTCTTACAGTAGGACACGAGCGAGCGCCCTTTCCGGTCATGTCCTCTTCTCGGCAAACTCTAACCTTGAAGAACAGCCACATCAAGTTGATTGGGAACGCACTACTAATTTATATATATGCAAAGATGAATTTGAAAGAAGAATTATCGAATCAAAAGAAATAGTTCTGGATCCTTCACAATCGAACAACAATCTAAGCTACAATTTGCCTGATTCCCATAGCGCAGTAATCCAGTACTGGCGCTCTAAAATTAGCTGTCGCACACATTCAACTCATGCCAACGGTAGCACGCTGTCACCTATTCAAATATGTCTGTTACTATTCTACTTTTTATTAGGCTGGAAAGTCCATGTTTTTTACCTTGTTATTTTGATTATGTTTTTTATTTCTCACCTGAAGAAGTCAGAGCACCGATGAAACTAGTCATGATTTATTAAAGGTTTTTGTTATACTTTCTCGAGTTCTAGTCATTTAAATTAATTTTATAAATGTATACATCCCGAGTAAATCCTAACTTCAATAATATGTGTGTGTGTGTGTGTGTGTGTGTGTGTGTGTGTGTGTGTGTGTGTGTGTGTGTGTGTGTGTGTGTGTGTGTGTGTGTGTGTGTGTGTGTGTGTGTGTGTGTGTGTGTGTGTGTGTGTGTGTGTGTGTGTGTGTGTGTGTGTGTGTGTGTGTGTTTTAATCATAATTTTACTGACTAGGAACAGTGAGATAAGATAAGATAAAAACTTTAATTAAAACCTAACTAGTTTCATCGGAATGCCGACTTCTTCAGGTGTTCAAATTACCACAAACTGGAAAAATAGCAAGATAAAACATGAACTTCTCATATGAACAAGCTAGGAATAACCACAGTCAAATTTGAACTAGCTTCCGCTTAGCGGTCTAGCGTGAGGCGTTAGTGAGTAGGAACTATTTCGAGAGCGCCAGAACTGAATTACTGCGGTGTGTGAGTCAGGTAAGCTATAACTTAAATTGGTGTTCATGTGTGAGAGGTCCAGAAATATTTCTTTTGATTCTAAGATGCGTCTTTCAAGTTCGTCAGCGCATTTATGGATATCAGTAGTAAGATTCCAATCTATTTGGTGTTGACGCTCTTCTAAATTACAGTTGGCAGAGAAAAGGACATGACTGGAGATGGCGCTTGCACGGGTTCTGTTGTAAGAGATATCACGTTGATGTTCTTCGAGACGTAGAGTGAGACCGACTTATCGGTTTGCCCATAATATGGTTTTCCTTAACTGCAGATCATTATATAAACTTCTGGGAACTGAAGTTGGTTATGTTTTGGCTTGAGTTGACTCATGAAAGAACGAAGTTTTGGTAGGGTGGTGAAGTAAGTTCTAATGTTAAATTTCTTCATAATTTTCACCAATTTTGGTGATAGAGAACTTACGTATGGTAATTGAATGTGTTCACTAGGATTGGAGTTATCTTCTTGCCGAGTTGGCGTATGTGGGTATAGACGGTTCGCAATGCCTTGAGGTGGGTATCCGTTCTTTAGGAAGGTGCTTTTTAGGTGGTTAAGTTCTAATTGAAGATCTTCTTCTTCTGAAATTAGAGATCTCGCTCGATGGGCCAGAGCGGAAATAATACCGAGTTTCTGCGGAGGAAAGTGATGAGAGGAGGCATGTAAGTATCTATCTCTGTGAGTTGTTTTTCGAAAAATCGAAAATTTGCGACAATCAGGCATCGTAGTTATCTTTAAATCTAAAAAGGCTAGGATGCCGTTCACCTCGAGTTCCGACGTAAATTTGATGTTTTGGTGGCGATTGTTCAAATGATCTAAGAAGGTTTGTAAATTCTCTTGATTATATTCCCAGATGAGGAAGATATCATCCATGTATCGCAGCCACAGTTTGGGTTTTAATGTAGCTCTTGAAACAGCTCTTTCTTCAAAGTCTTCGAGAATATGTTGGCTAACACTGGAGATAATGGGCTTCCCATAGCTAAGCCGCTGGTTTGTTTATAGATTTTTCCTTAAAATGAGAAATAGCCGGAGTTTACGCAATGCATTATTAGGGCGAAAATGTTTTGGGGGTCTTTGTTATTAACACCTCCAGGGAGCCCAAAGACTCATTGATGGAGGTCACCACTCAATCCACCAATGCCATCTGCTGCCCATTACCATTACTAGTATTTTTCACAGACAATCACAAAAATCCATGTGCATGGCGGGATTCGAACCCGCAGCCTTTTGACGGGAGCGGATACGCTAACCACTCGGCAAACTAGGCCGAATCACGAATCCGTGACATCAAAATCAACATTGACAACATCAGCTAGTATACCTGCCTTAACGCTTTCATTGTTGATTTTAATTTTTCATCCGTTGTATTGTTTCTTTTTTTTTATTGCTTACTGTGATACGTTTTACGTCTTTAGGTGTTCTAATCTTATGAAAAATAGGCACGTTCCTGATGAAGTCTACCTATCGGCCCACCAAACTATTCAAGCATTTGTAGGTTTAATAAAGTTTTGTTTTATTTAATATAAGCTTAACCATGTCGTTATTATTCGGCCTGGTTTGCCGAGTGGTTAGCATATCCGCTGCCGTCAAAAGGCTGCAGGTTCGAATCCTGCCATAGGTATGGATTTCTGTGATTGTCTGTGAAAAATACTAGTAATGGTAATGGGCAGCAGATGGCGATGGTGAATTGAGTGGTGACCTCCATGGATGAGTCTTTGGACTCCCTGGAGGTATTAATAATAAAATCATACAGGAATTTTGAATGTGATATATATTAATTTTTATTCGATAAATGACCGTAATTCACATATAAAACTTCAACAAGTCGATACTTATAATTTCTTAGTTTTGCTCATGTAAATGTTGCTTTTATGGTAATAGATCTGTCCCTGTATTTCAACCTGAGGAAGTCTGATCAAGATTCCACGAAATGCTAACACACCGTCTGCTGGCTTTGTACAGAGTGGCTGTAATTAAAGAGGAGATGTACAGAGCCTTGTAGCGAAAAAAATGTACTGAATGAAATTCAACCCTTAGCGTACGCGCACTCTGGAATATGAGGTTTTGATTTACAAAAAATTAAATAAATAAATAAACAAATAAATAAATAATAATAATAAATAAAAAGGACAAAATTCTGCCAACAGCATAGAGTCGGCGCTAGAATCACGTGATATCTACATAATCTTACTGTTTCACTGAAGTTTGGTGGATATAAGGAAGACCGAAACTGATTCGCGTCATTCTGATAAGACTGAAGAAAAATGATTTCAGGATTTGAAAATAGCGGATCTTAAGCAATGAGGCCAGGACAAGGGCACAAACGGATTATTTCTTAACAAGCTGACAAAGTTGCAGCTGTCGTCCTGGAACATGGAATGAATAACACACAAAGATCTAGCAGTGCTAGGACAATTGGGTATGCCATACTCAACTGTGTGGATAATCCTGCGTCAAATGCTAAGGTTTCTCCCTACAAGATCTTCCATACTCAAGCTTTGCTTCATGGTGATGCAGAAACTCGATCCTGACGTTTCTAGCTCGAATGGAGATGGATGATGCACGGTCGTGGAAGATCTTATGGAGTGACGAGGCACATTTTTATCTATATTATAAAAGCTAAGAAATTAGAAAAGGTGGTTATCTGCTTTAAAGCAGATAACAAATCACATGCATCGAATCAAGCAGCAGTAGAGACATGTAACCTGTGAAGATCCTCAAGGAAAGTTCTTTCTCTAGTTTTCTTCAACATTTACATTATACATGATATTAGCCGACTACTTATTTGAGTAACGATCTTCCAACACAAATGGCATAGGTATTGTCCTAATCCTGTGGCCTCTTCTCTTTTGAGAGGGTTGCAGCTGATTATTAGGGAGATAATTATGAAGCAAGGTGGTTTCCCGTTGCCTTACTTGCCGTAAGTATTTATAACTGTAGCCGTGTGTGTTCACGGGACCGGTTTGCTTGTTTTGAGGGATGAAAAACCCGTGTTACCAGAAGATAAAAACTTCCATCTCCGCATGAGAACGGTTAACTCACCTTTAGTCGAAAGAGACCAGATAGATTCCTCACGTCATGGACGGAAATCGAACCCAGATCTTTCCGACCACAGGGCTTCGTCTATACCGAAGGTTCTACGGAGGCTTATAGGTATAGTATTCCTATGCGCCTCCGTAGAACAGTCGGAGGCTCATAGTTATAGTATTCGTCCATACTTGCAACATGCAATACGACATCAATATGGTAACCAACTGGTACACAATAAATTCCATTCACCTAAACACAGTTAGATAAAATACCTAATATTATGCAATTCATTGAATTAACCAGTTGATAATAAGTATATAACAATCTGACGTTGATATTAAAAACAACAACAAAAAAGAAATAATAAATAATAAAAATTAAATAAGTTTCTTTTAAGATGAAAAAAATCTACTTAGTCTTAAAACATTTTCGATTTGTTTTCATTATTTCACGGACCCCCTCAACAAAACCTACGACCCACAGTTTGGGAATCGCTGGTCTAGAGTATCACTTATCTTAGAAGATACAATTCAAGAATGATAAAATGATCGAGTGCGTGATCTTTAGGAGGCAGCTGCTCTGTAATTAACAATATTCCACGCCTCGTCCCCATAATGCAAAGTTAATTAATAAAACCTTTGAAACTGGACCAAAATATTAGACTGCATCAATCACACATATATAGAAACACGAGAAAAACCATGACTATAACTATATATATATATATATGTTAACCTTGAGGCCTCTCCTATAAAATTTATTCATGTGTTCTCAAGTTACATTAAGCATACTGTATAAAGATTTGTCTTCTTTGAATCGTTCACCTTGGAATATTGTTAATTACAGAGCAGCTGCCTCCTAAAGATCACGCACTCGATCATTTTATCATTCTTGAATTGTATCTTCTAAGACAAGTGATACAGACTAGCGATTTCCAAACTGTGGGCCGCGGCCCCCTTGGGGGCCGTAGGTTTTTATTGAGGAGGTCCGTGAAATAATGAAAACAAATTGAAAATGTTTTAAGAATAAGTAGATTTTTTTTATCTTAAAAGAAACATATTTAAATTTTATTATTTATTATTTCTTTTTTGTTATTTTTTATATTTTAATGTAAAAAAATTACGCATTGGTGGGGGTTCACAAATTTTGCTTCCTGAGTATTTCGGCGCTTAATGAATATTAGTAAATATATGCTTATTCATATAAGTTTCATTTCAAAGCAGAAATCTAAGAATTACAATTTCAAATATTTCACCTGATATTGACTTTTTGTGTAGCAGTATTGAAACACATCCATCGCATTAAATTGTTATTAAACTTACTTTATGTTTTTAATTCTTTCTTTATTACTAATTATTTTACGTTTCATGTGCTTGTACTGCAAATGTACAATAATAATATATCTATCTATATAAAAATATGAGATAATGTGCCATGTCAAATGCGTATGTTTGTATTGAATATAAATACAATAAATATTATAATAATATATGCCTATATTACGATTTTTTTTCGAGGTGGGCCGTGAAATATTTTAATTTTTCCAAAAGGGCCCTGACATCCAGACGTTTTGGAAGAACTGCTCTAGACAACATTTAATGACACGCGTACGAAATGCACCAAGAACATGAATTGTGCATCAATACTGATCGTGTTGTATTTGAAAGAAGGAACCAAGAAATAAGGATCCATATTTTTTTCTAAACAAAGAAACGTTTGGTGCCTAATATAATTAGCTTTCATTTTATTTATTTATTTATTTTTATTTTACTCAAATAAAGAAAACAGTAAAGGGATAAAGCAAGAAAGACAATACCAGCGTGAAATGTATACCAAGCATAGGGTTTAATATCCGTCAGAACCCTTCTGTAGCATGGTTTCTGACAATCTCTGATATTGTTGATTACGTGACAAATAACGACTACAGTAGTGATTATCTCTTAGCATCAAGTAAACTCCGAATATCAGAATTTATGAAAGTAATGAAGTTCTACAGAGTGTAAAACGTCTCCAACAGAAAATAATATCAGAAACATTATTATTATTATTATTATTATTATTATTATTATTATTATTATTATTATTATTGTTCCGGGAAACTCCAATGAGTCGACAGACTCATCGAGGGAGGCCCTAAGATCATGCCTGGAACAACTATTCAACATTCACACAGTATTTATCATATCTTGCCTTGAACTCATTCACGGTCGTAAAGCTTATTCCACTCATTCACCACTCTCCAAGTAAAAAACCTAGCTCTAACACCCTTGTCAACCACGCTCTTGCCCAGCTTCCATGCATGGCCCCTAGTCCTCCCACCACCAATCATATTTTCAAAAATATCTTCTGGATCAATCTTATAGAAACCCTTCAGTAATTTGAATGTCTTAATCATATCACCCCTCCTTCGCCTATCGTCCAATTTCTGTAACCCACAAATCCTCAACCTATTCTCATAAGGGTCATTCCACAGTCCTGCTATCATCTTGGTCACTCGTCTCAGAACCCTCTCCACTTCCTCCTCATCACGAAGAAACCCTGGTGCCCATAACTGGGCACAGAAGTCCAGATGGGGTCTTATCAAGGCTCGATACAGAGAAACAACAACTTGTTTGTCTCTGCATGTTAAAGTATTTTTCATAAGCCAAGTGATTTGGTGAGATGTTTTAGTCACTTTTGCTATGTGCCCCCTAAACTTCAACTCCCTATCCACCAGCACTCCCAAATCCCTGGCTTCATCAATCTCCTGGAGTACGGTTCCACCAATGCGATATACTGCTGCTGTTCTTTTCACCCCAAAGTGCATAACCTTACACTTTGCCACATTAAACTGACATCCATTTTTCCTAGCCCAGTCCTCCAAACTATGCAAATCATCCTGTAAACTTTTGACATCCTGTGCACTCACAATTGCTCTACCCAACTTTGCATCATCAGCAAACAAGTGAACACTTCCTCTCAAATCCTTTCCAATATCATTGATGAACAAATTGAAAAGCAGTGGTCCAAGAACAGAGCCCTGCGGCACTCCACTAGTCACAAGACGTCTTTTTGACTCCACTCCTGAATAAACCACTCTCTGGTATCTCTCCTTCAACCACCCTCCTATCCATCTTACCAACCCTATATCTATCCCCATCTGCTCCAGTTTACTGATTAGGGTTCCATGTGGTATCCTGTTAAAGGCCTTGGCAAGGTCCAGTAGTATCACTGTAAACCCATTACCCCTATCCAGTTCAGCCGTCACTGTGTTATAAAACGTGAGCAAGTTACTGAGGCATGATCTACCCTTCACAAAACCATGTTGTCCCCCATACAATATCCCATTTTCATCTATCCAATTCTGTATTCTTTTCTTGACTAATTTCTCTAAGACCTTGACAATGATTCCTGATATGCTAATCGGTCGGTAATTTACAACAGCAGTCTTGGAACCACCTTTATGCAGTGGAACTATTTTCCCCTCCTTCCACCCGCTCGGGACTAACCCAGACCCGAGACTCAAATTAAACAAAATGGTCAAGGGTACTGACAATTCTTTAGCTGCTTCTCGTACTACACGAGCTGGTATACCATCCAATCCCACAGATGTATTGACATTGAGGTCATGCAATAGACTGCTCACCTCCACTTCATTCACCACAATTCCCGTATAATCTACTGGTTCATTCATTACTGCAGTGTCACCACCTGGATGATATATACTTGCAAAATGCTCACTCATTAATTCTACAATATCTACTGATTCGGTTACCTCCCTACCATCGGTACTCTTTAAAATCAATCTGCCATATACATTTTGTCTTTTACTTGCAATATATCTAAAAAACTGTTTAGGATTCTCTTTAGCCTGCATGGCCAATGTTCTTTCGTAATCCTTTTTTGCTTTTCTTACCACACTCGTCACCCTTCTGGCCTGCGCTTTATACCGTTCATGTGCCTGCCGGTCACCTTTCTCCTTAAATTCCCTCCATAGTTGTTTCTTTTTTTGCAGCTCAAGCTTCATGGTGTTATTCCTCCATTTAACCCCTACTTGATTTATTATTCGGACTCTAGGTATACAGTCAGCCATTGCTTCATGCAAGCACTTCCTAACTACCTCCCATGCACTATCAACTTCTAGTCCTTACAGTTGTACATGCCATGGCACTGAGCCAATCAAACTCCTAAGCTTTTCATACTTTCCTGCCCGATAATTCCACATGTACCCTGCTTAATTGAAAATTCTACACCTTTAGCCACCTCCCAAGTCAAGACCCTATGATCACTCTCACCGATTGGTGGCAATGTGGTAATATTTTTTACAGCCAAATCCTGAGATGTAATTACTAGGTCAAGCACGCTCTGACCCCTAGTATTTTTCATTACATGCTGTCGCAGATAGTTATCCCTTAATAACCGCATAAAATCCAATTCCTTCCTCCCGTGTGTCTCTCCTCACTCCAATCAATGCAACCATAGTTGAAATCTCCCATAATAATCACCCTCCTTCCACTCATTTCTTCTATTTGCTTGTGCATACTGTCACCACCATCTTTTCCATCACCTGGTCTATAGCAGCACCCAATTGTATATTTAGTTCTGCTAGCCACAATCTCACACCAAATGGCCTCAAATGTGCTCTTTTCTCTATCCTGCAATTCAACTTCTATTCTCCTTGGCTGGAGCTCATCAGCTATCATCAACAATACTCCTCCCCCCATTTTATTCTCTCTGTCATTCCTGAACACACTATACCCATCACATTCAATCCCACTAGCTATATCATCTACAGTCAGCCATGTTTCACTAATACCAATAACCTGTGGTCTGGAAGTGCCAACCATGGCCAAAAACTCTTCCTTCTTGTTCCTAATACTCCTAGTATTAGTGTACATGAATTTAAGACCCCCATTAGCCCCAACCCTACCTTGATGCCTTATATTAACTATCCCACTCTGGTTTGTTTTCCTTATTTGCTCTAGCATATTATATTCATTCTTACATTCAATTGCCTTCCTAAGGACTGTATATCTACTCCCCCCCCCGTAACAAATCTGGTTTCCCTGAATTTGCACATTCACTACATTCAGCAACACTCTCTCAAGTCTTCTTACACCATAACCATTCAAATGCAGGCCATCCATCTTGTATAGATCCTTTCGCCCATCAAACTCACTTTACACGTCCACAAATTCCACACCACTGATGAGTGGTGTGGAATTTGTGGAATACATAACCCTCGTATAAAATCATTCGCAATTATGGCCCTCCTTTTAAACATTTCACTGTCATACCGTGGCAAAAGACTAATCATTCTAACTCTCTCACTCTTTTCTTTTGCTTCCTCAAACAATTTATTCAGGTCTTCTATCATTTCCATTTTATCTCCTTTCAAATCATTCGTACCTGTATTATATATATTAAATATATTTATACTATAATTGTTGTTGTGGTTATATAACCATGTTGTTGTGGTTATAGCCTTGCAGCTGTTTAGGGGCAGCTATATATACACCACCACCATCTAGGGAAATGACTATGAACAAGGTGGTTTCCCGTTGCCTTCCTGGCCGTATTATATGCGCCAAGAACATGAATTCTGCATACTGATCGTGTAGAATTTGAAAATAAGGAACTAAGTCTTGTAATAAGGATCCATATTTTTTTCTAAACAAAGAAAAGTTTGGTGCCTAATATTGGGTTAGCAAATAAGTACGTTCGGTTTTTCAGAGTGGAATGAAATACATTTTATTTAATATATATAATACACACTAGTCAGTTATATATTGATCCTCTTTAAAGCAGATAAACTCCTTTTCTAATTTCTTAGCTTTTATAATATATATAAAAATGTGCCTCGTCACTCCATAAGATCTTCCACGACCGTGCATCATCCATCTCCATTCGAGCTAGAAACGTCAGGATCGAGTTTCAGCATCACCATGAAACAAAGCTTGAGTATAGAAGATCTTGTAGGGGAGAAACCCTAGCATTCGACGAGGATTATCCGCACAGTTGAGTATGGCATACCTAATTGTCCGAGCGCTGCTAAATCCTTGTGCGTTATTTATTCCGTGTTCCAGGATGGTAGCTGCAACTTTGTCAGCTTATTGAGAATAATTCGTTTGTGCCCTTGTCCTGTCCTCACTGCTCAAGATCCGCTAATTTCAAATCGTAAAATCATTTTTCTAAGATTTGTTATTGTCAATAGACCTTTTCTCTTATCCTTCAAACGCTGGAAGTCTCGAAGTACGGCATCAGGGTTCGCGTTGTGGTAGTAATGCTATATTATATGATTGTACCCTGTGTGTTCACGGGGCCTGTTTGCCTGCTTGCGGATTGAAAATCCCCAGATAAACTAGTGTAAAAAACCCTGTTGTCCACACCCAAGACCGGCTAGGCTATGGCTTAGGAAGATCCTTAATCAACGACGGGAATCGAACCTAGGACACTCCTACCCCAGGCATATGGTTGCAAAGCGCAAAGTCATTACTAACCGCACGGACTACTAAACCATAGAATAAGTCCCGGAGGTCGGTGACCGTGCAAGTCACTCACATCGACCGGAACCTTATTCTTTGTAGCATACTGCAGGACACCTCAATGCCAAGACTTGTGCAAGCAGTTATCTCGGCCAAAGGAGGATCAACATGAGGTTAGGTAAGTGGTCGTAATATTTTGACTCATGAATATATGAGAGAAAGTCGTCAAGCTAGAATCCCACATGATCCCACAAATGATTGACGATATTCAAATCAGGAGAATCATGCGATCATGCTTTGACTCATGAAGGAGGATCAACATGCGCTTAGGTAGGTGGACATAATGTTTTGACTCATGAATATATGAGAGAAAGTCGTCAAGCTAGAATCCCACATGATCCCACAAATGATTGACGATATTCAAATCAGGAGAATCATTCGATCAGGGAAGCACACAGAATGCTTGGATATTCTCTTCAAACCTAGAAGAGCATATCCAAGAAGATCTACCGAACTATATCCATTCACGGCACAGGATCCGAAAGAATTCCCATAATAATTAGCGATCAAGGTTTTAAATGGGAATCAGAGATTCCAATGCTGTTCCAATCATAATTCCAACATGAGAAAAATCCAGAGCAATCACTATACCTAGTTACTTCCATCACTATTTGCGGATATGCGTGCAGCCTGGTTGCCATAAACAGGTTGGGTGGTCATAATGTTTTTGGCTCGTGAGTATACATCATCTCTCTGAACGTGCTAGGCTCAACGGAGTTTTATGGCCAATGACTTGTCTTCAGAGAAAGTTAAGTCACACTACGATACGACAGTTAATCTTATTTTTCAAGTATGTAAACTGCATGTATTCTCTCTTGTGTGCATATTTAATATCGCTACACAAGGGCGGTTCAGAACCTACAACACGTTCGTGCTGCGGACAGTTCAGAGAGGAGAAAGAACGTACTGATATTCTTTTTGAATAGGTAGAGGGTGCGGTCTTTGTGAAAGACCGTATTTAAAAAACCTATTCCATAGCACGCAGGTAGATGGAATAAAAGAAGACCAAGGAAAAACATATACTGTATGCAGAAAAAGTTGATAATTTGGTCTGTTTGAATGTTTGGTTTTGGTTTCTAGAACAGCGTTTACAGGTTGTGTGACATTTTTTAGCCTGCTAATTATATAATGCTATTGTACTATAGGCCTTTTTGGGTGGGCAAAAAAAATATTTAGCTGTTTTTTTTTTAAGTTAAAACCTGATTTCCCCCTTTCCTCAAACAGTAATACATGTTTTCAAACTGAGTGTTTCTTTCAGGAAAAATTTACTCTCACGCCTCAGAGGCCTGCAATAACCAACACTTTGACTCATCTCAAGCCGAGTTCGTCACACTTACAAGTAAGTATTTTAAAATCTTAACTTAACATTGATAAAAGAATTAGTAGACTATTAAATGCCATCACAACTTTGATTATTGAAAAGACTGCTACTAAGACATTCATGATATGGCAAATCGTATTTTCCATTTCTTGGCATTTCTGTTTGTTGCTGCTTGTCTCTCTGACGTTGTTTCATTGGAGAGCTAAGCAACAAGTCAGTAAAATGAAATCTATTGGTCTTAGTAGCACTCATGTAAAAATGAGAAACCCTAATCACAACATTATATATTTCATTAAAATCAGAGTAGTTTGCCAGTTACTGTTTTGCGCATCTAAATACTGAACATTTTTATTTCCGATTGAATTTTATAATTTATATAGATGCATTTGGATTAAGACGTTTACACTGGATTTATCAAAGGTCTAATTTTACATTATTGTTTCTCCCTTTTATTTTATTTAGCTCAGGTGTCTGGCTCTCTGGATTGTCCCTTAGCTGGAATTTATTCGATGGAAGGTTCTCATCATCACTTTGGCCATTTGGTTGCTATCGATGACGCTAGTAAGCCTTCTTGTTCTGAATATGCAACTCTCGTCGCTGGTTGCTCCGCACTCGATCAGATGGATCTGCAGCAGGAATGTGCATCAGACCGACTGGTTAGGAGTAAGTTTTAAGTTTCTCTCTCTCTCTCTCTCTCTCTCTCTCTCTCTCTCTCTCGCATATTTCTCACTGACTGCGTGCCTGTTTGGCTGAATAAAAGATCCGTATCTGTGGAAGTAAAAGCTGTCATCCCCGTATCAGATCGGCTAACTCATGTTATTAATATTGCCGATTTCATATTGTAGTTTCGCGCTGGGATTAAGTGGTTTTTATCTGAATTGCCTAAAATTTTATGCTATTCATTTTGCTCATTATGATTCTGATCATTTTTCGGTCTTAGATGAAATATGAAACAACCTAGTAAATATCACCCATCTCTCGGAAAATCACATTTTACTAGCTACGTCCTGAGACGTTGTCTTCTCAGGACGTAGCTAGTAAATGGTCAAAAAAGCAGCTAAACAAAAACATCACACAATAATACAAGTTTTAGCACTGAGTGCTGCTTCCAGTTTGCTACAATTAGTAAGTAATGTATAGACGTTAATAATAATAATAATAATAATAATAATAATAATAATAATAATAATTTTTGACAATGACAAGGTTTATTATCATACAGAGTATTTACATATATATACATTAGACATATTTTCTGTACAGTACAAAATGCACAATACTTAATTCTCTATAAATATCATTATACATTAAAAAAAAACAACTAATTAACTATTTATTCACCATATTTACATATGGATTGGCTTGAATGTGCATACAATTCACAGTTCAATAGTAATAATAATAATGGAATGATTTTATATTAATATGCATTATTTTTCTGCATTTTGTCTTTTGTGTGTTTTTTTTTTCAATTTTTTTTTATAGATTCTATATTTAATACAGATATTTTACTTCTCGCCAAAAATTCAGTATACAAGTTACTGAGTACATTTTGTTGATATACTTGTTTGTTTGTTTGGGTGGCGTTTCTGCTTTCTTCCTCAAAGTTTATCTGAGGAAGATAATAGATTGCGGTGGTTTAATGGTTTTGTTTCACGAGCCAAGTGTAGATTTAACTGCTTATATATATATATATGTGCTTGGAAACTTATATATATATATATATATATATATAGGTATCCCTCGATTAACGCGGTTAATTAATCCCTCGATGTTACCGCGTTAATCAAATCTAATAATCAATGGTAAATATTACAATTCGTCCATGATCGATTACTCTA
Organism: Typopeltis vanoorti; assembly: GCF_054136105.1. NCBI lineage: Eukaryota > Metazoa > Arthropoda > Arachnida > Uropygi > Thelyphonidae > Typopeltis > Typopeltis vanoorti. Next base: position 59,226,555 of record NC_143565.1, on the reverse strand, counting down.
TTAATAATGCGTTTCATATGGTACTCTTTTAGGTAAGATAAAAAATGAATGCAAAGGAAATGTTTAATAAATACTTGTACCTACATTATATACTGCAATTTTTTTTTATCAAAAGTTATCAAGAGTGGTTTGAACAGTTTTAGTTTCTTATCGGCATACATTCTACGATAATAAGCAAAATGACTCTCCAGACCTCGGCAAACAAGCAATAAAACATAAAGAAAAAACACTGCAAATATAACATATGATGGTACAAATTAAGTGGATATTGAATCCAACATTATTTCATAGCCGAATATAGAAACTACAAGAATTTCGTGCCGAATACATAGAAACTTAAAGTTTCGGAGGATGCAACCTGGTAAAGGCAACTCGTAGTAAAGATGGAGTAGGCTCCAGATCACCTTCCTTAGTATTTTCGTAATTAAAGCACATCTCCTAGAGGACATGTGTGATAAATAAGCTTTGGCTCTCTATTTCAGTAATACATGATAGTTTATTTATTTTCAGTTATTTTCAGTTTATTCAAAGCATAATAAAAAAAAATCCATACTATACTGACATCGAAGGTCGCGGTATCTCTCAGATACAATTTATTGTCAAGTATCACAAACCCTTACATAACATGTGCTAAACCAAACTGACAGCAAAAAACAGTGCGGAATATCACTCGAACATATGAATGCACAGCTATCTGTCAGATCAGCTGCGAACTCCGCAGGGGCGTTAATCAAAACTTGCCGCGTATATCAAGGGATTGGCGCAACTTATTTCGCCGCGTTAATCAAATCCCGCGTTAAGCAAGGGATACCTGTGTATATATATATATATATATATATATATATATATATATATATATATATATATATATATATACGCCCCGTGAATCCCAAATGGGAACAAATAACATTTTCGGCATAGTTTCGAACAAGACGCAAGCGAACGTAAAGTAAAAAGGTTTCTATTTAGCAACAACAATGCAATCATGCACAGTAGCAAGCGCATTCAGCGGTAATCTCCCTCGGCAGTCGGCATGTGTCTTCAATAGTTGTTCCTATGTTGATTTTGTGTTTGAGAAATAGGTTATTTGTATATTTAATTTGTATTTGTATATTTGTATATTTAGCTTTTAGTTAATTTGTATAAATATTTAGTTAATTTAATTTAACTAAATTAACTAAATAATATTAAATTAACGAAACTATACAAAAACTAAATAATACAAATTAACTAAATAATATTTAGTTAATTTGTATTTGTATATTTGTATATTAATTTGTTATTTGTATATTTGTATACTTAGCAACAATGCATCATGCACAGTGGCAAGCGCATTCAGCGGTAATCTCCCTCGGCAGTCGGCATGTGTCTTCAACAGTTATTCCTATGTTGATTTTGTGTTTGAGAAATAGGTTATTTATATATTATTCGCGATATTTTGTGCAACATGGCCCCTAGACGTCCAATCAAAAAATCTAGTCAAGAATCACAGGAAAAAAAAAGGTGAGAAATTGATCTTGAAACGAAGATGCAAGTTATAAAGCAATATGAAGCTATTAAGTCCGTCAATGTGATCGCACATGACTTCGAAAGGTCTTATTCTACAGGGACGGACATTTTCAAAAATAAGGATAAAAATCGTAGAGGCTGTGAAAGAATCTGCTTCCATTAAATCAACGATAGTGACGAAGCAACGACAAGGTCTTATCGGTGATATGGAAAAGTAACTTGCATCATGGATAGAGGACTTGAACCAAAAGCGCATACCCCTTCGCGCTATGACCATAACCATATGATATGACTATATTCCAGTTCACTATCGGAGCAATAAGAAATCGTGGATGACTCAAAAATTGTTTGCTGATGCCTAATCAACTGTTACGCGAGTGAATTGGAAAGCTGTTTTGTGAAAGAAAATGTAGAATTTAAAATTTATTAATTCTAGATAATGCTTCAACATGTTGAAGGAGAAAGCAGGACCCAATTACGACTACGAATTCAACGCTTTTTCCGGTTGGTTCATGAGAATCAAGCAGTGTTTTGCGCTGCATAATGTGAAAATGTATGGTGAATCTGCAAGTTCCGATGAGAAGCCTGCCAAGGAGTTTGTGAAGAAATTGCATAAAATTATTACGGAGGAAATTCTTTGCCGCAGCAAATATTTATTATGCATGAGACCTTCTTGTTGCGGAGAAAAAATGTCCCAGCGGACATTCATCCATAAAAAGCTATATTTTAAGGCATAAATCTATGCCTTAAAACTTATGACCGTATTGCGATTCTGTTAGGGGGGGGGTAATGTGGCTGGATATAAACTGAAAGCATTTGTGATATGGCAGAATGAGAGTCTACGAGCCTTCAAAAACATTAGGAAGCATTATCAAGTGTATCTCTGCTAATGAACTCCTCCAGTTCATTAGCAGAGATATACTATAAGGAGCCATGGATGACTCAAAAATGGTTTGCTGATGCCTACAACTCTAATGCGAGTGAATTGGAAAGCTGTTGTGTGAAAGAAAATGTAGAATTTAAAATTTTATTAATTCTAGATAATACTCCAGGCCATCCGTCCTATATCGATTTTCTTCACCAAGGTCAAGGTCATGTTTTTCCTTGTAAACACTAATTCAACTTCATTGATCCAACAGATGGATCGGGGTGGGGGATTCTTGCAGTGTTTAAGGTTTGTTATCTACAGAGAACTTTTTCACAAGCCATTTTTGCCACTGAACGAAATGACCAGACTCTCATTCATTTCTGGAAAGCATTCAGTATTTTTCATGCTATTAAAATATTGCTGTGGCTTGGGACGAAGTGACCTCTCATTGTATGAGTGGCATATGGAAAAAGACATTAAAAAGGGTTGTGCACGATTTTGGAAGTTTTGGAAAAAAATGAAGATCTTTGTAAATTGAGTGAAGAAATAGTGGCCCTAGCAATAAATCTGAACCTCGAAATGTATGATGAACTCGGAAATTGCTCCTGAAGCTTTGACCAACGAAGAATTGGTCGAACTGAAAGAACAACGCGTTGCAGAAGAGGAAGAACGAGAAAAGGAAGAGCCGCAGCCTGGTCCTTCACATAGGGAAGGTAATGAAGATGTGATTGTGCAGGAAGATTTTGGTTCATTATTCTTCTGATTTATAGTGGCAGTAACGCACAGTACAGTTTTATAATTAGGTTTAAAAATTAAAATGACAATATACTTAATACGGTTAAGTTCCTAATCCCTATAACTCTGTTGATTTAATGTATCGACTTACATCCTGCTGAATGGAAAGGAACCCTGGCGTAAGTCGAGGCATGACTCTCTCTCTCTCTCTCTCTCTCTCTATATATATATATATATATCATGGACGAGTACAAGCGCCCACGGACTACCACTGGTTGGACACGGTTTAACTTTTTTTGCAAAGTGGCTTGGATTGAGATATGTTATGTTTATGTCCTTGTAATGGTGTTTGAGATGGGGTTGTTATAGGTGTGTGTGTGTGTGTGTGTGTGTGAGAGAGAGAGAGAGAGAGAGAGAGAGAGAGAAATTTCCCTCTAATTTTCAGTCTGGCTATAATATTTATGTAGCGCCTGTTTCAGCTTTGTAGATCCCTAGGTTTCTCTCGTCGAATGGCAGTTTGTTTATCATGCCAGGTATGTAGAAGTTTCTAGTGACTTTCCGTAGTGATTACAATACTTATAGGTTATGTAGTTTGTTGACTGTGGTCTTGTTATTTAATATGTTGTTCTGGTTACTCTGTACGTTGGACGGAAGTAATGTGTTAGCATAACTATGTAGTGGCATAAGTTTTTCACCTTAAATATTTTGTGTTCTGTCCTTGCTGCTCGTGTAAGTGTGGGCTGTTCTCTTTGTTCCCAGAATATCAGTTTTACCATTTTATTTTGCAACTATTGTAATCTTTAAAGATTTTTAGTCTGTGCAGAATGTGTATGATGCAATTGCGTATCTTTAAATGTTTTCGCATAATGCTTTATAGATTAGTATTTTTGTGTGTGTGTGTCGGAGCAATGTATTTTAATCTATATAGTTTGCTTGCTATTATATTGAGTTTGTTGTGTAGGTAGTTTGCATGGCTATTCCAGCTTTGATCAACATCCAAGTGAACTGAAGTGTTGTTTTCACCTGTGTGATGGTTGTGGTTTTAGGATCGGCTTTGTGTATAGGAGGATGAATATTGGACAATGAGATATTTTGTGTCTATGCGTAGGATTTTGGGGATTTTTGAATATCATTAGCTTTGTTTTTTCAGAGTTTATATACGAGTACATATGCCTATTTCAGTTACCCAGCTAGTGAATTAGTTAATGTCGTGTTGCGTATTTGTGTAAGTGGTATTTGTGTTGTGAATGAATACTATGGCCGTATCGTCTGCCTATTGGAAGATTTTATTTTTTAAGGGAAGATGGATAATATCGTGTGCGTATTTGTTGAATAGAATGGGAGAAAGAACAGCTCTTTGTGGTACTCCACAGGTTACCGGTACCTCTTTGCTGTGCACTGATCCTACACTGTGATGTGCTTTCTGTTTTTCATGTAGGCTTTGAACTACTAGAACAGACGACCTCCGATTCCAATATGTTAGTTTGTTCGACAAGGTTTTGTGTGTTAGTGTGTCAAGCGCTTTTGTTAGGTCAATGAAAACGACTAATAGTATTCTGTTTTTTACCTAATGCAGCATTTATTAGGTATGTGAAATCTTCCAGGAATGTGAAGTAGAAGCTTTTCCATAAACACCATCCAATCGCTGTTTGATAGCACTTGGAGAAAGCCCTTCTTTGGTGAAAAACTTTATCACAGTGCGGCATACTCAATTTTTAACATTACAGCCACTTAGCGTGCCATGTGTTAATCAAACGAGTGCCTCCAACTTAATGATGGATAGAGAGTTGAAACTGGTATCCTAAGCTCCCCCACAGATGGCGCTATCTCTCATGCTCCGCTTTTTAAAATTGGTGCGAATTTTGTATGTCAGGCCGGAAACTTTTGGAACCTAACTTGAATATCATGTTGCATGTTTGTTTGTTTGGGCTTGCATTATTGGATGGACACTGTAGCTATATCGTCTACATATTGGAAAATTTTACCTTTGAGAGGTAATTGGTTAATATCATGCATATAAAATTGGAGACGGAGAACAGCTCCCTGTGGGATTCCATAGGTTACTCTGGTAACTCTCTACTACGATTGACCGGATAAGTGTGATTTATTTATTTGTTCTGAAAACAATTTCTAAACCACTTGTAGAGAGGCTCACCTGTTCCAACATGTTTCAACTTTTCTAATATAATTGCATCTATGAGTGTGTCGAATGCTTTAGTCAAGTCAATAAAGATAACTATGACAATTTTGTTTATATCTAAAATAACGTTAATTATGCTTTTAAAGTCTTCCAGGAGAGAAATTGATCCCTTATTCTTCTGAAAACTTTACTGTGTTTTTGGAATGAAATGAACCTCCTTTATATACGTTGTGATTTTTTAAGAACGATCCGCTCCATAATTTGGTTGATAATTTTCTGTATGGTACAGATTTAGTAATGGCATTTTTCACGGGTAGCATCCATGAAAATATCTATGGAAAAGGCATATTGCTGACACAGATCAGCTATGAGAAATTGATTGAAGGGAGTCAGTATGTATGTGTGTGTAAAGGAGAGAGAGAGATCATTTGTTGAGCTAGGAATGTTAAGCTGACCCACATTGATATATATATATATATATATATATATATATGTTTTAAAAAATAATAATATACTGACTAAAAACTTCGAGAAAGGAAGGAAAAACTTTAATAAACACGACTAGTTTCCGACGAAACTAGTCGTGTTTATTAAAGTTTTTCCTTCCTTTCTCGGTTTTTTAGTCAGTATATTATTATTTAATAAACTGACTAAAAAATAAAATAAACAAATATATATATATATATACTGGGGGGTGTCACCCCCCCCCTGGAGCCTACGGCTCCCAATCCCCCCGAGTTCCGGGCTGGTGAGCCGGTAAGACAAAAAACGTGACATAAAAACGTTTCAAGTTTCGTCTTATCTTTTTATATATATAAAGGTTATATAGCCTATATATAGGGTGTCCCAAAATTCACGCAAGAGGCCATTTACCCGATATGCTATTCCATGCATAACCCTATACTATATACTTTATGAATCAATAAGAAATTACAATTTTTAATTAAAAACCTGTGTTTTCTATCAAAATTACTTCTTGCCTGAATTTTGGGATACCCTGTATATACACACACACACACACACACACGCACGCACGCACGCACACACACACAATTTGTATGAATGAATGCATGAAGGTGGAAGACAATCAAACATACGCCATGTCCTAGGTAGGATTCGAATCCTCATCCTTTTGGCTGGAGAGCGGATATGCTAATCACTCGGGCAATCAGGCAGCGTGGTTAGCGTATGACATTTTCTGTATGCATTAAGCATCCTTAGGTTTTTGTTAAACCACTTCAAATATGAGAAGAGTGTTCCTAAGGTGGACGGTTTGGGGGATTTGTACAGTAATAGGAGTCATACAAGCAAGAAAAAGTGCCTTCAACCGAAGAGGCTACCAAATTTCTGAACGCCTGCTACGTACCTAATGTGTGTTCCCTAAACGCTAGAGATATAATTCAGTTCAAGAAGAGAAATCTGATCCTCACTGGAGATATGAATATTATCAAAAGTAAGGGGAAGATTGTGATTTTCTTTTAGAATAAAGACAAGGAAATGTTTTAGTAGCGCTAAGATATATTTGGTTCTCTTTCCACTGGAGAATGACAAGCAAATCACTATTTATGGATTGAGGACGAACTTTAAACTTGATTTAACGAACTGGTCTTGGTTAATTGTCGTTCACTTAATTAGTCAATTTGATAAGCTGTCTTTTGCTGAGTTGTCATTCATTGAACTATATTTTGATTATTGCTTTCAATGAATTTACTCAAATTTAAGCAGGCTTCCAGAAGAAACTTAAATCTGGAGCCACTTTCATTGACCTAACATCTGCTTATGACACTGTCTGGATCAGGGGCCTCCTCCTAAAACTAGGAAATATTATAAAGTGAAAAAAAAATTTCCAACTTTTTGATTCTATTCTCTCCAAAAGAAAGATCTGAGTCCATATTGGCAGAAAAAAGAGCAGGCCCAGATTCCTTCCCAACGGTCTTCCTCAGGGCTCTGTGTTATCCCCTATACTTTTTAACATCTACGTGTATGATATACCTCATACCAGATCAAGGAAGTATATGTACGCCGATGACCTAGCGATCTTACATCAATCCACCTCCTTTACCAACCTAGAATCAACCCCTTGAATACGGACCTGAACACCCTGGAAGAGTACTTCAAGCAGTGGTACTTGAAGCCAAATCCAACGAAAACAGTGTCCTCAGTATTTCACCTGTACAATGCAGAGGCGAATCGACAACTCAACCTCTCTTTCTGTGAAAAAATGGTAGAACACGAGCCTCACCCAAAATACCTTGGGGTGAGCCTGGACAGAAGCCTAACCTATAAAAGGCTCGTCATCAACCTCTCCAATAAAATTAAAACCAGAAATAATATAATTTCAAGGCTTGCTAGAACAACCTGGGGTTGTGGTGCAGAAGTCCTAAGGTCGTCCGCACTAGCCCTCGCATTCTCTGCAGCTCAATATTGTGCCCCTGTCTGGGAAGGAAGTACACACACTAACATTATAGACACCCAGTTAAACTCTACCATGCGCACAATTAGTGGGACAGTGAGAAGCACCCCTCTCTCCTGGCTGTCTGTTCTATCTAACATTGCTCCACCACACATACGGAGAAGACAAGCCTCGATTAAGGAATTTAATAAAGCAATGAGAAACCCACTCCTGCCCCTACACCAGACTCTCATAAACCCACCTAGTCTTCGCCTCAAATCTAGAAAGCCTCTCTGGTCCATGGACGAACTCTCTTCAGCTGCGCTGCCATCAATATCTGATATACTGTATGGAGAGAATACTGGTCCAACAATCTACCAACAAACGGCTTCCTGGTAGAAGATCTATGTGCTCCGCAGCCTGGTTTTGATCTTCCTAGGAAGGTTTGGTCATCAATAAACAGGATCAGAACTATTCAGGGCAGATGTGGCTACCTTCTACATAAATTATTTCAAGTATAAATTATCACAATACCCTTATTGTGATTGTTCTCCCGTGGCTCAGACGATTACTCATATTGTGTACGACTGCCCAAGGCGCCAATTTCACGGTGGTGGCCTACTGGACATCCACAAGGTGACGGATGAGGCCTTGAATTGGCTTTCCAGGCTAGACCTTGACCTGTAGTTGGTATTGTGGTGGCGGTGGTTATGGAGGAAACAGAAGATCACGGTTCCGTCTCACCACGAAGGCGTTATTCTCATAGTCACTCTCATAGTCCTCGTCATGGTATCAACAGAAATCCTCCTCATGTTAGAAGATGATGTAATGTGAAATGGGCCTCCTCTAATGAATCAAGTTTTCTCACACAAGACACAACTGCTCTCTAATTAAACCTAGGATACAGCTACATTTATGTTGTGAAGTGTTGTGAGAACATGCAGCTTGTTACAGCAGGACGATAATTGTACCTGGCTTGATTATGACAAGTTACTTTTACTTTATTGAAAAAAAAAAAGGAAAAACTTAGAAAGCTGGTTATGCCTTTTATGTAATGAACTTTTATATGTTAAGATTTTCATCATTTGTTGATGGAAATTGTGATTGTGCTTTTCACTTACCAGTTTCATGTAACCATAAGCATAAATAAATAAATGAATTTTCTGCATACTATGTATGGTGAGTACTCACAGAATAACCCACTTCAGATATTCTCTTATGTTTTCTGGCCAATAAAGTTGAAATGATCATTTGGTCTCATTTTACAAATAAGATTTATGCCTAAGAAGTACTGTTGAGATACATGGAATTTTTATGCACTATCATTTTAAATATATTGGCTATCCTGGTTGTTCAAGTGGATAGCATTTAAACTCTCCAGCTTTGATTTAGAATCCCACCGTGGACTGAGTTTTTGTGAATGTTTTAGGTGGTAGATGAATTTCATTAGATAGTACAATGAGTGGCATAATCAGGAAACCCTGATATGGAAAAAACCATATAACTTTGTAATGGTACTTGATATTGGTTTGCAGTCTTTCATGGGTGGGATTCACATATAAATGAATAAATAAAATTATTTACACATTTCCAATTATAAACTATTAATTATAAATAATAATTAATTTTTATTACAAATTACAACACTTTATAAAATAAAAAATATTTTAAAGTTTTAATATATGTAGTATTATAATAAAATTAAAATTATAAATTTAATATAATTTATTTTACATATATTTATCAGTAACTGTAATAATTATATATTTTCTCCGGTATTCTACCACGGTGTATTATGAATAGTTTATTGCGATTTAATTGAGGGCACAACTGCCTGAAATTGAAACATATTGAAACATCAGAATGTGAGAAAATTAATCGTTTGGTTGCTTTGGAGTGGCTTAACCAATAATAAAAAGTTTAATATACATATACTGAACTATATGACGTAGCATTTAATGAAGGCTGTTCCCGACCCATATCTCACTGAATTATGCGCAGGGAATTGAAGAAGCTTGGTATTGGCAGTCTCATGCCTATACGGAAACCATTGATTAATAAAAGCTTCTAGTTCATTGCTAAACATCGATCGCAGAAATTAATATGAAATGTAAATATTGAGAAAAATTATACATTCAGTACCTTTTCTTCATCTCTTATAATAATAGTAAATACGAAATGCTGGAATTAGAATTTCAAACATTGATTTGCTATGGCATGAATAATACAGATCATCGTGAGACATTTTTCTACCATGTTGAATTTTTTCTTGACAATTATTCATAAGACTATAACACTTTTTTATAAAATCTTTATCAAGTAGCTTTATTTTTATCCTCCTACATGTTTCGCCAATCTGTTTCTATTGGCATCCTCAGGGAATACAAATCAGTAAGCACAAAATGAAGGTTACAGACTAGGTTATAACCGATGGTTCTAAATCATACAAAAATTGGTATTGTGCGTGACAATGTGCGTGTCTCGTTAACGTGATTTATTCGTGATGACTCATGACGTAATTGTTATGAAAGTTCATTTCTTTGATGTTTAATGATCTGACAAAAGTTTTCCAAATTTCTGGTAAAATTAGACCTTGATTCTTGTTTAGGTTTTCAGTTATACGGGCGACTGTAGCTGCTTCTTTAAAGGTTCTTGAATGGTAGTTATCTTCTATGTATGGCATAAGGCTCTTATCCCACTCAATGTGATGGTTAGTAGAGGCAAAGTGGCATGAAAGGCCTGAAATGTCTTGTCTGTTATTTCTGACATATCCTATGTGTTCTTTCTTTCTCGTTTCGAAGCTTCTAGATGTCTGACCTACGTAACTAATACCACATGAGCAAGGAATATTATATACTCCAGAGTATTTGTAGAATGGGTGAGGATCTTTCGGTGATCTTAAAAATTTCCGAATAGTATTGATTGGTTTGAATGCCACTCTGATCTTGTATGGTTTTAAAAGGTTAGCTAATTTTTTGGAAAGGTTGTTGACAAAAGGAATTGTAATTGTACTGATGTATTGGACGGCATCACGTTGTCGATGTGATATATCAGTAAATAGAATCTGATTTGTAAATAGTTACTGATTTGTATTCCCTGAGGATGCCAATAGAAACAGATTGGCGAAACATGTAGGAGGATAAAAATAAAGCTACTTGATAAAGATTTTATAAAAAAGTGTTATAGTTTTCTACCATATTTAATTTGATGATTGGACATATCATTAAGCAGCGAAACAACAATAACAACAATGGAAATGTAGAGACTTAGAGAAGTAAATTAAGCAAAATGAATCACTTGTAACAAATAGTAATAAGCTTCAAGATGTTAAAGAACATGTAAATATATGATACTATTTATGATGTATTTATTCATTTACTACCATGTATTTATTTGTTATTGGTTTAATAAAATATACGTAGCCATGACAATGTTTCTGGTATATATTAAATTGCCAGAAGAACGACTGCTAATAGGTTCGATTCTAATCGCTGATTAGATGAAATTTTTCTCTACATGTTTTCAGTTGGTTTAGTCGATCTCTCGAACCGACAGACAAGGCGTTTTCTGTCCTGGGAACTTTGATTTTTTATTTAAGAAATATCCCCGAATGTTAGGAACTTATGAACTTATGAACAAGAAATGGCGTCAGTTGTCGCTCGATAACTCTAAAAAGCATCAATAGTCATTCACAAGTTATGACCTCTAGTGGTCCCGTTGCAGCGTTCCCAATTTCCAAAAAGTTTCCAAGGATGAAACCAGCTCTTTATACTCCTTTGGCGCAGTTAACAGAATGGTAATCTTGCACTGAGCGATGAAAAGCATCTACCACCTAATGACACCCACGAACATCTCTATCCGGGATAGAGATGTTCGATTTACTTTAATTTGTAAATATAGCAGACTGGCTGAAAATAAAGTTCTGACTTGGAAGTGTCTGTTAAAGAAATAAATACAATGAGATCCATAATGCTGATAGGATGCATAATTCCAACGATGGATTAAATGAAGTGACCTAAAGAGTGCCTAACTCTTTAGGTCACTTCATTCCTAACACAGAGTATAAGTGCATGGCTTTAAAACTCTCTTTTTCACTTAGCTCGATCATCTTTCCATCTCACATATACATTGAGATAATTGAAATAATTAAATTATGACTGAAGCAACTGAGATTACGATGCTATCCATTATGTCTGTTAACTGCGTGTGTTCTTCTGCCCAATTTGCCTGTTTTTGTGGGATGAAAACCCAAATTTTCAAAATTTTCAGGAATAAAAATTCTGCCATCTCCACATGAGACTAGCTAACGTGCTTTCATAAATGAGCCATTGTAAAAATTCTTGGTATCCTAGGCCACATTCTAACTCAACACTTTCTGGTAATATTTGAGTCCAATTTATAGGGGAGTCAGACCGCTAACTAGGATTATAAAGCATTATAATTATTTTGGAAAATACTACATTGCCTTATTTCCTTATTCCTATAATTCATATATCATTTTATGCAATTTAGCTATTCAAGATCTGGTGTAAACGGAAATCAAAGTGACTAGAAACATCTTAGCCAAAATTCGATATACTGAATTTCATCCGTTCCTCAAGACATCGTGATCTTAAATCGGATGGACAAATAAATGGATCCTAATTAGTTCTTATACATTTAAAATACATTATCAAAAATAAATTAATATACCAATAATAAAAATATTTTCCAGATTTAATTCCATTTTATCTTATTTCTCTTGAGTGGAAAGTTTGATTACATTTGCCAATATATTCTTTTATAAAGTTTTCTACTAATTCGAAAAAAGGGGCAGGGGAGGGGAGTGGCTATCAGTCATTGTTAAAAACAGTTTTGAATAAAGAGATTCCATGCTTACTTTCTAAAAACCGCCCTATTAATCGAAACTGAAGTGTATCATTAAACTTCAGTTGTAATTCAAAATAAATAATTAAATAAATAACAAAGTTTGTCTTAGTTCTGCTTTGTAAGATATACGTAGACAATATTAATTATGCTATCATTGATTAGCATCTGAATAAATCTAAATTGTTTACAATAATATCAGCAGGGTTATTAATGAGTCTTTTATTTATTAATAACATAAAATTGAAAATAAAGCATTATTCTTTAGTGTCTTGCTATGATCCATTAATACCGATCTCAGTTTGGGAAAAGTTGTAAGTAGTATTTAATGCACCGCGCATCTTTGTGCTATATTGCCTTGGGAGTGTCCGTCTACCCAATAAATCACTTAAAAATAGCTGCAAGCAGCTCGCAAGAAATTAATGTGCAGCACTGATGGACAAAAATACACTCGGGCTCGCGAGACGGACTTTGTGTGATGTCTTTTTCAGACTGATATTTGAACTTGAGTTTTTTAATTACAGGTTTCATGTGTCGAGGCAGCTGGGAGGAGAATGGCACCAATTACGTCATTGCTACAGCTGTCGGCACGAGGAGGCATTTTTGCATTGTAAGTCACTTATTTTTTCCTATATTAAATTCATGTTTTTTCAGTTATTATTATTATAACTCTAACAGAAGTACAGAAGATCAATCTCATTGGTTATTTAGCAATTGATTGAAGGCATAGCTTAAAAAAAAGGGAGGATTAAGTTTCTCGCACAATTTGCTTTCTAATCGAAAAGTTAATAATTACAGCAAATGCTTTTCTATCCATTAGAAGTTTTGAATAATAATTTGATTAGTCAATAAAGAGGCGACTCTTTGTAGTAATAATCAATCATGTACTCAATACTGCATGAAGATTATTTATACAAAACTGAATGGCAGACATATTATTTGATCGAAAGAATCTTGCACAATCTTCATTAGTCTTGGCGATATAAAAATTCCTGAGAAAAATTGATAAAAGCTTCTTAATAGCTGCTGTATAAAAATGTGCCCATTCCAAAATGTCTATTGCATTGACTCTCTCTCTCTCTCTTGACAACCAATTATTTGTGATGTATTGAGACTCTTACTCATCCCTCGACACCGTTCGCTTGCAGTATCCCAGTAGTGAAAACAGCTGAATGCGTCCATAATTGCTTAAAGTGCACCCTTGGGTGTCTTTAAAGTTTAGTGCCACAAGCAAGATTCATAGGTCGTATAAAATATGCAGTGAAAATGATTTCTGAAACTATCACGTGTTTACAACCAATGCTGAGTACCCACTCTGCCTGTTTGCTCTGCTGAATAAGGAAATAAAGGAAATCTACGCTGAGAAAGCAACGTTCTTCCTTGCAAGAGTCAGATTAAGGCAGTCACAATTAAACGTTCTGATTTCACAGGAGACATCAATAGCGATTTGAGTCATTGATATAAGTTAACCGTGCACAGCCGTACAATGTTCAATAATATGAATGTGTACGCAAGTCCCAGTAGCTCGGTAGGACGAATCTCTTTGTTTGAAAAGACCTTTATTAGAGTTTTTCAGTTGAACGAGTTTTCCTTCTTGGAATTTAGGTTTCTTCTGCCATAAATTAATGAAGTGAATAAGCCAGAAAAAAAAAAAAAAAAATTTATACACCAAAAAATAATATATTTAGACATGACTAAATTAAATTAAGACATGCCCTTATCCTAAAATTATGGTTACAAAAGATAAGGGCAGATTTTAAGAACCTGTAAGTACCATTATTATTATTATTTGAGATTTCTGTGTTAATGACGTAGAAGTCTCAGTCTTTGTTGTCTCGCTATGATCTCACAGGGAATAATGGAAAAGCTAAAAAAAACAACATCGTCATTTATTTATGCATTTAACTATTCATAACCACATCGGACAAGTTTATTTATTTTTCATACAAACTCTTTTCACTTTTAAATCGCTTTTCGGAGTCTTGTATATTTTGTGGATGAAAGTTACTGCACACAAGCAGTAGCAGTATTCGGTATAACTATACTTAACAGACCATTCCGTTAGTCGATGATATATAGACTGATGAAATGGTTTAAGCTCGTTTAGTCGAATATTATAGTTTCCTATTCTTGTCGTCCGTTATGACTTTGAAACTGCTTTTTTCACCAGCTGGTCTAGTTTGTTTATTTTATGGACTGAAAAATCCGTTTTTTTTTTTTTTTTTTTAAGAATCCTTCCAGTCCTATACGAGAACTGCAAACGCACTTGGATTATTTGAAAAGAACTTATAGAGGTTCTTTATTTGGATTTGAACCTAGGTCTCTCCAGTCAAAATTCATTGCCGATACTGACAGATCTATGGAGGATCGACATTAGACTACAGGAAAGGAGAAATTTCTTCCTGTAAACTGCGTCACTATATCACTACTAGAAGTAAACGTTTCAGTAATGAATGATATGAGCATGACTATATATCTTTTACAGTATTTTACTATGGCATTTTTTTCTGTAAAGAGATTTAAAATGGAAGATATTTAATTTAAACATATCATCGAGAATAAACATACAAAATCAAATCATAGCTAAAATGAGGGCTGGTGCATTTGTGGCATCTGAGAAAATAATAAATAATTCGGAGCCTTTATCCAAATCTTTGTAAATTGTTAGCATTTTGTGGTATTTCTGGAAATCGTCTCTTTCTCTCTTTGAATTTGTGTCTGAAGCAAATGTTCCTCCCTGGGACTGATTCTGTATGTGGTAGAGCAGGCGACAATTAAACAGTATTATGTTATAGAAAGAGAATATTCTTCAGCAAAAACAATCCTCGCTTCGTATCATACAAGATGAATCATTCACTATCCTAAAAACCTTTTACCTCCAAAAATTAGCCATAAGGGGTTCTAACGACAACACACACCCACACCCACACACACACACACACACACACGCACGCACGCACGCACGCACGCACGCACTCACAGGACCATTGTCTTTTGTTGCGCTTATGACTGTTTAGCTTACAAATTTACGCTTTTAGTTCTATTTTTATGAGTTTGCAGCTGACTCTATTATTCTAATCTGTATAATGTGAAAGAATATTT
The DNA here is from genome assembly GCF_054136105.1 of Typopeltis vanoorti. Lineage (NCBI taxonomy): Eukaryota > Metazoa > Arthropoda > Arachnida > Uropygi > Thelyphonidae > Typopeltis > Typopeltis vanoorti. The sequence goes on along the minus strand of NC_143565.1, from coordinate 59,210,943 downwards.
TAATGTGAAATTTTTGAAACTTATTTCACATATTTCAGGCGTACACAGAAAATGACAAAATCCTCCATTTCTCCGGGAGTGCTGACGGCTGTCTCAGAAACATTCAGCTCGGCAAGGACGGGTTGATAGCACTGAACGCTACTAACAGAGGTAAGATTTTCATCTTGAAGACTTTAAGAGAATAATTCAACTATTTAGTAGAAATTTTAGTAGAAAACTAAGGGACGAAACACTTTTATTTATATTCTAGAGTTCAATATTTTCTCACATATATCTTTACATTTGTATACAGTTCCAGACACTGGAATCAAGAAGTCTATCAGTACCAAATCCATTACCATGGGATTTAATGCAGAGGTTATAGCCTTGTTAATATGCATTTAAAACCACTGTGATTTTTATTGCAGCAGATCATAAATAAAAACAATTATATTGTGTGTAGTGTGGGTCTGTGATTTACTGTTAAATTGATCGTAGACGTAGTATACATGTTATTCAGTTTATCTGAAAGGCTTTACATAACTGTATATGAGAAAGAAACTTATTCAGCCCATGTATCTAAATTTTTGATAAATAAATGTTAGATTTGGTAATCAAGTGATATATACATTTGATAAATAAATTATTCTGTATTCAAATGGATTTCATCTCTGTCAATATCATGGTTCAAATCCTCTTATGAAAATTTATTTCCTCTGTTTACAAAGCAAAAACCACAGCGAGTACATGCATGCACTGGAAAGTGCAGCAAACTGCAGACCTCTATGTGGTGGACTACTTTCATTTTGTGGCGAAACCTTCTTGGCTTCTAATAGAAAACTTGAAATAACTGCTGCCGTATCTGGTTTCCAAATTTAGGACTCCCGATTTCTGTTCTGCCTGCCTTTTTACATGCATTGCTAGTGACACAAGAAGAATCTGCCAAATACATTGCGGACATCCAAATATTTCCCCATTTCAGCTTTACCATAGTGAACCCGGTTCTGCAGGCCGGCAACCAGATGATACACAGAATTGAATCTTATGATAACTCATCAGGAAGCCAGCTCCCACTTACTCTGCCAGATAGTACATGTAAAAAGTCAAGTATTAATAGTGCGCAAAGGAAACTGCCAAGGTCATGCAGTACTCAAGAGACTAGATGCTCTTCGTGTGTGTGAGGCATGACTTCGAGTCTTTCGTCTCTATTTATTACCTTCTTCCCCGAAATGTAACCACGCATGCAAGTTATCGTAAATAATTTCAATAATACTGCAGATCAAAAAAAAATTTCCGTGAGGAAACACTATAAAATAAAATAAAAATACAACAGAAACTCTTCTAAGAAAACGAATACTAATGAAGTGAGCATGAAACTCACTTCATCAGCATTCGTTTTCTTAAGTGTAATAAAAATGACGAGCACACCACTTGCAGATATCAAAACCCGACGTTTTATTCCAACAGAACCTCAACAATTGTGTCTACCCCAGTTTTTCAAAGTAGGCTCGAAGAAAAAATATTTCGGTGCGCAATAGAATAAAGCTATGTGTGGATAGTGAATAATGTTGTTGTTATATGTTAATTGAGGATTAAGTTATGGAGACAATGGGCTGTGTGGAAGTGCTTCCTTGCCAGGGTAGTAATTATAAATAATATTTCCCTTCCAACATAGGGGGCAGAATCTGTGCATTTGTCAAATGTGACGTCCCATATCAGAGATGCTAAACATTGAATTCCCTCGTTTCGATCTACTCTCTCTCTCTCTCTCTCTCTCTCTCGTAAACTTTTGCTTGCTTCATTCAATGACCTCATCTGTTTCTTTACCTTCTCAAATTCTGAGAGTCACTCTGGTGCTTTTCACATTTGCCTTTAAAGCTTAATGTTCTGCAGTCCAAATATTGAAACAAGCCTTCAAGCCTTCCTTTATACAATTTTGCTGATCAAGATAGAAGATATATCAAAATATTTGCAGTCAGCAATGAACTGTAAAAGTTGTCCATCTATCCATCTGAATATTAAATATCTTCTCCACCCTCATCTGCATTTGCATTTGCCAGCATCTCATCGGAATTAACTCTTCTTCTTTGATATACTGCAGATGTCACCTCTTCATGGTAACACAGATCATGACTTCATTGCATCTTTCTTTTATACCACTGATGCACCGGTTTCGGTACGCGAATAAATCGTATTCGACTGGTGAAGAAAGGGAACTAAAACAGCATTTTAAATTTTGTTATTATTTCGAGAGCCGTGTACATTCGTCGCTAAAATAAGTGGAAATAACCGAATTTAGAAGAATGTCGCATTCGTTGCGGCGAATATGTGAAACAGTTACAAAGTTACGTGTTGGTATCGTGAATCTCTTTCCTTTATCAATGTTGTCTATACCTGACCACTGCGTGTACAAAGGAAACTGCCTTTTATCTTAAAACTGACTGAAAACCAGTGGCGGACGGTGAAAATTTTAAATGGGGGTGCTGCATATACAAAATAATAAAAACAATAATAATTGTTTTTTCTTAATCAGTAACCAATTTATTAATAAATAAATTTACATATTAAAAAATTGCTTTATTAAAAATATTTCACTCTCACCACGAACACACACCAATAATAAAAGTTTCGTATTTCACAGAAATAATGCACGCATGCATACAATCTTATCTGTAGATAAATGTTATAGATGCAATTTATCTGTAACAAATGTACTGCGTTAGATCGCAGTACATTTGTTTCGTGTAACGATAATTGAAAAAATATAATTATTTTCATATTTTCAACAGTGACGCTTGTCATAATTCAGCCTTGTATCTATAATAAATAAATAATTATATGTCATTTTAACAGAATAAAATAAGATTTATAAAAAACTAGTTCACCCTCACCACGAATATGCACCAATAATAAAAGTTTCGTATCTCACAGAAATAACGCGCAAGCATACAATATCTCTGTAGCGACACTGCTCAAATGAGCAGTGTCTGATTCACTTGTTACGTGCAAACGAAATATCAGCGAGTCGAGCTGCAATTGACCGAACGTGATAATTCCAGCACTGCGTTAGATCGCAATGCATTTGTTTCGTAATCTAAACGTTAATCGAACAATTATTAACTATTCAATCAATGTCGAAACATAAGCTGTAACCTTTAGCATGTTGTATTGCATTTATATATATGCAATACAACATGTAATACAACATCTTGTAATTATTATTATTATTTATAAACACAAACAAAATTTATTTTTTTCATTTTTTCCTTGGGGGTGCTGCAGTGTCGCAGTGTGCTTATGTACAAGCCGCCACTGCTGAAAACTTACTTTTATCTGAGAAACTGACTGTATCAAACGCGCACATTAGTCCAGTGCTGTCATATGTAACGTGGTGGCAAAAAAGTCACATTTTAAACGTGGTGCAAAAAAAAAAAAAAAATAAATAAATAAATAAATAATAAAATAATATAAACTAAAATAAAAATACATCGATATAAGAATATCTGGTCTGTGAAGATGAGTAAAATCATGTGATATCACTTTCAGTAAGAATTATGATGTCTTTATTTCTCATTTGGCCAACTCTGTGAACGGTTGGTTTGTTGCTGTTCACTATTGAGTCGTAGGCACAATATTTTGCTGGAAACATTTTGTCCATAGCAGTTTACTTGGTAATAACAGTTATTCTGATTCTGGTTTCTCATGTCTTTCAACAATGCCATTATGGGTGATACTGTAAGTTCATGTGTACGTGCTTACGGAGAAGATCGATCCCTTGTGGAGACGATTTTTTGGTGACAAAAGACTCGCCATCCTTTAATTACGAACTTTCGAAGTGTTTCTCTTACTTGACTACTTCTTGCGTCATAAAGTAGGATTCGAGTGTCTAGTCCTTTCTCGTACCGCTTAACTTCCACCCATCCTTTATATACAGCAGTCAAGGTGGAAGGAACTTCTATTCTCGAACTCTTTTATCAGACATCACAAAATCGAGGACGGAGATATGAAACAAATCACACACGCACAGTGACGCTGATAGAGGAATATCTCAACGGTTTCAAAGCTGCGTCGTTTTGTTTTACATATAGTATACAATAACACGGGTACGATATCAGAGATAACGCTGCTTGAACTTTATTATACTGTATTACTATTTGTGGTTGATGAGGCAATGCATATAGCATGCATGCAATTGTTGTCGTATGATTCACAATGAAAACATGCACAGGTTATCTGTTCATTATTACAAGCAGAATAGGCAGCTTTACCAGAAGTATGCCGTGCACAATGAACTAAATTAACTGGTAAAGTCCTTTATGAAGTATATCTATGAACTGCTATTTCCATTCAGCACTTAGATGGGCCAAACGCGGCTGTCGATTTGGGACAGTAGACAGCGGCTCGATCTTTGAGTGAGATCTTTGTAAACTCTATCAGATCTATACACCAAAGTTTTATTTCTTTATCTACTCCAGTCGCCCTTCCATACTTCAGGTTTTTGATGGCTTTTACTATCTCAAGTAGCGATATGTACCCCTCACTGCATTCCTTTTGAATATCTTTCACTGTCACTGCTTGTTTCATTTAGCAGTCTTTCAAAGGAATTACTCCATAAATGTAAAATATCTTTATCATCAGTTTCATGTCACGTTTATCATTTCTGATTATTTTCCCAGTACTCTTTCGTCCATTTCTAAGCTTTTTCTAAAGCTACAGAATATTTTGCCACCTTCCTGATATTTATTTTCTATGTTCTTACCAAAGCTTTCCCAAGACTTTTATTTAGTTAGTTTTCTACAATGCTTCACTTTTCTACATTTTTCTCAGTATTCTCTAAGAGTACAAGCTAACTTATTTCCAGAAATAATTCATCAATTTTATTCAGAAATAATTCTTAACAATGAAATAATATTTTAATTATTTTAATAACCTAGATTTCACACATGCATTGAGGGACTAGGATTACGGTGAACTTCGGGAATACTTCAATTATTTTATTTCATTTATTTATTTCGGAACAATGATAGCTGCCGTGGTTAATGTATGAGGTTACCTGTGCAGTATAAAATGATTGTATTATAGCACCTGTAAGAGTTTCTTACTAGTGCCTGTGTACCTTTGAAAAGTCAACTTTTTTGTCCGTAAGAATAAACTGCCAAAAGAAAGACTTTTAAAGGTTGCAATCGCAAACTGGATTTTTTTTAATGTTTTCTTCTTGCGATTCCCGAATTACTCGATTGTATTTAAAAAAAAAAAAAAACGGAGAGTTTTATTCCTGCAACTTAAAAAATCCATGGAAATAGGAAGAAACATCATTAGCAAGGAACGCCATTACCGGTGGTACTGAGAGTACAGCTGCTGACTAATTTTCAAATTTAATTAGAGGTGTTCTCCTTTGGGGAATAAAATACATTAGAATATTTATTTCTTTATTTCGTTTTTCCTTTTAAATAAACCTGTTGAGCACTTTTACATACTTGATATTTCATGCCTCGTGCATATGAGAGGATTCGCAGAACACAAGTCATCAAATGATTTGGTGACGCAAACAGAAGCGTGCCCCTGTTCAGAGAATATGTCCAGGGTGTTTGAATGTAACATTAGTGAATATGGGATTTGTACACCGTTTGCCATAAGCGAGTACGAACGCCAGTTACGATTCTAACTCTTGGTGAACAGATGAACGTCTTGAACAGAAAAGAACACCAATATTTTTTGGAAAAATGAGGAAACTGCAGATGTAATGTCTTTGTGCCAGAAAAGGCTGGAGGTATAGTGGCGCACCCAGGGAGGAGGCCAAGGGGCCCTGCCCCCCCCCCCCAAAAGGAAAAAACACTAGAAAAATTTCCAAAAATAATCTTTTCCTAATTAAAATTATTTTTTATTTATTTATGTTGTGTCGTGTCTTCTATTTCTATACTACTTATGAATTAGCGGCCACATAAAGTGGGAATACCCTATGGCTCTCTAGAATCCCAACCGCTGTGAAAGCAAGGCGAACGAAGTAGTGTTCTTGCGGACCGAGCGCTACTTCGTTTGCCCGAGCCGGGCCAGAAGATATCACGGGTATCATGTATTGGCAATCACTGCAGATGCTCAGTCATAGGTCGTATGCATTCTCAAATCGTCTACTCAACTCGCCCCATCCCCAAGATTAAATCATGAGTGTCCCCCCCCCGAAGATTAAATCTTGAGTGCTCGGCCCCCTCCAAGATTAAATCCTGAATGCGTTACTGTGGAGGTAAATGTCGGTTCAAAAAGAAAGATCTCATAAAGTCTTCCGGAAAAAAAAAAAGAATAGATCCGCATTAGTGGCATTAATCCCCTCTTCATATTTTGGACAGGCGGTTTAGATACTGTAGCTGCGCAGAGGTAACGAAAACAAATCCTCGAACCCTATGTGTGTGACTTTGTACTGGGTTGGTACAGTTTTTTTTTTTTTCGCTTCCATAGAGCTTAAGTTGTGGAAGAGTATCTTGAAAATGAAGATATCCAACGACGGCCCTAGCACGATCAACATATTAAATCAGATCGAACATGTTTTGGATGCTCTTGGACTTCCGTTGCATGCCGATAGCCACCGCTTCGATCATTTGATGAGCTAAAGTCTGTTTTGGTGAAAGAATAGATTTATTGTCACAGAATTTTCTCGATATAAGGGTGTCTACCCTTATATCGAGTATTAAACTAATAAATACTTAGGTATATGAATCACACGGTAAATACTTTAAGAAAAAAAAAAACATAGCATACAATCTAACAAACATGACTTGTAATAAATAAATTAAAATATTTTATGACATTTTAGATATAAGGTATATCTAAAATGTTCCTTATAACTGTCGATGTTTCTCACTGTGTCCTCACTTCATTGTTATTCTGTTTAATGCCACCATAACAAATTTTGTTCTACTTCATCACAAACTTTACGAGTTATATACAATTTTAATAAGTGTTTTTCTACTTTTGTCGAGCATTGTACTCAGGACAGTTATTACTCCATGGCTAATGTATACGATTAACTTAAAAGGAATTTCAATGGGTAATGGAAACAAACTGTAATTTCTTTCTTGTGATTTATATAAAAAGTGTCTAGATACGGTATAAAAGTTCTAGCCTTCTTTATAAAAGAAGGAGGGAGGCCTAGGGGTCCCTAATTTAATTTTTATATGTGCATCGGATAGTATTAAACTAATAAATACTTAGGTACATGAATCACACGGTAAATACTTTAATAAAAAAACATCATAGCATACAATCTAGCAAATATGACTTGTAACATCTGGAGAAAGGATAGAAAGAGAAAGTATATGTTGATAATTCAATTTATCAAACATTTAGTAACCTAGGGAATTCCTATTCAGAAACATAACCAAAGTAAATACGAGTAAATAAATAAATTAATTAAAATATCATCATCATAACACTAATTACGGGTATAGACCATATTGGTCTGTTTCGGTCTCATTATCCATCCAATATCCTTTTTTTTGAGGTCTACCGTGCCTTCTCTTTCCAATTGGCTTATATTTTAGTATTTGTTTTGGATGTCGGGTGTTGGCGATGCGGTTTACATGTTCAATCCATTTTTGTTTATAATTGTTTAGTTTTTTTTTCTGTTGATTTTGTTTTTAGTTCTTTTAAAATGTCTTCGTTCCTTTTTTTTTTTTGATCTAATAATGTGTATTTTGTAGTTCTTCTCATAAATATAATTTCACTTGTTTTTATTCTTTGTTTATCTTGTTTGTTTATTGCCCAAATTTCACTGCCATATAATAATGTGGGCACTGCTAAGGTATTGTATATTTTCAAGCTTTATTTTTATTTTTGTACTATATTTGGATTGAGTGTTCTATTTATCAGGCCTATAATCTGTAAAAATTTTGAAGATTTTAATTTTATGTCTTTTTCTCCTTCATTAATAACTATTTTGCTTCTAACTGGAGTTTGTCCACAAAATTCCATTGTTTTATTTTTATCTATGGAAATTTTCGTTCCAAACTGTTCTACTATAATGTTTAAATTATATATTGCTCTTTGTAAATTGTCTTCCTTATCTGATATTATTACCTGATCATCTGCAAATAATAGTGTATTTATTTTGTTATTCCGGGAAATTTCTATACCTTGATTGTTTAAGGTGTTCCACTATATTAATATTTCATTAATGTAAATATTGAAAAGTGTTGGAGGCAGAGGGCATCCCTGTCTTACTCCTTGGTTTATAGATTGTTTTTCAGACAACTTTTCATTTATTTTTATTTTTATTTTATTATCTTTGTATATATTAAATATTGCATGTAGTAAAATATTAGGTATATTTGTTCTTTGTAATATATCAAACAGTATATATCTTTTTACTTTGTCAAATGCTTTTTCGTAATCTATAAACAAAAAATGAGTTTCCAAATTAAATTCTCTTCTTTTTTTCTATAATTAGTTTTAAACAGAAAGCTGCATCCATTGTAGAGCGTCTTTTTCTAAATCCATTTTGACATTCTAATAATATTTTTTCACTGTATATTTTTAGTTTATCATTAAGTATTCTGCTATATATTTTGTAGCATGTATTCAATAAACTAATACCTCTGTAGTTAGCAGGTTTTGTTTTATCCCTTTTTTTAAATATATGTATTACTATGCTTGTATTATATTCTATTGGTATTTGTCCATTTGTATATATTTTATTTAAAAATTTTAGTAATCTTTGATGAATTTTTTTCCAGCAAATTTATACAGTTCGGAATTTATCCCATCTTCTCCTGTTGATTTACCATTTTTTATTTTATTTTGGCGGTCCTTTAATTCTTTCATTGTTATCATATCATTTAAGGTATTTTGTAAGCTTCTGGTGTAATTATTTTTGATGCCAGTATTATCCGGCCAAAGATCTGTAAAGTAATCCAAGAATTCTTTTATATCTATTTCACAATTTATATTTGCAGTTTCTTTTATATCTGCATTCATGTGTTTTAGTATTTTGTACGCACTGGATCTTATTTTGTATATATCATTTTCTAGATATGATACAAAGTTTTCCCAGCTTTCTCTGTGTCTCTTTCTGGTTTTTCTTTTGGCTATTGCTCGTCTTTTTTTTATATTCAATTTCATCTTGTTTTTTGCTACTTAACCATCTTTTAAAAAGCCAGCTTTTTATTTTCAATTATTGTTTTTATTTCATTGTCCCATATATGTAATTTTTTATTTTTATAATATATTTTTTGTGTGTTCCTAGACTTTCATATGCTGCTGATGTGATAATTTCTTTAATATTATTCCATTCTTTCTCAATGTCTTAATTTTCTTGTATTTTTTTAAGTAGTAATTAATCCTCTGTTGGTATAAATTTCTTACACTTGAATAATTTAGTAGCTTACTTTGTAATTAGATTTTGTTTCTCCAGTTTGTTTATTTTTTGTATTTTTTGTAGCCAGTTTGATGGAAATCTCAGTTTTGCCTGTACTAAATAGTGATCTGTGTCAATTTCTAGCCCTCTTCCAACTTTAACGTCTAGGAAGAGGTTCGCTGCTTTTTCATTTGCTATAAAGTAGTCTATTATTGATTTTTGTCCTCTTGCACACTACGTATATTTATGTATATTTTTATGTTTTTAAAATGTATTCATTATTTTTAAATTATTATATATTGTATAATCAATGAGTAGCTTTCCATTTTTGTTTACTGTTGGTTCTCCAAATTTTTGTATATTATTGTTTGTTAATTTTTTTTTCCTTCCTATTCTAGCATTAAGATCTCCAGCGATAATTATATCGTCTATTTTATTTAATTTTTCATATATATGCCTTGTAACTCTTTGTAAAAGTAATCATTTTCTTCTTCTTTTCCTCCTTCAGGGGCACATACACTCCAACAACTGTTAAATTTTCTTTATTTAATTTTAATCGCACTTCTAATATTCTTTCATTCCAGTATGTATAATATTATTTTTGCTTTAATTGATTTATGGATCCAAATCATTGCACCAGCTTTTGCATGTATTTTTTATCCACTCCACTATATATGATATTGTAGTTAGCTGTTTCTTTTGTTCCTTTAAGTTTCTTTTTTGTTTCTGTAAGAACTGCAATTTCTATATTTTCGTCATTTAAAATTTTATCTAATTCTTCTTCTTTATGTGCAATGCTTCTAATGTTCCATGTAGCATATTTCACCACGTTTTTCTTTTCCCAAAGTTTCTTAACCTTTTCCAGTTTGTGGTCGTTTCCCACGTTTTATGTCGGGTTTGGATTTCGTTGAGACTTGAAAGTAATACGTGTTTCCCTATGTCAAGTTACTAGCATGACGATAGGTATCCTAGTGGTGGGGCTGCCACCTTAAGACAACTAGGCTTGCCTTTTTTTAGTAGATAGTGGAAACTACAGTTTGAAAGGAAAGAGTCACCCCCTTCGCCCTAGAGTTGCTCTAATAGCACTGGGGGTGGGGGGGAGTAAGAAGTAAGAGAGAGTAGAGGGAAAGAACAGTAGAAGACCAGTCTCCAGATATGATATACCAAGTGTATATTGTATGAAGTAAGATCAGGTCTAGCTTGGGTATCTCGGGTTTGCCCTGCCCGTACTAACCAATGTTTTAGCCCCTGAGAAATAAATTAAAATGAAATAAAAATATGTGATTTGTTACTAGCCAATCGGAACACTGAATAAAAAAATAAAAAACAAACTCCGATTTCGAAACAAACAACGTGTGTGTTTTCGTAAAAACAGGCAAAGGCTAGAAGAACACACACACACAAACAAATTCTATAGGCATAAGTCATTACGGGAATTAACTACTGTATTCTGTCGAATTTCGTTTCGAAAATCTGAGTCGTAAGGTGTGGCTCTGCACGTCAGCATAAATCAGAAGGTCAACGAAGAGAAAGATTTACGCATGTATTCATTTTTGCTTAGAGTAGTATGCATTAAAGTGATCCAGATATTAAATATATCCATATTAAGAGAGATACCAGTTTGGCATCTATAACTAAAATCCACAATTTAAAATCTATAACTAAGATCCACCTACATTCTTTACAAATGAGGGCTGCAATGAAGATCTGATGTTCTCTGCAAACTAAATTCTTACTAAATCCATATTAGGCTACGCATGGATGATTAAGCTCAGATTCAGCTTCATAGAAAATAGTGCTTTCCTTTTTGAACAGGATTGCATTTCTACGTTTTGACTGGATGCAAAATAGATAACGTGCCACATACACACATCTACATATACACGCGCGCGAATCGTTACGCACTGTTTTCATTTTTGTATCTTGTAATCTGTCGAGTTTTCCATGTTGCTAATATTTGTGCTTGATTTTTTTTTTTTTTTTAAGTTTTCCGAAGCACAGTGAAAGTGAGAAAGTAGTACGAATGAGTAGTTCTGTTTGGAGAATTCTGGCCACGAACGCATTTTACATGAATTCTACATTCTACATGAATTTCATGCATTTCCGCTTTATAAAGTTTCTTCATTGGTTTTCTCCACAGTTTTATTGGTTTAGACCACTCTCGAAATCTCTAAGGAGGAAACATGAAATTTAGCAGTTTAAACCTCATAGCTTTGGTTATGTAGTTTAATTATATTTAATTGTATGATATCGTAAAACATCCCCTAATTTTTATGTTTTTGTATAACACATTGATACCTGTGCAAACATTAAGAACCCTGCTTGGTTCTTAATGTTTCGTTATAACTACAGCTCAACAGAAGAAACTGAATCATCAGGAGGAAATTTGTTTGTTTCATATCACACCACATGAGTCCATCTCATCCATACTTTTAGGCTGCGTAAAACAGTGCTTCCAAATTTCTGGATGTCAGGACCCCCTTTTGAAAAATTAAAATATTTCAATGCCCCCCCCCCCCTCGAAAAAAATCGTAATATAGACATATATTATTATTATTATATTTATTGTATTTATATTCAATACAAAACATACACAGCGAATATTGCAAAAATCAAATGCAAATATCACATTTTTAGCATCTTACATAAAGATTTGACCTGGTACATTATCTCATATTTTTTATATAGATAGATATATTGTTATTGTACATTTGCAGATAATAAAGAAAGAATTAAAAACATAAAAGAAGTTTAATAATAATTTAATGTGATGGATGGGTTTTAATACTGCTACACAAAAAGTCAATATCAGGTGAAATATTTGAAATTGTAATTCTTAGATTTCTGCTTTGAAATGAAACTTATATGAATACGCATATATTTACTATTCATTAAGCGCCGAAATACTCAGGAAGCAAAATTTGTGAACCAAAACCAATGTGTGATTTTTTTCCATTAAAATATAAAAAATAACAAAAAATAAATAATAAAAATTAAATACGTTTCTTTTAAGATAAAATAATCTACTTAGTCTTAAAAGATTTTAATTTGTTTCCATTATTTCACGCCCCCCCCCCAACAAAACCTAGGGCCCACAGTTTGGGAAGCGCTGGTGTAAAAGACCAAGAAATGATCAACGTCGCTATTTTTATCTAAGAAATTGGATAGGAAATGAATACTTAATCTATACCCAATGAATATTTAAGCTTTTGACATTTAGTGAAATTTGATATTTATATATGACACATACAACTGTGTTTCTACAATAATAAATCATCTTTAATTATATTGGCCTTTGTGCATAACTGGGCCTGTATGCGTAATAACGTTCTTTATGTAATTCTTAGACTGATGTAAAATGATTTTACAGTTTATTTGTTTGTATATTTATTTTGCAGGTCTCTGTCGACAAACAGATGGAGCCACCCCTGTCTCTCCGATCCTGCTAACCGTCGTACGCATTTCTTTGCTCAGTTACATTTTCAGCTGTCAGTTAGTGGCGCCATCTACCCGGTGACGAGACAACTATTGCACATATGTGGTTAAGGTGAAGAACTGTTTTCGTTGAGAGATCAAGAGTGCGCTTATGACGTCGAAATGTAACCATCATCACTCACCGTTTCGATATTGGCGATACGTCACTTTGACCTTTCGATGTGTGTCGCTATGACTAAGTGATCACTTTCTTTCTTTTTTTTTTCTTTTTCTTTTTTTTCTTACAAAAAGAAAAAAATTCTGGTTAAGTTGAAAATTATCTTCACTCTCGAGAGACCTATTTAAAGCACAACTTCGCCAATACTTGACTATTGTCTGCAACCTTTGCTCGATTCTTTCAAACTTATCAAGACTGCTTTGAATCTCTGTTGCTGTATTTTTTGTTTGCTTTCGCTCATCACTCATGAAGGTAGCCGTCGAATATTCAGCATAATAATAACTACAAGAGAAACTCTTAACAAATTTCTGAAAATCTTTTTCAGCAAAATAAAAACTGGATTGCAAGATGATCGGGGAATGGGCAAGTGAAACAGCTCAGGGTAATGCTCACTACAACTGGCAGCTAAAACTGCAACGACGGATCAAATAAAAGTGCGAACTCTTGAGACACATTGATGATTTTACTTATGACTGAGAGGGGATTATGCAGATTGACCAGTTGCCTTAGGATGGTTCTGAACCCACACAGGTATATATGTAAATACACACCTTGTCGGCGGACGAACGCCTTACATGTCCGCATGACAGTTCCTTCAGTTAATAATGGATTTTTTTTCTTCATCTTGTAGCAGTCGGTGCCTTGTTGTAGCTGTTCACCATCTTCAGGAGCTCTACCAAGGAATGAAGCGTGAAATTAAGGTGTAGGTTGGGTTGAAACAAGAATGTCACCATGTTTCAGCACCAATCACTGAGTTGAAATAAAATTGTCAGATTTTGCTTGCTTTTTTTTTCTTTTTTACTTCTTCGAACACAATATTCACGCGCGCACATAACTTTCTTCAAAAAGTTTAATGCATTTTTCAGGACTAATTGAAGCTAATTAAAAGATAAGTTTGTAATATGATAAGGTAAGTATTACTTCCGTCGGATAAGACGAAGCATTTTTGTGGTAAAAAGCTGGGTTCGAATCCCTTCTAAGACACAAAGATCTTTACATGGTTCTGCAACGGAAGGTGAGTTAGACAGTCTCATAACGACATGGCAGGATTTTCCTCCCGAAAACTCGGGTTCTTCATGTTGTAACTACGTAAGCGGGTGAGAATAATACACACGTAGTTTATACACAGAAATGTATATTTAGGCATAAGGAGGGACGGGAAACTGAAAAAATAACGATTCCGATTTCAATTCAAGTTCAAGGGTTTTAGAAATATCAGTTTCGATTTCACTTTTATCGTTTTCCGATTCATTTTTAATCGATTTTAATTCACACAATTTGGATTCGATTCCAGTTTTTCAGATTTCTATACATGCATACATATGTTATTAGATATCTATCGTGAAATGTTTCTAGATTTTCATTTAAAAATAAAAATAAAAACTGTTCTACGATATATGTTTATTAAAATCCAACTCTTGTATAGGCTGATAATCTTGTATACGACAGACATTATACCTTTAAGTGTCTTCACTTTCTGATTCAGTAAACTCTTTCGCATTATTTCACCAACAGATGAAAATCTAACTCATTGCATTGGTAGATTTGCTGATTAAAGTTCGGGGTTCGAAACACGAATAGGAAAATGATTCTCATGAGATCATATTCCAAGTCATCAGAGAGTGGAATGTAATGCTACATTTCCCTTATTACATTCAGCGTTCACCACAGCCAAAGTCTGCAAGTAATCTCATGAAAATCAGTGACTATTCTTACTCGTGGGGGGGGGGAATTACATAGTTTTCTCCTTGTTGTATTTTTTATTAATTTAAATTTGGATTCAAATTTTTCATTTATTTTAGTTTTAGGTTCAAGTCCAAGAAAATTTCGATTTTATTGATTCGAAATCGATTCGGTTTCTACCAGCCTCGGCATACGACTAACCTTATCCTAAAATTATAGTTACCACTCTATTTTATTTATAATAGATATAGGTAATTTCGGAATGTTTTTTTAACCGTCTCCTGGACGGTTAAAAAAACATTCTAAATTAAACATGTATTACATTAGTATTATAAATGATTAGAGAACTATGATTTGGAATTCAAAATATTTAGTGACTTCCTTCAGTAGATTAAGTTGTACTGGTGTCAGTGGGAAGGGCCATTGCCAATAGAGTTTTCAAGCTGAGGACCGATCTTAATTAATGCAATTAAAAATAAAATGAGAGTATAGTAATTATATTGCATCTGTAAACATCATGATTTATAGACGACTATAAACAACTGCTGAATATTTGCTCAGTCGAAATTTCATTCTTTTCGTGAATGTTACGAACTTTCAATGGCATCCTTCTAGCCCATTTAAAGAGAATAGGATTACATATCCGTGAAGAAAAGAAACATACTCAAATTTACATATATTGTATATTTAAATTTATTTTACTTTCTTTTTTATTCAAGACAGTTATAAGTATTGTGGAGTTCTATTTCGAAGATAGATTTGTAGACTATGAATTTTTTTTCTTCAGGGTTGATGCAATACAGGTGAGCGTAAAAAACTTTATTGTAATTAGGGAGGTAGATTTTTTTGTAATTAAGTAGATAGAACCTGCACTGTTTCTTGTAGGCTTTACATGAAATAGTGCAGGTCTAAGCTTGAGAATAAAGCAGAACAGAGAAATATTCGAGTTCTTGGCTGTTTCCTATTCACGAAAAGTGAAAATCCGGTGCTCTTTGGAATGCTGGAATCGCTAGAATATTAAAAATTACTGCAAAAAAAAAAATTGCAATAATATAAAGCTTTACAACGAATTATTCATGTTGTGCAGTCTCTGCACAACATGAATATTTTTTGAATTTTTTTTTATCGACTAGAATTGTGCCCATCATATAAAATGTAATATATAACTTATTAAACAATCTAAACGTTTTGTTCGTGGTGCTCATGGGATTGATTAATTGGTTAGTTTATAGTTCATTGGCGCAAAAACAGCAAAGGTCATACTGCGCCATAGTAAAGGTTACAGCAATACATGATACGTGCTCATTATATGTGAGATTAACTTTAATCTCACTGATTTTCAAGAGTACATTATTATATTAACAACATTAAAATATTGAGAAGGATAAGCCATTTCATTTATTTATTAATACTCTATGGCCTAGACTAGTGGGTCTCAAACTTTTTTGTTTAGCAGCACACTAAAATCAATAAATAAATTTCACGGCACCCCTAGTATTATTTGCTTTTTATAGAGAGTAAAGTGCCTATTAATTGATTCTGAAAGACTCGCATATATAACTCATAAGTAAATTGATATTACAGATACTAAAGATATGAAGGGAAGCGTGTTTAAAAGAAAACATATTTTATTTAAACTAAATTGGTTTATATTCAAACAACCTCAAAACATACAAAACAAACACTATTATAAAGATTCAGATAATAAAATATGAACTTATTGTGAAATATGTGCCTGGTGTTGTTTGCATATTTCTTTATTATTAGACCTTGTTTTTGAGACACATATTCTCATCTCGTTTTCAAGAGCCTTTAGTCTTTCTCTCTTCTTTGTTTTAATATGTACTTATATCAATTAATTCTTCGGCTTCTATAAGACTTAACTCACTCATTGCTGATGTTGACTCTACAAATGGATTTCGAATCCAATCGTATAAATTGATTGAAATGTCTGGAAAATAATGGTCAATTTTTTCTTCTGACGATGTTAAATGACTGTAAATAAGCTTTTGCAGATCAGTGTTCTTACATTTTCTGGAGGCAACTTTAAGGAACATTTCTACATTATTGGTGCTTAATTTTATCTTCCACATTTTTATTTTATCTTTAAAAGCTTTAATTTTATCTGTAGATGTCAAAATATTCTCATTTCTTCCTTGCATGTTGGAGTTCAGCTTGTTCAGATGATCGAATATGTCTGTTAAATAGGCTAGTTTGGAACACCAAAAATCATCTTGTAATAATTTATAGAATTCTGGTTTGTCTTCATTTTGGAAAAACATTAATATTTCTTCTTTAAGTTCAAAAAAACGATCCAATACGCGACCTTTTGAAAGCCATCTTACTTCGGTATGAAGAAGAAGATTCTTGTAATGAGATTGCATCTCTTCACATAGTCCTGCAAATATTCTAGATTTTAATGGTCTGGCCTTGATATAATTAACCATCTGAATGATTTCTTCTAATACACTTTTTAATTCCAAGACTTTGTCTTTGCCACCAATGATTCACGATGAAGGAAGCAATGAGTCGCCTTTCATTTTCTTTTCTATCAAAGGAAACAAACCCTTTTGTAATTCCAACCATAGAAGGTGCACCATCTTACATATACCCACACAAGTTTTCCAAGATAGACCATTTGTATTAAAATATGTGTTCATTATATCAAAAACATATTTTCCCGTCGTAGTTTTTTCGAATTCCTTACGGCATAGAAATTCTTCGATAATATTATCATATTCAATGAATCGAGTAAAAACAAGTAAGTGTGCTTTACCACCGATATCAGTTGACTCATCTAACTGCAAACTGAAAAATTTTGATTCGATTATTTTGGTTATAACTGACTTTTCAATATCGACTGACAGATCATTAATATGTCTACTCATAGTATCATTTGATAATTTAATCTTCTTTATTTCTTCTTCTGCCTCAGTACCAAAAATTGTTCATGAGGCTTCATTTCCTTCGCAAATATTTCAGCGACTAAATAACTCGCTTCTTGAACTCGGTTGGAAATTGTAAAATTTCTTACAAAACGTTTACTTTGTTTTTCTTGTAATCTTATTAACTCTTTGATATTCAGGATTTTTATTCGACAAGTTGTCATGTTTTGTGGAGAAATGTCGCAATAATTTACTAGGAACCATAGCCTCATTTGATAGAACCAAACCACACAAAATACACTTAGGTCTGGGAATTAATTTATCACCACACCACGTAAATCCCATTTTTAGATAGCTCTCTTGATAGAAACGAGTTTTTACATTCTTTTTCATTGTTCCCTTTTTACATGAACTTATTCTTTCTGTTTCTGTTGTTTCATTAGTGCTTTTTTGTTACTGAACGTTAAAAATAGTCAAATCTTCATTAATGCAAATATCAGTTTTTGATAATTTATCAGTGCGAATTGGTTCGTTAGCTTTGCTACAAGTAGACATTTCTTGATCGTCAGAATCTTCACTTCTTCTTTTAAGGAAAAAAATTATTCATGGTTTTGAAGGGCATATGTAATTTTAATATTTTATTTTAAAATTTATTTCAAGTAAATAATTTTTTTTCCGGATGGAAAAAGGAAAAACGTTTGTTTACGATGTCTCTCGTTATAGTTGGAATATATAACAATAAGAAAAACCTCTACTCACTGAATTTAACGACTTTAATATCGTACTTCGTTTATTCTCACCGATGACAAAAGATTCATGATTTTTGTTTAGGGGAAATTATCATGTATAATACTTGTCACACTGAACAGGGAAATACTAAAACAGACAGAAGGTCAACTAATCATTCATTAGTTCATTTTCCCCAGTATTTATGTGCCGTCACATATCTAGTTACTACGACACACAGTGATCTAATAAAATCCCAGGATATAATATATCAGAGTGATGCAAAAAATGATAATTTTTATATACGCTTCATCCATTAAAATCAAAATATATAATTTTTTTGTTTTTGATTTAGTTATTTGTGGCAATTGAATATTTTGCTTTTTTCAAATAAACGATTCAAAATTTCGCGGCACCTTTGTAGCATACT
The DNA here is from genome assembly GCF_054136105.1 of Typopeltis vanoorti. Lineage (NCBI taxonomy): Eukaryota > Metazoa > Arthropoda > Arachnida > Uropygi > Thelyphonidae > Typopeltis > Typopeltis vanoorti. Next base: position 59,192,242 of record NC_143565.1, on the reverse strand, counting down.
TGCGGCACCCAGTTTGAGAACCACTGGCCTAGACCTTTACAGTTTCTGTAGTTACCAATTAGAGCAATTCTAGACTTTATTTTCAGTCAGTTTAGTCGATCTTTAGATGGAAGAGGTTATAATCCTATAAGAAACTCGAGTGTTAATAATCCTGTAATTAACAAAGTCATCCTCAAAATAAATTATAAATTACATTTATATGCTGCATTCCCTCTGGGAAAAGAAAATATATTACAAGAATTTTAATATAGATTTCCATGCTAACATAAATTCAATCTTATTATATACATATATTATATATAGTTTCATATGACTCGTCAAGGACCAGCGAGCATCTATGTACTATAAAGTATGCAAATTCATTTATTTTTTTCATGCGTAGCGTATAAATAAAAGTATGAACAATTTCGGGGAATCGAATCATGCACTAAAGGCTTCCAAAAAAAAAAAAAAAAAAAAAAAATGTTACTCGGAAATTACTTTCCGTGCAACCCGACCATGTCAGAAATGGCTTAAATGTTATCCTTCATAGAACAAAGAGCGAAATTGAAAAACTGCAGACGCGGCAAGAATTAAGCAGGGATGAAAAAAAAAAAAAAAAGCAAGTGATCCGAAAGAATAATAAAGACAGACCGAACAAACAAGAAAAAAAAGTTAAGAAGAAAATGATGCATGGAAACTCAATAATCAGGGGAAATACTTAACGAAAGCATGACAAAATCGTGTTTCTCGGGAGCAAAAAATTCACGATATTAGCCACGCTGTCCGGATGCAAAAAGATAAGTCAAAGAAAATGATTTTCTTGGTTGGTACCAATGATTTGAGAGGCCAGAAGTATTTTATGAGGGAGGATGTAAAGGAGTTCTTAGAAGAGGCAAAACTGATGAGCAATAAGGTGAAGATTGTAAGTCTCCTACCACACTATGATAGAGGCGAACTGAGGAGGAGGAGGAGGAGGAGGAGGAGATTCATAACCAATGAGTCTATATGTAGATTTTGCAGAAGGAATGATGTAAATTTTGTGGCTCTGTGGTCTCTGTTTGAAGGAAAGAAGGATTTGTACAATGGGGATGGACTGCATCTGAATGGTTTTGGTGTTAGGTGTCGGGAGAGAGAGCTTTGTTTACCGATCATGCTGACGTGCAAATTCAGGGAAACTTAAGAAATTAATGTGGAAGCAAGTAAGTGTGTGAAGGCACACATGAAGCGAGAGTGTGAGAATGACGAAGTGAGAAATCTTGTCTCTCAAGAAAAAAAAATATTGAATTGGGTAGTCAAATCAGAAAGTAAAGGTGGGTGGGGGAATAAAGAGATGTTGCCGTTTTTATTTCTATATAATAATGCAGGAAGTATCAGGAACAATATATGAAGTTTGTGAAGCACCCCAGATATCTTTTCAGATGTACCTTTAATGTATGGGATGGTGACAGTTTTTTTTTTTATAGTCTACTGTGGTAGACAGATGGGGGGATGTATGGAGAGCATTCAGTATTTTGTGTATCTTATGGGGATTATAGCCACTGGCCAAGAAGGTGTAACGTGAGTGACTGAGTTCAGCAGTGAGAGCAATATCACCAGAACGTATCGTTCTAGCTCTGTGGATTCGTGTTTTTAGAATACAATATTGTTGAGATGGGTGATGATGTGATTGTTCGAGTAAATATCTCCTATATGTGTGGGTTTTCTATAAACTGAGAATGATAAGGAACCATCTTTAAGACGTGTGATTAGTGTATCCAGGAAGGGCAGACAGTCATTAGCTTCCAGTTCCATTCTAAAATGAATTTTTGGGTGTGTCTATTCTTAGCACATTTAAATTGTCTCGCGTACTGGAGAAACTGGTTTTGTGCTCTGAAGATGCTGAGTTTCCAATTGAAATATCAGCAATAAGTTAATAAATAGTTATTTTCATCGGTCTGAATTCTCATCTATACCGTTAAAATTAATTAACATGTACGACGAATACATAAACCCTCTCACACGTTTGAGGATTCTTCGCAGAGACAATCTCGCACGCTAGACAATACGGTAAGTGGAAGTTAAAATTGGAACTACAACTGAAAAGGTTAGCCTTCTTAAAAAGGTGTGGAAACACCAATTTAATGCCGAACTGTGTCAAAATTAAGAACAAGTTTCACTCATCCAAAGCCCAGTACTTTTATAAAGGTGTGACGGATTTGTACAATGCGGATGGACTTTCTTCGAATTTCTTCGAATCAAAAGGTGATTGCAGCTGTAGAAGGACCAAACAGTGAGCGAGTTTAGTACTATTACAGGAAGAAACAAACGATACTTTCCTGGAGCTAACTAAAATAAATTCCTCCATAAATGCTCTACGCTACGAACTATTTAATATATCAAACCTGGAACTGTGGGATATCCTGGACAGCATCTCCGATACAACAGCGAACAAAGAATTCGTCAAAGTTAAAAACCAGCACCAGAGAAAATTTCAAAATCCTCCAACAACAACAACAACAAGTTCATAAAAGTTGATGGGCACTCTTCTCCTTCGTTTTTGACAATTAATTAATGGGTTGCCGAGTTTAAACATGGCCGTACCAGCCTTGAAGATGATCCATATGGAGGACGTCCAAACAGTATAATCACACCGGAAATCATTGATAAAGTGCACGATATGGTATTGGATGTCCGGCTAGTCAAAGTGCGTGAAATTGCTGAGACTATAGGCATTTCAAAAGAACGTGTAGGATATATTTTGCATGAAGAATTGCGAATGAAAAAGATTTGCACATGATCGGTGCCACGCTTGCTCACAGCTAATCAAACACGCACTCGGATGAAAATCTCTGAACAGTAATTGGAGTGTTTTAACAAGAATAAAACTGATTTTGTGCATTGATTTATTACTATGGATGAGACTTGGATTCAACATTACACACCAGAATCCAAACAGCAGTCAAAACAGTGGACAGAAGACGGTTGTTCAGCCCCAAAGAAGACAAAGTCGGTTCCATCAGCAGGGAAGGTCATGGCATCAGTGTTTTAGGATTCTAAAGGCATTTTATTTATTAAATAAAGGATAAAACAATAACCGGGGAATATTATTCCAATCTCTTAACCAGACTAGAAAAAATTCGTGAGACAGTTTGCTGAAGAAAAAAAATCATCTTTCATCAGGACAATTCAGCTGCCCACAAAGGTGTTTTGGCAATGGGAAAATTAAGGGATCTGCGCTATGAATTGTTGGAACATCCAACCTATTCCCCTGATTTGGCTCCCTCTGAATTCTATCTCTTCCCAAAACTAAAACTCTTTCTCGGTGGTCAGCGTTTTTCTTCGAATCAAGAAGTGATTGCAGCTGTAAAGGGATATTTTGCAGATCTTACTGAGAACCACTGCAGGGACGAGATAAAGGCGCTGGAGCAACGCTGGAATAAATGTATTAGTCTTAAGGGAGATTATGTTGAGGTTATACAAAATAAAAATAATTTTGAAATTATACGTGAACATAAAAAATATATCTGGCACTATGGCTATGGGAAGTCAGGTCTAGCAGACCATGCTTTAGATACCCCTACACACAGGATCGATTGGAAAAAAACAAAAGTGCCTCACATAAGTCTTTACAAGTCAGAGAAGTTGTTCCTGGAATCAACAGAAGCCTTGAAATATACTCCAAACTTCAACAAGTATGGTTGTATAAATTTGCCAAAGATTTGGGAGACAGTCATCTTAAGACCAAATTAATACCTGCTTTCTCTCTCTCTCTCTCTCTCTCTCTCTCTCTCTCTCTCTCTCTCTTTTCCAACTTAGATGGTGCCTAATTAGGACTTTAGTTTTGGCTTGTACGTCACAATTGTTCAAACTAGTCTTATTGTTATACCGGATTGTGGTTGTCTCACGTACTGTGACAAAGTGGTTTTGTGCTCTGAAGGTGCTGGATAGAATACTAGGAAGAATCCGCAATAAGTTAATAAATAGTTATTTTCTTATCATTCTGTGTTCTCATCTATACCATTAAAATTAATACCATTAAAACGGAACCATCTGGCAGGACTTAAGTCGATACATTAAATCAACAGAGTTATAGAGGTTAGGGACTTAACAGTAATAAGTATAATGTCATTTTAATTTTTAAACCTTATTATAAAACTGTAATGTGCGTTACTGCCACACTAATTACCCAAACTTCCTCCACAATCACATCTTCATTACCTACCCTATGTGAAAGACCAAGCTGTGGCTTTTCTGGTGTAACTTTTTTTTTTGATGAAAATGACCAATGTGCTTTGCTCATTCCTCTTCTTCTTTTCATCATAAATTTCTTTATAGAAAGCAAACTCATCACGTACTTTCCTTTCTACTAATAAGTAGCTTTCAACATTGGGGTCCTTGTCTTCAACCATTTTGAGAACATTGCTAATTGCAGAGAACATTTCTGCAAGACCCTTCACTGTGAATTGTTTAACTAAATCTCCTTGTTTCTCTTTTTTCTCTTCCTTTTCTTGTTCTTCTTCTTCTGCAACACATTGTTCCTCCAGTTCGACCAATTCTTCGTTGATCAACTATTCAGGGGCACTTTCTATGAGTTGAACTATGTCGTCATCATTCACTTCGAGATTCAGATTGTTTGCTAGGCTCACTTCCAAAGAACTTCCAAAATCCTGCACAAACCATTTTAATGTCTTTTTGCATATGCCACTTATACATTGAGAGATCACTTTGTCCCAAACTACAGTGATATTTTTAATAGCATGATAAATATTGAATGCATTCCAGAATTCCATGAGAGTCTGGTCGTTTCCTTCAGTAACAGAAATGGCTTGTGAAAATCGTAGATAATAAGCCTTAAACGCTACAAGAACTCCCTGATCCATCGGTTGGATCAATAAGGTAGTGTTTGGAGGGAGAAACATGACCTTGAACTTGGTGAAGATCACTGATATAAGATGGATGACCCGGAGTATCATCTAGAATTAATAAACTTTTAAATTCTTTATTTTCTTTCACACAACAGCTTTCCATTTCACTCGCATTACAGTTGATTAAGGCATCCGCAAACAATTTTTGAGTCATCCATGGCTTCTTATATCTCCGCTAATGAACTGTAAGAGTATGCTTCCTAATGTTCTTGAAGGCACGTGGATTCTCACTATGCCATATCACAAATGGTTTCAGTTTATATCCAGATGCATTATCCCCTAACAGAATTATATCACAGTTTTTAAGAACTTCGAAACCAGGCATAGATCTTAGTTTTTTGTGGATGAGTGTCCGCTCGAGTATTTTTTTTTTCCAAAAGAAGGAGGTCTCATCCATATTAAATATTTGCTGTGGCAAATAATTTTCTTCCGTAATAATTTTATCCAATTTCTCCACAAACTCCTTGGCAGCCTTCTTATCAGAACTTGCAGATTCACCATATATTTTCACATTATGCAGTGCAAAATGCTGCTTGAATCTCGTGAACCAACCGGAAGAAGTTGAATTCGCAGTCGTAATCGGGTGCTGCTTTCTTATTCAACATATTGAAGAGACTTAGTGCCTTAGCGGTTATGGTTATAGTGCTAAAAGGTATGCGCTTTTGGTTCAGGTCCTCTATACATGATGGAAGTAGCTTTTTCAATCACTGATAGGACCTTGTCGTTGCTTCGTCACTATCGCTAAACTTGCAACTTCGTTTCAAAATCAATTTCTCGCCTCTTTTTCTGTGATTTTTCTCTAGGTTTCTTAATTGGACGTGTAGGGACCATGTTGCACAAAATATCGCGAAATATTTAACGATAAATAAACAAATAACCTATTTGTTAAACACAAAATCAACAGAGGAACTGTTGAAGCCAAGTGCCGACTATCGAGAGAGGTTGCCGCTGAATGCGCTGTTGCCACTGCATTGTTACTAAATAAAAACATTTTTAGTTTATGTTTGCTTGCATCTTGTTCGAAAGTATAGTCGAAAATGTTATTTATTCCATTATGGTATCACGGACGTATCTTCGAACAGATGTAACTTGAACAGACGTAAGTCGAGGAATGCTGTATTATGCATGAGATAAAGTTTGCCAATAAATACCTTAAATCAATCAAAAACATCCACACTCATTGTGGGATTCAAGTTCGTTGCCTGTTGGTTGGAAAACAGACTCTTTACTACTTGGCCAACTAGACAAGTGATTCAAGAGTAATGTTAATGTACATCCTACATTAACACGGAAAATGCTACTGTCAACAAGCACAAATGCCGTTTTATTTTATTTTAGTAATTTAATTATTAAATGTGTATACATTTAAAACAGATTCAGTGCAATCCATTACCAATATTTTGGCTGCTGCAAGATACTGCAACATTTTAAGCATTTTAAATATTTGCACATTTTTAATAAGCTTTTTTTATTATTATTATTCCTGACCTCCATGGAGTCATGACTTATTGTGAGAGTTCCACCTTAGATAACAAGAAATGTATCATACCATTCCTTAAACTCATCTACTTTTTGCATTTTCACCATTGTTTCTTAGGCAATGCATTCCATGCTTCCACAACTCTTTGCAAAAAGAAACTTACTTCTCACCTTCTTACTACTTTCATTTGCAACTTCGAGAGATGACTCTTGTGTTTTTGTTCTTTCTCGCCATTCTAAATTTAGCTGTGAACACCACTGCATATTGCTAATATAATAAAAGCAAAAAATTCCGTATTTAGCCTAGCATCCCTATTTATATTGTCTGGCAATACTGTTCAAATTTATTCCCTACTTATTTTTTGCCTGTGGTATCGTGTCCTGCAAAACTCTGTTGTTTATGAAGACAGGCCTTCAGCCTGTCTTCATAAACAACATTGTACATCCTAATATCGTTTTTGTTTTCTGCCTCTTCATCTTCTCCATAATCTGAGTACTGAAGATCTCACAACCAGAAAGGAGCACGCTAATCATTACAGCTTTAAACAATGGAACTACCATTTCATTTCTGCTGGTCAACATGCTTCTCAATATTGCAGCAATTCTCTGGGTTGTCTTCACAATCTATGCAATAATGTCCTTTGAACTTAAAATTTTTATATACATCATCCCAATATTCCTTACTTCTTCTAGTATAACTGTACCAAGTATGAATCATCCCATTCGTGGATCCAAAATTTCAAAATCACATGTTTGGCTGTATTAAACTGGCATCCCCTTTCATTTGTACACCTATCAAGCTTATTGAAGCAAAAATCTTCAAGAGCCAAACCATCAGAACTCTTACAAATAACTTACATTGCCGTCCTGGTTGGACGAGTGGTTAGCGTATCTGCTCTCCAACCAAAAGGCTACAGGTTCGAATCCTGCCATGGGCATGGATGTTTGTGATTGTCAGTCAAAATACTACTGATGGATAATAGATGGCATTGGTGTAGATAATAAAGTTCACTGTAGTTGGTGGATTGAGTGGTGGAGATGAAGAATGTGCCCTACCTTGATGAGACTTGGATTCCTTGGAGGTGTCACGTATTAATAATCATAATAATAATTCCTGAGCTTCACATCATCATCATCTGCAAACAACCGAATATCTCCCTGCAGTCTAGTGACAATATTATTGAAATAAAAATTTAACAGCAATGTTCTAGTACTTGTGGCACTTCTCTTGTAGCCTTCCTACTCCATGATGTTACTGGCCCAAATACAACTCTTTCAATCTGTCAAAAATACTGTTAACAATCCACTAATCTGATATCTAAGCCCATTATGTTGCAACTTAATTAACCAACTTATCATGTGGCACCTCATCAAATTCCTTTAAATCAGTGGTTCTTAACCTGGGTAGTAGCGCCCCATGGGGGTGCTGTGAACACCACTGCATACTGCTAATATAATAAAAGCAAAAAATTCCGTATTTAGCCTAGCATCCCTATTTATATTGTATGTTTGGCAATACTGTTCAAATTTATTCCCTACTTATTTTTTGCCTGTGGTATCGTGTGGCGCACTTCGTTGATAATGTGTAACACTGTAGCCAATTATAATGAGTGAAAAAAGAAAGTATCGTCAATATTCAAGTTAAAATTATAAATATGGAGTTATTTAAATATAAATAATGAGAATTACCAATGTGCTTAATATGTGAAAAAAAAAAAATTCTCAACTGAAGCCTACAAGAATGATTGAGCCTTTAAGAATAAAGCATCCAAATAAAGCAAAAAAAAAAAAAAAAGACGTGGAGTACTTTCGCAAATTAAAGACTAAATTTAAATATTATCCTGGAATTAAATGGTTGGTTACACCAAACGTGTAATGTTCTAAAAAAGGAAAAGGTTGACATCGCATATCTTTCCAATATTTTCACCAAATTAAATGAGGTTAACATCAAATTGCAGGGAAGTAACAGGAATCTTATTAAAGCAAAGGGAATTATAAATGCTTTTACCAGCAAATTAACATTCTGCAAGATGAGATTTTTTGCAATTCCCAAGTCTACAAAAAAAAAAAAACAATGATGATTTAATATTAGATACAGATTTGTATTGTTATCGTTCCCATCTTCTGACACTGAAAAAAAGACCTGATTTAAGCTCATCAAAGACTTTGATGAGCTTAAAATACCCGATCGAGTCATAAATCCATTTCTGTCTGATACGACTTCTGTTCAGCCAAATTTGTGTGAAGAATTTATTGACTTAAAAAATTATTTTGAAGCTCAAGTACATTTTTCAACAGCATGAGTATGAAAGTCTTGCTAAACATGCAATGAAAGTATCCTCAGCTTTGGCAAGAAATAATATACTGCTCATTGCTTTTCCTTCTTCATACTTGGTTGAGAAAGGATTCAGCATCGTGTTGCCATTGTCAGCTAAGCAGCAAAACAGATTGCAAATAAATGAAAGAGGAGACTTGAGACTTTGTTTGTCAAACTCTGAATATGTTCATATGCTGTCTGATACTGAAAAATCAGCAGGATCTCATCAGGCTCAGGGTAGCCATTAATGATTGCCCTATTAAATAAGTAAATTTACATCTTTTTTGAATAAAAATTAATTTGTGTCAAAGTCATTAATTTTTAATTGACTGTCAGTTCAAATATATTGATGGTAACTTAAGTTTGCCTAATAATATATTATAATTATCTTGTTGAGTCATTAACCTAGTGTAAAATTGAACAAGAGGTGTCAGGCGATACAAATAGTTGATAGGGGGATACCAGACAAAAAAGGGTTAAGAACCACTGATTTAAATAATCTAAAAACATCATAATGTACGCCTTATCCTCTTCCAGTGCTCTTGTTACACTATTATAAAAGGCAACCAGATTACTAAAATAAGACTGTCTCTTCACAAATCCATCCTGGCTTGCATAAATGATATTGCTCTCAAATGCCCAATTCTGTATGCTAGTTCTTACCAATTTTTTTTTCAAAATCCTAACCATCACAGAAGAAATACAAACTGGACGAGTGGTTAGTTTGAAACCTCCATTCTACTACCACCCTTACAATGGCACTAATTTACCCCCCTTCCACTCTTCAGGATCCTGTCCCATTGCAAAACTTTTATTGAACACCATGTTAATCCCATAATCAGTTCCTTGGTACATGATGAAATCCTACTTAGCCTCTTCTTCCTCTCCACTCCCATCTTACTGATATCTAGAGTGCTCATAATTGGAATATATCCACATCATTCACTTACAATCCTTAATTCCCCCCACTTATCCCTCTAGGAATAAAACTTGAATTACCAGGATTGAACAGCCTAATAAAGTGATCAATAAATAGTTCAACTATGTCAGCTGCTTTGGTCACCCTACTACCATCTCCGTCCAGTAAGGTAATCTAAAAAAATCTGTTTAGAATGCAATGCCTAATCTCCCCTTATTCTAATTTTTCTCTCCTTACTATACTGGTTACCTTTATCATTTGAACCTTACATTCCACATGCAACTGTTCTCCACCTCTTTCCTTTCAATAACCTACTTTTCATCTATAATTCCTGTTGGATTTCTCTATTCATCCATTTCACTCCAAATTACTTTATTCACTTGACCCATCTGTTAAACCATCTTCCTTCAAATTCCTTCATCAATTACACTTGTCTTCAATTGTTCATCAATTTGTCTATTATAGTTGCCTGTCTTATAATTCCACATAAATTCCTTCTGCATGCTAATTCAAGATCATATCTCTCTCTCTCTCTCTCTCTCTCTCTCTCTCTTTCTCTCTATCTTCTTGGCTTGACTGTCACATTCAGTTTATCTTGGTACAACAAACATATTACATATACAGCCTCTAAAAAGCTTGATGTTCTTTTCCATACTAAACATTAATTCTATCTCTCAATTCCTAGTACTTTAAAAGCCTCAGATCTGACCAACCTTGGGGTAATGTTCCCATATTTGGAGTGGAGCATCCCTAAGAATTCTTAATGATATTTATTAAGAATATCATTAAGATATTCTTAATAAATATCATTTATTAATTTTATAATAAATGATCAATTGTCCACTTAATAGTTGACCCTTCCTCCACAGACTCCCTTCAGTCACTTTATCATACTGTGCCTTTTCTATAAGTACGTTCATGGCTACTGCTTCTCTGAATTGGTTGCTACCATTCCTCCACTTTCTTCTAACCAACCATGTAAGAACTAGAGCAGCCACTGGTCAACATCCATATGTTGTCCAGCTCCAAACAGACCAAACTACATTCTTATTATCTTTCTTCATTTCATCCACCTCTATTCTTTGGAATAATCCCCCCCATACTGTTTTTCCCATTGAGTATAACATCCCACTCTTTAAAAACATATCAATAGGCTACATTTTTCTCCCATGCACGCGCGCGCGCGCACGCACACACACACACACACACACACACACACACACACACACACACACACACACACACACACACACACACACAAAGGGCACTATAGTGTTACAGGTCTTGTCACCTTTCATGTGTGGGATCGTCAAAACAAAACATGAACAGCTGTCTTCAAAACATTTGTTTTGAAGACATCTGTTCCTCTAGAAGTTCAAAAATTCAGTTCCCTTAGTATGCTGCCTTCTGCGCAGTTTATATTATTATAGTTGAAGCCTACCATAATGATCAATTGTCAAACTAATTTGCATAAACTTTTATTGCTAATCACCATCAATGTTTCCTGGTCTATAGCAGCATTACACTAAGCATCTTATCCTATCTACTTTCATATCATATACTCTCAAAGCATTAGTATCATTTCCGCTCCGATTCTTTACCTTAAGAGGACCCAAATTCATCTCTTACCATGAGTAATATTCCACCATTCCTACCTTAGTTACATTCCCTATCCTGCTGAAATATGCTACACTCTTCAATTTCTATCCCTATCATAATACTTCTTAGTTAGCCATGTTTCAGTGATACCAACAATCTTTTGGAGAGACTGAGTCAATCAACGCCACAAATTTAATCCCTAATGGCATATGTATATAGTAAAAGGCAGCACATTGTCAGTATTCATATTTCTATTGTTGTGACATTCTCACAAAATCTAACAATATGTTTTTTTAATTTTAGATCCTCATTCACAATCACCCCTAGATTCACAATCTCCTCCACCTCTTTACTTTACAGCTTTATTATAAGAACTGCAAATTGCTATTATTCACCTTACTGATCTGTTATTTAATCTATACTGATCCCAATTCAGTTATTATCCTGTCATGTGGACTTCCAAATTTTAAAGCCTTATGATTTACAACATGGAATTAGACTGGAAATCACTCATGTGGCCACTCAGATAACCTCTATTCAAGCTGCTTATAAAGGCAATAATATCTGCGCTATTCTTCACAGTCCACCAAATTTACATCACCTGTAAACACCTGCATGTCTCCACTTAAACTTCTGCTGCAGTGTAAGTGGTGATGTTCTTTTCCTGGGATACCGCGTTCCCCCATGCACATGACAATATCTATCAGAATTGCCAATCTCCCATTCATTTCAGTGATCTATTATTTAATCCCTACTTATCCCAAATCAAATAATAATAACAATTTTAGCCAGCCTGGATGGACAAGTGGTTAGCATATCTGCTCTACAGCCAAAAGGTTTAGGATTCAAATCCCGCTGTGGGCATGGATGTTTGTGATTGTCTTTGAAAATACTAGTGGTGGTGCGTGGCAGATGCTGTTGGTAGTTGGGTGAGAATAAATCAATGCAAAATTCATACGTGAAAAGGATTAAAACAAAAGTATAATTTTGTTTTTATATACTGCTCAAAACAATTAGGAGATATTTTGGTTGTCTTGTAAATTATAAAGTTATAAAAATAATTTACAAATGTAACACAATTTGTAATAAATATCGATTATTTAAACAATATCTCTTCAATTACACTCTATCCATAAATAAGGCATATTTATTCATGTATAAAGTACCCAATAGATATAATTATTTCCAGAAATTTACAATTATCCGACAGAAACTAAAATAATCCACTTTACAGTTTCAGATCTTACTAATTTCTGTCACTTTTTCGAACAGAATAATAATTAAATCCGGCATCTTTTAAGGCAGAAGACAAAACTTTTCATTCAGCATTCCCCCTAACTTTGAATTAGAATGTTAATTCCAATATCTTTTATTTACTAAACACTTGTTGATGATCTCAACTCTTCCAGTTTAAAGATTCACAATGATACGATTTCTTTTCGGAATCTTCTATTAATATTCTCCTGACTGTCACAGTTTCTTTAAAACTTCCTCAGAACCTAATTCTCTGGTTGCAGTTCTACAATTTCCATTTCCTCCCACTTGTTTTCCTCATTATTATAGTGCCGGACATTGTCAGCTATCCACCACCCATCAATCTCCTCAGCGAGTATGTGCACTTTGTGTAAATGGCAAGCATGAAGTTATGTAGTAATGGCTGACACATTGTCATCGTCAGCGTTTCTCAACCTTTTTGTCCTTGCGGAACCCTTGAAATAATATCCATGTTGTAGGGAACCCCTACATAATAATTATTATATATCATTTTCTTTATTATTTATGAATTTAAAGATCATGAGGAAAACAAATATTAAGTGCTATAATAACTTTATCGTTTATTTGTAATTTTCAAAATAATAAGATAAATCAAAGTCATATAAACAAAAATATGTGCCAAAGAATTGTTATTTTTGAAACAAATATGAATAATAAAGTTTAATTTTCTAATGTGAAACCTGTGCTTGTCTTTTGGTACAAAAATACTTAATTCGCGGTCGGATTTTAGATAAACAAACACAGATTTCATCTTCAACAGAAAGGAGACGATTTCTGTCTTTGCTCTTAATACTTGTCGAACAAGAAAAAGCTTGCTCACCCATGTAAGACGATGAAAACTGCAGCAATATATATATATATTGCTTTCCTATGAATAGTAGGATACTCTTCTTTATCCATAATATGTCAAATGACATATCACGGATACGTCGACTTATCGTACTGTTCGAAAGTGGAATATTTTCAATTTCTCGTACTGCATCTTGTCCCAGCATTTTACGCACTATAATTTTACATGCAGGCATTACTAGATTCTCACCAACTGTCTGACTTTTCTTTTTCTATGCAATAATTTCTGCTACCAAATAACTTGCTTCACTGATACTGAATTTATTCATAAAAACTGCACTCTGTTTTTTCTTTCGAGATTGCAATAGCGTTTTAAAATAATCAGCACTTTTATTTCCATATCATTGTAATTTTTCGTGAAATGTCTTTTCAATTTTGCTGGACTCATTGCTGTCTTTGAAAGTTATTTGCCACAGACGAGACACAGTTGAAGAGGACAATCTGGATCACCAGTCAATGTAAAGCTCATTGATAAGTAATTTTCATTGTAAAGACGAACCTATTTTGTATTTGTGTTTTGAAATTCGGTATGAGATTCTAATTCTTCATCACTAGCCTCTTCAGAATTGTCTAGATTTTTTCTATTCAAAAATTTCCACATTTTAACGGTTAGAAATTTCTATAAAATAAAAAATGTAAAAAAGATGATAAATCACAATTAGACTAATAAAACTGAAGCACAAAACATAAATAAAGGAAAACAAAAGCAATACATGGGAAAACGGTTAGAGAGAGAGAGAGAGAGAGAGAGAGAACGGAGCAACTCCGGTATACGGTGATCGCTGTTTACGTAGTGCAAAGCACTTATGTAACCTTATTCACCATTCAGAACAAACTATCGATATATCGAATTGAAATTGTGAATATATTTTCACATAGGTTAGCTAACAGTGGTTGCCGCGTAACTCAAATGAAATTGGTCATGAAACAATAAAAATACTTAATACATGCGACACTATCATTAAAGGTATTAGATTTTTTTAAAAAAAATGGTTAAATTAAAGGTCACGAGAAAATTAGTTTATAAAACAGATTCAGTTATGTTAGTAATATAATATTTAGTAAATTAATAAAAATATAATTGAAAAAGTATAATAAAAAGAAATTAAACAAACAATCATGAAAAATCGGGTGGCCCCCCCGTTAATGCATAAGTACCAAAGAATGTAATTAATAATATTATTTAAACATAATTATTATTTATTTGAGTCTAATTTTCATAAATACATAACACCTAAATGCACAATTTGTAATGATATAACTAATAAATTGATGAAATAACAAAAATCGATTGCTCAAACTATCGACTGCAACCTGCAATCTTCCCAAAAATTACGATCACCGTAAAGTGGAGTTTAGCCGAGAAAACATACAAACTTTTCATATTAATGAGTGAATACGTACCTACACGCTAGAAAACACATAGGATTATGAGAGACCGACTGCGCTTCTCGCGTTTCTTGCTTGCACTGACTCATAAGCGACACTAGCTAGCGCTAGAACTGGCTCCAGTTGCCTTATGATAAGTGGGTCACGGACAGCATTGCCTCGCATCCTAGTGGGAGTTAATACAACTGATGCGAACTCGAATTTACTCCATTCAGAGAACGTTTATTATTTTCTTCCACTGTTTATAAGTTCATTTATTTGCCACTGCTATTCATTATTATTTCTCGCGGAACCCCTAGCAATGTCTCACGGAACCCTAGGGATCCGCAGAACCCCCGGTTGAGAAACTCTGATCTAGAGCGTCGGTTCCCAACAGGTGGTACGCGTACCCCCGGGGATACGTGCTGGGCCGTTCAGGGATACACGTAAAATAATCATATAAAATAATCATATAATCACAATGTAATAATTAATAAAATCTAAATATGAAATTTCTTCATTTGTTTTGTGATCTAGCCTGACATGTATCTATCGAACTCTTTTTTCTAAGAAATTTCGATTCTGTTTGAATTCGTTTTTCATATTTTTATAGTCCATATTTTGTTTCAATATAAAAGTTGGATTACAGAGGTTTTCATACAGTCTGATGTCCTACGGATGAATTCAATATATTATTTATTATGTCATTTACATACTTTAACAAAATTTGATATTTTAATCTTTTCGTCTTCATGTGATAAATCACTTCCTAGGTACCTGGAAATATTTACTTGTTTTAATATTTTATCGCTGTTTAACTTCTATGATAATGACCTAATTTTTTTAACATTACGTGACACCTCCACGGTGTCCAAAGACTCATCAGTCCACCAACTACAACGAATCGCAATTATTATCATCATTATCTACACCAACGCATCTACCTCCCTCCACCAGTATTTTCACATACAATCACAAACATCCATGCCAAGGAAGGGTTCAGAGTGGTTAGTGTATCCGCTACAAGAAAAGAAGAGAGAAGAAAATTCAATAAACTGATGATGATAATTATTGTATCTTAGGTTTGGCTAATAACATAAAATAGCATCTGAGCCTAAAAGTAATTGACGAATAAATTTAATTTAATGAAATTATAACATATCATTCGCTCTTGTCTGTTTACAGATTCTAGTACGTGCTTCTTCTTCTTCTTTTTTTTAATTATTTTATTCTATCGAAAGTCTTTTCTAAGTCAATGAAGCACATTGGTATTGGTTCAATAGTGATTTTTCTATTATTTATTTTAGAACAAATATAGGATTGATAAATGGTCTCCTCTTAAGTAGCCCGTGTTGTTTTTCATTATAATTTAAATGATAACGATATTATAAATAAATAAATCAACTAACACCTTTTATTCCTTTATAAGGAGTAGGCAATGTCTTTATACCCTGTCTAGCTTTTGGAGACTGAGTGGGCAGTTCAATCTCCACCTGTAGTCAATCAGAGATAGTTGACCCATGTCTATCACTAATTATAGTAGCCACCGATGAAGAGGCTGGCAAACAAGTGCTGCCATCTCTTGGTAGCTAACCATAACAAGATATGTTACTGTCTGAAATAATGTGGGTACTACGGTCAATTTTCTTGAGTCTTAGGGGATGAAAAACCCGCTTGCCCGTGCCAGAGACCGACTAACTCGGGAACCGGTCGAAGAAAGGCTTAGAAAACGTTCCTCCAGTCGGCGACTAGATTTGAACTTAAGTCAAACTTCAAGCGACCAAGCGCAGAGGACGCAAGCGCCACTTCCACAGAGCTACACAGACCGAAATTATAATTTCATTAAATTAAATGTATTCATCAATTACTTTAGGCTCAGATGCTATTTTATATTATTTGTCAAACCTATGGTACAATTATTATCATCAATTCATTTAATTTTCTTTTCTTTCTTTTAAAGTTTAGTTTCATTAAGTCCAGTCTTTTCATTTCCTGACTAACATATTTTAACTTTTCATTATAAAGTCCAACAAGTCCAACTAATTTCCTATTTTTTTTCAAAATTGGTTATTGATAACCTATTTTTGTTTGATGGTTATTGATAACCTCTTTTTGTTTGTTGGTTATTGATGGCCTATTGTTTATAACCTATAAACAATAACATATTTTTCAAAATAGATTATTCATCATCATCAAATTCCTGCCATGTACCCTCAAGGGGTATACAGGATATAATAGTACTACATAAAAAATTTACATCATTACTAACTTCCTATCTACAATTTTCCTCCAAATCAGTCTGTTACTTGTCAATACTCCAACATTATTAGATCTTATATTTCTATCGTCTAAGGCACTTTGTACCGTGTCAATCCACCTATATCTTGGTCTTCCTCTGGGTCGTTTTCCTGCCAATCTGGCAGATAACACTTGTTTTGCTAATCTTTCTTCGCCCATTCTGTTTAAGTGACCATACCACCTGAGATTAGCTCTGATAGCACATTCTTGGATGCTGACGATGTCAAGTTCTTTCCTAATATCCTCGTTTTTAATATGATATTGCCATTGATGCCATCTGTTCACGCCTCTAATCTTTCTCAGGAGTCTCATATCTGCGGTTCTCTAGTCTTTGGTCAAGCGTTTTACTTCTGACCCAGTTCTCAGATCCATAAGTTAAAACTTGTTTGAAAACTGCCCAGTATACAGCTAATTTAGTGTTCCGACTAATTTCTTCTCTTATTTCATGTGAATTTATTCAATTGACTTTCTATCATACCAGCTTTGTTGATTCTGTTGTATATTTTCATATTTAATTTACCATCTTCACTAAAAAGTAGCTGGAACAAGTAAAACATTTCAGCCTAAGTAGCTGAAATGTTTTACTTGTTCCACAGGTTCTCCATTCACAACGCAGTTGACATTTTCAAACTATTCTGCCTATTTTCATTGTCTTTGTCTTTTTATTGCTGACCTTCATACCATATCTATTACAATAGTTCAGGGAATCTTGCAGACTTGTAGCGGATTTATTTAGAAGTATAACATCGTCCGCATAAAGCAAAGAGCTGACATTAACATCTCCAATTTCGATATCAGGTTTAATACCACTTTCCTTCATAATGTGACCCATATAGATAATGAATAACAGAGGGGATAACGTACATCCTTGTCTAACACCATATTTAACATTAAACCATCTTCCTGTACTTCCTTCAATTTTAACAGCTGACTTACAATTCAAATAAAGACTAAGTATTGATTGATATAATGCTCCATTGATACCATATAACTGTAGCGTATTGAATAGCTTCTCTCTTGGCACCTTGTCATATGCCTTTTCCAGATCGACAAAACTTAAATACAGATCTTTGTTATTATATTCCCATGATTTTTCAACTGTTTGTCCTAAAGTATAGATCTGATCCTGCCAGCCTTAATAGGGAAATACTTCTGTAATTCTCACATTCAGTTTTATTTCCCTTTTTATATATGAGTACTACGAGAGCTCTGCTCCAGTCATCGGGAATTCCTCTCTCTGTCCAGGACTTCTGAACTATGCAGTGCAGCCACTGTAAGACTTTTATACCACCATATTTCAACATTTCTGGTCGAATATCATCTACTCCTGCTGTCTTTCCACATTTCAAGCCTTTGATAGCTTTTTCTACTTCAAGTATGGATATGTATTCCTGACTGTGTCTGTTGAGTGTTTTTTACCACTGTGCTATCGCTGCTTGTTTCATATAGATTATTCATAATAATAAAAATAATGTATCGCAGTGTAGAAGATAAAATAAAGAAATTGTATACTAAATCGAAGTATTAGTGCAAAAACTAATAGAAATATGTAAAATGTACAAGCAAGATTTTAAAAGTACTCTATTTTATTTCAGTATTTTTTCTATATTTCTATTGTTATCAACATTTGTGACACTTTTATTTTCTTCTCGTTTAATTTGGTACAATAATACTCTCATTGTTCTCTTTTAATGACTCATCGCAGAGTGCACTTACAATAAATAACCCACTCTCTACGCTACTTTAATCTTTCATCTTGTGTTCAGTGAATTAAGCATATATTTCTCTATTATTTCTTGCGTTTTCTGATCCACTTGTGGCCTGTATGCTGAATGAAATTGTATAATCAATTCACTATCGTTTCCCATTCTGAAGATGTTAGAACATCAGTATACTATATTTCATATGATTGTAATTATATAATGTTAGATATGCATTGCATGATCCATATTATTTCTCTCTGTTACGCTTTTCTTGATTCTTGTCATTAAAAAAAAAAAAGATCATTGATATTTAACTGTATCGTTTTGTACATCTCTGTAAAAAATAGTATAAAACGAAATTATTTTCTTTAACTTTGAGTAGTTAGGTAGCGTAGCGCTGTGAGGTACTTTTAATGCGGGGGTTTAATTCCATCCTTATCAAAAAGGAATTAAATTCATCCCCCTAAACCTGGTTTGAACTGGTTAAGCTTTGAGGTCAACGTAAGGCGTTATGTACAAGTGACAGCATCGTTTCTAGAATAGTTATAATCAGGGGGTTAATTCTTCCCCTCATCAAAAAGTCATTAAATTCATCCTCCCCCCCCTCGACCTTTGTTTCGAGATCGTATGTACTTGACTAGCGTATTTGTGCCCAGCCAATGGAGAGAGACTGACGAGACTCTACGTTATGATGTCTTCATTTCCAATAGTTTCTAGGTCATCGACTTGTTGTTTCGTTGCCTTGTTTTTGTTTTCGACCCGGGTCTGAGTCATGTCTCGTTATCAGTTTCCCCAGTTCTCTTGAAAGCGATTAGTGATTCTGTTATTTTTTTCTCATTTTTTTTTCATGGTAAAGCCAATTGTAATGTGACACTTTTCTTGGCCAGCTTCTCCTACACTTCTCGGAGAATCAAGACATTACATCGCAACAGTAACACTTTTTGTATAAAACGAATTGTTAATATCTCATCGTTTTCTAACTGTGTATTCTACACAGTTGGCACATGAAAGCCAGTTGCAGGTGTGAACATTAAACTCTTCAAGAAAAACACCTTTACTATTTAGAAAGCTGTATTGAAGAAAGTCAGCATACAAGAAAGGAATTTAATTTTTGTACACATGTTTGCTTTGATATGCCAAGACAGAGTTTATGATCTTTCCAAAACTGAGATAATTGTTTTTTCTCTGAATAGGAGAAAACGAAACAGCAGACTGCTGAAAAGAAGAAGCTAACTAGCAAGTTTAATAAATTTAATGTGGGTGTATATCCATCCCTGTTTGATTTTTTTATCACCTCAAATTAGGTAATTTTTGTACACATGTTTTCAGTGAATAATGTTCTACCCTAAACCATATACTGTCATCAACGTCCTAGTTCTTTGAAAACGTTTAGGATAACATATCTACACTGAATGAATTATCTAGTGGAGATAACGTTGTTTTGAACATAAAGTCAAATTCATTACTGAAATCTTTTTGTTTGTGCGTGTTCAGATGTTGGAAAGTTTTAATTTTCCTGGGGGGGGGGGGGGGGTCACAGGACTTACGTCATGATGTAATGATTCTGTACGTAACTGTAAGACCCCTGCTTTTTCCTTCTCTGGTATAAACTGTTTTTGTATAAAGGAGACGCTCATTAATTCAGGTTATGATACAAATATATATATATATATATATATATATATATATATATATATATATATATATATATTTATAAAAATAAATTTAACTGACTAGAACCCGAGAAAGTATAACAAAAACCTTTAATACATCACAACTAGTTTCATCGGTGCTCCGACTTCTTCAGGTGAGAAATAAAAACATAAGATATAAAATAACACGGTAAAAAATGAACTTTACATGTCCTTTTCTCGGCAAACTCTAACCTTGAAGAACAGCCACATCAAGTTGATTGGGAACGCACTACTAATTTATATATTTGCAAGGATGAATTCGAAAGAAGAATCATCGAATCAAAAGAAATAGTTCTGGACCCTTCACATTTAAACAATAATCTTAGCTACAATTTACCCGATTCCCATAGCGCAGTAATCCAGTACTGGCGCTCAAAAATTAGCTGTCGCACACATTCTACTCATGCCAACGGTAGCACGCGGTCACCTATTCAAATATGACTGTTATTATTCTGCTTTTTATTAAGCTGTAAAGTTCATTTTTTACCGTGTTATTTTATATCTTATGTTTTTATTTCTCACCTGAAGAAGTCGGAGCACCGATGAAACTAGTTGTGATGTATTAAAGGTTTTTGTTATACTTTCTCGGGTTCTAGTCAGTTAAATTTATTTTTATAAATGTATACATCCCGAGTAAATCCCAATTTCAACAATATATATATATATATATATATATATATATATATATATATATATATATATATATATATATATATATATATATATATATATATATATATATATATATCAACAGAATCAGTATCACTGAACGCAATGAAAATTGTATAATCATGTACAAAAGTAAGTATTTGGAATTTCTCACCAGTATCAATGTGATTTGATGGATTAAAGTGCTATTGCTAGATTTAATAATGGTTCTAAATATTTATTTACTATGATTGATGTATTTTCTCGTAAGGCTTGGGTTCACCCTCTCAAAAACCAAAGGAGGTTTAGAAGTATCCAGAGCTATGCAGAAGATGTTACTGGATGCAGAAGATCCTATACAGATACAGATTGACAGAGGAAAAGAATTTTGGAATAAACATGTGCGTGCTTTACTTGAAAAACGAGGGATATAATTTTTCTTTTCTAAAGGTGACACCAAAGCATCGATAGTAAAAAGATTTCACAGTTCTTTACGTGGCATGTGGCGTTATTTCACTTATAAAAATACATACATACATACACTTAGTACAGCGTCTAGGATTGTTAATATCTCATCGTTTTCTAACTGTTTGTTCTACACAGTTCGCAAATGAAAGCCAGTTGCAGGTGTGAACATTAAACTCTTCAAGAAAAACACCCTTACTATTTCGAAAGCTGTATTGGAGAAACAGCTTTCAGCATATAAGAAAGGATTTTTTAAAAAAAAAAATTCGATCACTAGGACATTACGAGAGATATTGAGACATCAATGGAATCTGATAGAATATACTGAGAATTTTATCAAAATAAGATAAAAAGTAATCAGATAATTCTGAATCGAAAACTCTCTGATGTGGTATATCAGAGCATGCCCAAAAATTACTAAGCTTGAGACGAAAAATAAAATCAAATAACTATGGATACACACCCAAATTAATCATTATTAAACTTGATAGTTATTTACGGTACTTCTTTTCGGCAGTTTACTGTTTTGCTTTCCCCGAACACTAATGCAGAGAATATGCGATGCTTTCCTGTACAGCTTGTACTTCATTTCTCGAAGGATCAAGGCTGCGGTAAAAACGAGTATTGAATGTATGTTGCGCAAAGGTTTTGAGTAATAGTCTAAAATGTTTTTTTGGAATATTTTTATTTAATTTCCAAAATTTATTAAAAAGTTCTTTTATAAAGTCTTCAGTTTCCGTATCAATAAGAATTATATCTTTTTTAATAAATGTGTCTCATTACTATTACTGGTATATTAAAGTTTGTAAACCTTTATTCTGAAAGTATTGACGATTCCTCTCGTGCGAATGAGAAATAAGGATGCAGTTTGATTTAACTATTAATGATTCTGTAAGTACCACAGAGTTTTTTTTTTTTTTTAAATCGATCACTAGGTCATTAGAAGAGAGATTGAGACATCAATCGAATCATATAGAATAGCACTGAGAATTTTATCCAAAGAAGATAAAAAATAATCAGATAATTCTGAATCGAAAACTCTCTAATGTGGTATATCAGAACAAACATATGCACAAAAATGACTAAGTTTGAGGCGAAAATAAAATAGGTATGGATACACACCCAAATTAATCATTATTAAACTTGATAGTGATTTTGTTATTTTCTTTCTTTCAGCAATCTACTGTTTCGTTTTCCCTGATTTCTAATACAGGAAAAAAAATGTCTTTTCCAATGAGAAAAAGTGATGTTCTTTTTTATGAATTTCTACTTGAAAAACACGTGTGTGTGTGTGTGTGTGTGTGTGTGTGTGTGTGTGTGTGTGTGTGTGTGTGTGTGTGTGTGTGTGTGTGTGTGTGTGTGTGTGTGTGTGTGTGTGTGTGTGTGTGTGTGTGTGTATTTACCCACCTTTAGCCCTGGGGTTGCACTATCTTTAGACTTGAACTACGTTCAGGCGCAAACTTAACTGTTTTGCTTACTTGGGAGAAGGCATAAAAAAAACCAAGTTTATAAAATTACTTGGTATCCTTAATATATATATATATATATATATATATATATATATATATATATATATATATATATAAATAAGAAAGGTTTAAATAAGAAAAATTTGATTGTTAAAAATGAGAAAATAACAGAAATCGTGGTCGGAAATCTATTCGTAGCATCAACTTCATGTGACTTTATGACAGCACGAACGTACATAACGAGGTTGTTGAGTAAGTTAATATATAATATATATATATATATATAATATATTTAATATATATGTATATATATATAATAAGAAAGGAAGTTTTTTTTAAAAAAAAAAACATCAATCACTTTTTAAATATATATATATATATATATATATATATTTAAATAAGAAAGGTTTAAATAAGAAAAATTTGATTGTTAAAATGAGAAAATAACAGAAATCGTGGTCGGAAATCTATTCGTAGCATCAACTTCATGTGACTTTATGACAGCACTCACTCAACGAGGTTGTTGAGTAAGTTAATATATAATATATATATATATATATAATATATTTAATATATATATATATATATATATAATAAGAAAGGAAGTTTTTTTTTAAAAAAAAAAAACATCAATCACTGGGGGCATTAGGAGAGAGAGAGATTGAGACACCAAAAGGATCTGATAGAATAGTACTGAGAATTTCAGCCAAAGAAGATAAACCATAATCAGAAAATTCTGAACCAGAAACTCTCTGACCTGGTATATCAGAGAAACATGACACAAAAATTGCCAAGTTTAGACGAAAAAAATAAAATCAAACAGGTATGGATACACATCCAAATTAATCTTATTAAACTGGATAGTTATTTTCTTCTTTTTACTGCCCTCAGCTATAGTTTAAATTAAATACTATCAACACACACTCTTTATATGAACATAAAAAAGCAAAAAGAAAAGGAGATTATTAATTCATAATTTTTTCTTGCATTAGAAACCGTGAGGGAAGGAAACACTTACTTACTTACTGTATTCTTCTGTCGGGGACGGGTTGAGTCTTCCATGTTTCCACAACAACCTCCAGGATTCTCAGCTTCTTGCGTGGCTGGTGAGGTACTGAATGTTGGAACTAGTTGTAACAGTCTGTTTTCATCTAAACAAGTAAAAAAAAAGATAATTCTTTCAAAATATACCTCCCTTCCCAGACTAAATACAAAAAAGCTTTTAAGAGACCTAAGTAAAACTGATAACGGATCATGACTCTGCCCTCTCCTCCCAACTGTTTTTTAAAGGGGATGAATATACATTCCTTCAGCTACCTTGAAAGGTAACCTCCTACTTTCAGTGTTTTGAAAGATCTCTGTAACATACTTTTTTATTGTTAATATATCTAGCATCATTCATAATTTTCCTAGAATCATTTTACTGTTTAGAAAATTCAATATGTTTAGTAAATGATTGTCACAAGTTTAATAAATAAAAACACAATAATAATAATAATAATAATAATAATAATAATAATTTTTTATTATGTCTCAGATAAATTACATACATAGATGCAATAATAATGATATATATATATATATATATATATATATATATATATTTTTTTTTTTTTTTTTTTTTTTTTTAAGAATAAATTTTATTTTAAGGTCAACTTTTTTGTGTCAATTATGTATTGCATTTTTTGCCTGTAATTCTCAGATTTTTGTAACCTCAATTTTTTATTACTGTGCTCTACCTTTAGTGGAATACCTGAAGAAGGTTGCAAAAGGCTGAAACTAGTTGTATCATTATCATTAAAATTTAACATTTTATTTCGGTTTAAAGTCATTTAAAATTTATTTTTTAAAATGTATCATTACAACCGAGTAGAAGATCAAGAATACATATATATATATATATATATATATATATATATATATATATATATATATATATATATATATATATATATATATATATATATATATATATATATATATATATATATATATATATATATATATATATATATATGTTAAAGAAAGATACCAAGCAATTTTAAACCTAGTTTTACTCCATTTCCCAAGTAAGCAAACAGACAAATAATGACAAACTCATGATAAAAGTAGAATAAGCTCTGATCACTAATCTTAATATTTACCCTTAATGCCAAAACATATCTCCTAGAGGAAATGTATCATGTTTTGTATTAAAGGTAAGGGGGCCACTACCCAGACCGGTTTCGACCTTTATTGAGGTGTATTTAAGTAAAGACCTCTCTAAAAATTAGGACGATCCCTAGACCACTCCATAGTGGCCGAAAGACCGTCCAACTCAGCGTTGTTCCACTAAGTGACAAGCTCACCCTGTCACCAAGAAGAACTTCTCAGCGTTGGCTCTACCCAGTGGCAGGCTCACCCCACCACCAGCCAGAGCCATAATCTCAGCGGTGGCCCTACTCAGAGACAGGCAAAAACCTATCCACAAGCAGAACCTCTCAAGGCCCGCCTCCTCCAGTTCCGATCCCTATCGGGGTCTCATCAGTAGGAGCCAGGCTAGAAATACCAAGATTTTAGTAATACAGAGCTTATAAGTATTTTACCATAACAAGTTACCATAAGGTGTTTTAAACCTTATTAAATAAAAATCTCAGGAGGAGATATAAATGTAGAAAGTATTTTACCTTGGGTAGAATAAATGTTAAAGATACCAAGCAATTTTAAACCTGGTGTTTAAAACCTGGTTTTTCTCCTCCTGAGATTTTTATTTAATAAGGTTAAAACACCTTATTGTAACTTGTTCTGGTAAAAGACTTATAAGCTCTGTATTACTAAAATCTTGGTATTTCTAACCTAACCTAACCTGACTCCCACTGATGAGACCTCAATAAAGGTCGAAACCGGTCTGGGTAGTGGCCCCCTTGCCTTTAATACAAAACATGATACATTTCCTCTAGGAGATGTGTTTTGGCATTAAGGGTAAATATTAAGATTAGTGATCAGAGCTTATTCTACTTTTACCATGAATTGCCTTGGTCTTGCACTACCTGTAGGATCAGCTAGACTTGCAACACTTGCAGGTGCAAACTTGACTTGACTTATATATATACTGTATATATATATATTCATTTTTATATAAACTGATTAAAAATCCGAGAATTATAACAAATTGAGATTTATTTGCAACGCAACATGTTTCGTCGGGATCGACTTCATCAAGCATTAAGAACATAGAAAGCTATTAAAAGACACTGAAAAGAAAAAAAAAACATTCAGACAAGCTAGAGCTATACAATTATAAAGCTATAATATCCAACTGTAAATTACAGTTATTATGAACTTGAGCTATAGTCCGTGTTAAAGTTCTATTGTTGTACACTTGTGCGTGTGTGGAACCACGAGATCGCCAGTATCTGATAGTAGAGCTGAAAGAGTCAGGCAAATTATAGCTTAGATTATTGTTCATATGAAGAGGGACCAAGATGATTTCCTTGACTCGACAATGCGGCGTTCTACCTCATCGTGGCAAATGTGTAGGTTTGAAGTTGTTTTCCAATTTACTTCATGTTGGCGGCTTTCGTTGTTCGTGTTTATTGAAAACAGGACATGGCCTGATAGGGCAGTAGCTCTGGTTCTCTTGTAAGCAATGTCTCTCTGGTGTTCCTCGAGACGTAGGAGGATAGATTTCTCCGTTTGGCCATAGTAAGGTTTTCCGCACTCACATCTGACGTTGTATACACCTGGAAATTGTAGAAGGCTGTGATATTGTTTGTAGTTGCTGAAACTTGATCTTATTTTTGGAAGAGTCGAGAAGCACGTTTGTATTTTAAATTTCTTTAAGATTCTACTCAGTTTTTTGGATAGTGTGCTGATATATGGCAAGGAGATATAACCTTTGGAGTCACCCTGTGTCTCTACGTTGCTACGTTGACGGTGGGATAATTGTTTGTTAATACTTTTTAAAGAGTAGCCATTGCTTTTAAAGGTTCATTTAAGATATTGTAGTTCTTTTTTTAGTTCTTCTTCATCTGACAGTACAGATCTTGCACGTTTGTATTTTAAATTTCTTTAAGATTCTACTCAGTTTTTTGGATAGTGTGCTGATATATGGCAAGGAGATATAACCTTTGGAGTCGCCCTGTGTCTCTACGTTGCTACGTTGACGGTGGGATAATTGTTTGTTAATACTTTTTAAAGAGTAGCCATTGCTTTTAAAGGTTCATTTAAGATATTGTAGTTCTTTTTTTAGTTCTTCTTCATCTGACAGTACAGATCTTGCACGATTCGCAAGAGTTGATATAATACCCAACTTTTGCGCTGGATGGTGATGTGAGGAGGCATGCAAATATCTGTCCGTGTGTGCTGGCTTTCTAAATATAGACACTTTTATTGATTCAGGCGTCTTGGTGAGTTTAACATCTAGGAAACAGAGGGAACTATCTTCTTCAATCTCCATGGTCAATTTGATATCCTGATGGAGGTTGTTTAATGGTTGAGAAACCTGTGAAGATTCTCAATACCGTTTTCCCATATGAGGAATATATCGTCCATATATCTAAGCCAAATTCTTGGCTTTAAACTAAAAAAGGAGATTGCCTTTTGTACAAAATCATCGAAAAAAATGTTGGCTAATATAGGAGAGAGGGGGATCTTCCCATAGCTAATCCTTTTATCTGTTTATAAAGTTTCCATTGGAATTCAAAATAGCCAGAGTTTACACAGTGAGATAGTAGAGAGAACATTTTATTTGAAATCTTGTTCTTTAAAATACGAAGAACTTCTTATGTCGGAATGTTGGTAAAGAGTGCTACCACGTCAAAGCTCACCATGATGTCAGAAGATTTGAGTTTTAAGTCCTTGATTTTAGAGACAAAATCTGTAGAGTTTTTAATATAAGAAGATTTTCTCGCATAAGCTTTTAACGATGACGCCAGATATTTAGATAACCTGTAGGTGGGTGAGTCAATGCTGTCTACTATAGGTCTCAGTGGATATGCACCTTTATGTACCTTAGGAAGACCATATAGCCTTGGAATGAGTAGGTGTAAAGAATGGATGGAAAGGCGTGTATTTCGTGGAATTTCTGTGGTCTTTTGTAGGAGATTATTGGTTCTATTGTGTATTTCTCTTGTTGGATCTCTCTCTAGAATAACTATCTGACTCTAACAATGTTAAGATTTTTTCTCGGTAGTCTATTTTATCTAGAACTACAGTTTCATTCCCCTTATCAGCTTTTAAGACCTTTTTAGAGAATTTTTTCTTCATCGGGACTTAGGACGTTATGACGATTTGTTAATCACAAAATTTTTAAGTCTGTTATGACAGTTATTTAGAGTAGATCTTTCTTGTATTGACTTAAGTAAGTTGAACTTCCTGATTAGCTTGTGTTTGTTTAAGTTTTGAGATCGTAATGCGGTGTGTACTTAATTCTTTAATATAATTCCAAGAATCAAGGTCTAAGCAGGCTGCTAATTAGTTTTCTAATGATGTTTTTTCTGTGAAAAGCAAAGATAAATTTCGTTTTGTATCGCAAATCCTCTCTGTTAAAAGATCTAGTTTAGCTTTAGTGTAAATTCGGTGCGCTCTTTCTGCAGTAATGATTTCTTTAAATTGTAGGAATTCGGAATAATTGAGGAAAACTTACATCTTTTCAAGATAAGTCTGTTGATATTAATTCCAATGCTGTTGAGTGTCTTCGCTTTCGTAAGTGCACAATTACTCTCGTCAGAAGGGAAATGATGACTACTAATATTAACTCGGAGTTGGGATATGTTCATTTATATATATATTAAAGATACTAAGCAATTTTAAATAAAACTTGGTTTTAATCCTATTTCCCAAGTAAGCAAACAGAGAAGTAAGTCATGTTTGCACCTGCACGTAGTCAAGTCCAGGCAATTCCAGGTAAAGATACCAAGCAATCTTTAATATATAACATACCCAAGGTAAAAAACTTTCTACATCTATCTCTCATCCTGAGATTTTTAATTAATAAGGTCAAAGCACATTGTGTCAACTTGTTTAGGTAAAATTTATAAGCTCTGTGTTACTTAAACCTTGGCATTTCTTAACCCCGGCTTCCACTGATGTGACCTCAATAAAGATCGAAACCGGTCTGGGTAGTGGCCCTCGCCTTTAATATATAGCATCAAACATCTCCGCTAGGGGATGTGCTTTGCATTAAGGGTAAATACCTTAATGTTTATTCCAAAATTCTTTTCCTCTGTCAACCTGTATCTGTATAGCATCTACCGCATCCAGTAACAACTTCTGCATAGCTCTGGATACTTCTAAACCCCCTTTGGTTTTGAGAGGGTGATCCCAAGCTTTACGAGAAAATACATCCATCATAGTTAATAAATATTTAAAACCATTATTAAATCTAGCAAATTGATAGATTTGATGGATTAGTGTAAAATAACGCATCTTACCTTCAGTCCTAAAATCTAAGGCTACAACTGCCATTTCGATGCTTTCTGAGAGTATTCTCTGCGTTCAAGAACAACTGCCTTTTGGTAGTATTAAAATCCCTTCAGAAGTCATCTTCAATAGCTTCTACCTGTTTTCTTGTACTTTGCGAATGCTTACTCCTCTTGAAAGTATTACGAAGAATTGAAATTAACAAAGAATTGTAATGCAATTGTATATCTATATTAACCACGCTACCGGCCAAGACGTCTATAGACGTTCACTTTATCATGGATGCGAAGTGCTTATTAAAATTGTAATACCATTGTTATAACAATGAAATATATGATGGATACGAAGCGTATGCGGATGCGTATTTGATCCATAACGGCCGGTCAGACTGTGTAAATAATGCCTTTTGATTTAATTAAATTGTTTGTGAACAACACACTGGATTGATTCTGTCAATGCACTATTCCGAAAATTTCGAACCTGAATAAGATAAAGTTTATGTGATCAATAATCAAGTCACGACTGAGTAAAGGTAAAGATTAACATAAGCGGGGAAATAAAAACAATATCTGCTTTGTTTTTAGTTTTAAAAAATGTTATATTCTCGCACTCAATATATGGTCTAACTGGCGCAGTAGAAAAACAATACCATACAAAAAACTATTGCATAAACAGAGAATATGGGATAACTTGAGTGGTGTACCCCTGGGCCAATGTTGTTCAATATATACAGTAATGGCATTAGGAAGTATCTAACAGGAGTGTTCAAGCGTTTGTTGATGATGGTAGGGAAATCAGGGATGTAGTGATATCTAGCGCTTACAGAATGATTTGGAAAGGCTGGAAATTTAGGCAAATGAATATGGCTATCAGTTTAATGTTAGTAAGTGTAAAGTTAAGAACGTTGGCGTAATAAGATTTCCAACGGCATATTATATTAGTGAGGTTATGCTACAATAAAACTGATGAAACAATGGATATTAGCATAATGGTCGACAGGAATTTGAAGTTCAAAGGTCACATAGAAAACATTGGAAATACAACACACAGGATAATTGTGAATGTTGAAGCGAACCTTGAGATTTCTCTGGTATGGTCAATCGCGCTTTACCATCTTGCAGTCCGACGATCGACTCTGAATTTGGTGGATGCTATATATATACCTGTGGGTCACTTTTAATAGGGGCAGTTAATTTATGCCTTATCAACAAAGTAATCGAAATAGAAGGAATAGAATTCCTTTTTCCTGAAATGCAGGTACCAAAATGCGTCCTTTATTCTGCAGTTACCCAATGCTTTCATATATCGTTTTGACGGTACTGAGGATATTTTTGTCTGATTACTCAGATGACGTTCGATAAAATTCAGGTCTCAATATTAGCGTATACTCTACTAGGTTTTTCTGATACAGCAGTTCTTTGATTGCCTTCCAAAATGTACGTCTTTTTTCATGTTCCGTGGTCCGTATTTGTATTCTTACAAAAGTTCCACCTCAGGGACTCTGGGTAACACGGATCTCGTGGGGGAGCAGTTCAATGTGGTATATCTTTTTAATTAGGGTAATAGACCTCTACTGGTGTTTTTATTTGCGAATTCGCAGGTGAGCTTATAATGCTGATGAAGTCTTTTTTTCTAGTCCTTCCACTGACTCCGCACCTTAGAGTCAATGGAAAGACTAGAATAAAAAGAGCGAGTAAATAAAAAAAATGAATATTTTTGTATTGAGAGAGATCTCGCCGTTGGCTACATCACCTTTTTTATACATGAACGTTGAACTAATTTAAATAAATAAGTAATTGTTTTGATAAAAATGCATGAAAACACGCAAAATATCTGAGAAAGTGAGTAAAGATAGTCGTAGGGATTCTACCGGGTCTAAAGGTAGTAGAAAGACGAAAAAAAAAAAAAAAACAACCGCTAAGAATTCACGAATTCACCCTAATAATGTTATTCTTATAATCAGTGGCCGATCGTGGGGGTGCTGCAACTTTCGAAATATACATACACACTGTGAGTACAGTGTATACATGTTTGGATAAAATATCAAAATTATGATAAACATTTTAAAAAAAAATTAAACATGAAAAAATATTGTTTATTATCGATAAAATTATACAGCTTGGTATAATTCACCAAATAGAAAAGGTGAGCATGAAAAGGGTAATCATAATGGG
Source organism: Typopeltis vanoorti (assembly GCF_054136105.1). Taxonomy (NCBI): domain Eukaryota; kingdom Metazoa; phylum Arthropoda; class Arachnida; order Uropygi; family Thelyphonidae; genus Typopeltis; species Typopeltis vanoorti. The sequence goes on along the minus strand of NC_143565.1, from coordinate 59,160,697 downwards.
AGACTTTAATTATCCAAATATTGATTGGGTAGCAGTAGTATCTCGTGAGAAGAATGAAAATGCATTTATTGAGCTGTTGCGGGACAATTTTCTCAAGCAGCATGTGACAGAAGGAACTCGAGATCAAAGAGTGTTAGATTTGATGTTTGTGTCAGAAGGCGTTTCAGTTAAAGACGTAACTATTCTGCCTCCAGTTGGTGATAGTGAGTACCGCATGATTATCGACAGTGCATGGGAAGCATTTAAACAATACTTAAATGATGCGATATCAGAATGTGTCCGGACAGTTCGCAGAATAAATAGAGTAGGAGTCAAATGGATATGTAATGTTATTAAGCAAGAGATTCGTAAGAAAAGGACGATGTTGAAGGAATACCGTTTGCATAAGAATGACGTCGGTTATGAACGTTATAAGCAGCAGACTAGAATAATCGCAACTGTTGTACGGAAAACAAAGTCTGATTATGAAAAGAAACTGGCTCTACGTGCTAAAGACAACCCACAAGAATTCTATCGATATGCTGCAAATAAAAGAAAGAATGAATATGAAAGAATAACTCTTCTAAATCCAGATGGCGTGAGGGTGGATTACAGATGCAGAAGTGATTGTTCAGTTAAAGAGTGCCCATTTCGTTAAAAGCTATCAACCTGGTGAACACAACATTCAGCTCACTGTTACCTCTTCACTAGATGAAGAAACGCAGGTGTTAGGCAGAGGTATTAGAGCTGTTGCATAAACTGAATAAGAATTCCAGCAATATGAACTGATGGAATATCAGCAGTGTGCTAAAAGAGTTTTCAGCTGAACTGGCCATTCCTTTCACCAAAATGTTTAATATGAGTCTCAGAACAGGGAAAATTCCGCAGGAATGGAAGGAATGTATGGTAATTCCATTGCACAAGGGTGGTGCAAAGGCCGATGTATCCAACTACATTAATCCCTCGATTAATGCGCCCCCGATTAGTGCGCCCATATACATCTTAAAAATAAATGTTAGATTTTAAAAATTTTCTATCTATACATTTTTATGGCTAACTATTTTAAAAAATCACTCATCACAATGAAATAATTTAGTTACCGATTTAAAACATTTTAGAAAGTTATTTTAATAGCATACTACACTACTTCCATGTACACTATGTTTACTATGTTCCAAATTTTTACCGCCAAAATTTATGTCGTCTGCTATAGTACGCCCACAGATTCGATACTTCTGCGCATGCCACAAAAAGGAGAATCCATTCGGATAATCGGGTAATCAATACGTCTTCTGGGATGATTTGTTTATTATTACACGTCGGAAAATTGACTTCTCGTTTATGATCATTGTAGTTTTTAAAGTGGTAACTATTTTGCTTGTATAACAGTTGGGAAATTTTATCTATAAAGCATGTGATTTCGGGTGTTGGCGACCAATTAGTACGGCCTTCATTTCTTTCTCTCCTTCAGCATGAACCGTATTCTTGGAACCAAGCCAAGCGAAGCTCTACAAAGTGTGGAACGAATTATACTTTTTCCCATAGGTTTTTATATTCGATTAGTGCGCTTTCGATTAATGCGCCTGTTTTAAAGAACGCATTAGGCGCATTAATCGAGAGATTGCTGTATCGACCAATTAGTATATCAGGAGTGATGGTGAAGATTTTGGAAAAATTGGTTAGGGCCCACATTCAGAAATGAGTGGACAGTGAATCTCTACTTTGCAATGAACAACATGGGTTTATTAAGGGAAGGTCATGTTTTAGCAACTTGCTCACATTCTATAACAATGTTACATTGAACTAGATCAGGGGAATGGATACATCGTGATACTTTTGGATTTTGCTAAGGCTTTTGACAGAATACAGCATGGCAGACTACTGCGTAAATTGGAGAAAATGGGTTTGGGTTATACAATATTAGCACGGATAAGAGGATGACTGACTGACACATATCAAAAAGTAGTATACGGGGGATCTGGGTCTGCAAGGTTTAAGGTAACAAGTGGTGTACCACAAGGATCAGTGCTTAGTCCACTGTTATTCAATCTGTACATTAATTATATTGGGAAGGATTTGACAAGTGACATACGGTTATTTGCTTATGATGCAAAGATAGGTATTAATAATAATAATAATAATTATTATTATTATTATTACGAGAGGGCGCTATGTAGGCATACGAATGGTTGCATGGTTGTATCGCTGGTCCCGTTTTTATAGTTTTAATATGGTTTTAACTCCTGTTTTTAATTTAAAAGTGCCATAAAGTAACTCTACTTGTCACGCTGAAGACAGTGACATATAATTCATTGAAATCGGCAAAGTGGAATCCAAAATCGTGTGCTAAAAATTGAAGCGTACACCGCGGTTGCTAACGAGTATAGAACAAAGGACGTCGCCATCTTTGCAGCTGTCTAAAGGAAGAAAGGTGAGTCATGAAGTGTAACAGGTGTCAGAAGGAATTACTGTCCGACGGATGTTATATAACCTGCAGGAAATGCCATAGGAATCTTCACTTTACATGTCCCGGGCTTTCAGAAACAACCTGGCAACGCAAATCCAATGCCAAACGAGAAGAATGGAAGTGCCTAAACTGTAGAGAGAACAAAGAAACGGCACCACCCACGACGCAACTGATTACGCCGGAGGCAGAATCGGACAATGAACTGAATAGACAAAAAAATACCGGTGAGTCTTATAATTTGAGTTCCGTAAATTTATTACTAGAAAAAGGTTTAGAAAATATAAAAGCCAGCTTGGTAGATCTTGTCCAAGAACTATTTGATAAACAGAATAAAGAAATAACAAAAAAAATTAGTGAATATGAAGAGTTTGTTAAATTTAATAATTCAGAAGTTGAAGAAGTCTTACAAACGGTAAAAGACATTAAAACAGCATTAACTGACAGGCAGCACAAATTGATAAAAGACACATCGGAACTCCGTCAAGAATTTAATTCCCTGAAACTACAATACGAAGTTTTAAACCAACAACAACATAAAGAAGACCTTGTCATAAACGGTCTTCCAGAAACCGAATTCACAGAAAATCTCAGAGAGGTAATTTTAAAGTTAGGCCATGCAATTGACATCCCCCTACAGCACAATGATATTCAGACCATAAATCGGTTTCCCAGGAAGAACAAAAAACAAGGTTCGCCACGACCAGCACCAGTCATAGTTCGTCTGACAAGCAAGGCTACAAGAGACAATCTCATAAAAGCCAGCAGACTGAAAAAACCAGTAGTCAAGGATTTAAATGCATCGCAAGACGATACGCCAATCTTTCTATTGAGTATTTAACACCTTTCAATCAGAATCTTTTGTAACAAGCAAGAAAAGAAAAAACAGAAAAAAAGTATCAATTTTTATGGATCAAAGACGGCAAAATATTCTTGAGAAAGTCACAGACTTCAAAGTCTATACAAATAAAAAGCTCGGAAGATATAGACAGGTTGCCAGAGTGAAACAAAAGACTCCAAGTTAGTTCAATAAGAAGATCTCAACACAAGAAAAATGAATGTGAACCATCAGATAGATGTAATTACACCAGAATACATCAGTAATTGTACTTTCGAATCGCTTGATGCATGGAAACAAAACACAGTAAAAGCGAGAGGTCTCTCAATCTTGCATATTAACATCAGAAGCATCCTAAAACATTGCTTATTATTACAGGCATATCTGAGGAATTACACTGATATTGTTGATATATTGATTCTTACAGAAGTATCCATAACTAATGACGAAGCGACTGCTTTCCAAATTCTAGGCTTCCAACAACACAGATCATGCCGCCAAACAAAAAGAGGGGGTGGAATATTAATATTTATCAAACAAAAATTAATAGCAAAAGAAACGGCCTATCAGTTTGAGCATGCTGAAGCCTCGAAATCACTAATACCACCAATACACAGCATCCCATAATACTAAATGCTATTTACAGGCCACCAAACCTAAACATGATAAAATTCTTGCACGAACTTAATGGCTGGCTTTCAAGCTAAGAAATATGCTTAACCGTTTAATGATAATTGGCGACATAAACATAACTATTGCAAATGAAAACCAGAACAACACTGTACAATACCTAGACATACTATCCATGTATAATCTAATACCAACAATAACATCATGTACTAGAGAAGAAATATTCGGAAATACTATCACTGCCTCCTGTCTAGATCATATAAACGTCCGAGCACCACCAAATAGTTACACTGCATCAATCATAAAGTGCAAAGTAGCAGACCATTACTTCACCGCTCTAAACCTGCACACCAAGACAATATCCATGCAATGTCCCACAGAATAAAAGCGAGAGAAAACAATAATATACGAAGAAATAGTCAACCACGAAATAAGAAAAACAGACTGGGAACACCTGGCATCAGATTCAGCAGATATCTTATACAACAACATTAAACTCACACTGGAGGAAATATATAAGAAAGCTACAAAGAAAGTCCGAATTCGTTCAAAAAAACACAAAATCCTTGGATAACACAAAACTTAATCCTAGAAATACACAGAAAGGACGCTGTATGGAAAGAATTAAAGCGATATCCAAATAACACAGCTTTAAAAACTGAATATGAGATAACAAGGAATCGCCTTACAACACAAATCAGAAATGCAAAAAGAAGCTACTACAGAGACAAACTAACTTCCGCACAAAACAACATGAAACAAACCTGGCATCTGATCAATGAGATGCTAGATTTTGTTCCCAACACCACCGCCTCCTAAACCATAAAATACAGCTTCATGAAAGACCCAAAAACCTATCCAACAATTAGCAAATGACTTTAACCAATACTTTGCAAACTCCATACAAGAACTGCACAGAAATATTCCCCCAATCACAAGACCCTCCACTTGGACCACAATCAAAACAGACATTATGGTTCCCAACCATAAAAGAAGCAGAACTTCTCTCTGCAATACATCAAATCAAACCAAACAAAGGCTCAGGAATAGATGGTATCAGACCTAAAGATATAAAGCAACATGCAACTTGTTTAAGTTCTATCCTACTAAAACTAATAAATAAAATATTTAAAGCAGGACAGATGCCAAGTATGCTAAAGACCACCATAATCACACCCATATACAAACAAGGAAAAAGAAATTTAATCAGCAATTACAGACCCATAGCAACATTACCAATTATCAATCAAATTATGGAGCGGATCATACTGAAGAAACTCACAGTATACACTGAGATCTTTCATATTATCCCCAAAACACAATATGGTTTTCAGAAAAATAAGGGAACACTATCTCTGTTGGAAGACTTTACAGACGTAATTAATATCACCTTAGACAAAAAACAAAATTGCCATGGTAGTCTTTATTGATCTAACTAAAGCATTCGATACACTTACACATCAAACCTTGTTAGAAAAGCTGAGGCATGTTGGAATAGACGGGCCTCTTTACAGGTGGTTTACAAACTACCTTCAAAATAGAAAGCATATCACACGTATCTGGTCAAACCGAAGCAGAGAGCTACCAGTAACCTGTGGAGGGCCACAGGGAGCTGTACTCTCCCCAACTCTATTCAACATTTACACGCATGATATTAATCAGCTACCACTCAAAGGTAAGATATTCCAATACGCAGACGATACAGCAATAATATCCATCCATAATAACGCAAGCATAGCCCAAACAAATATGCAACATGATATAAATCTGATCATAGACTGGCTCACGAAAAACTCCATACACCTAAACTCAGAAAAGACAAAATTAATGATATTCAGAAATCGACTGACTAGACCAGTTGATAACAAATATATAACCATCCAACATCCACTTTCCAACATAAAAAACACACAGAACAGCAAAACCACCACAATCACTCAGGTTGAAACAATACGATACCTTGGAATTTACTTCGATGCAGATATGAACTGGAATAGCCACATAAACCATCTACTCAACAAACTCCGAACAATAAGTGGCAAACTCTACAGGTTAAAAGACATAGTTCCCATACGCCTAAAAACACTAATATACAAAGCACTATGCCAAAATATACTAAGATACGCTATAATAACAACATATGCTTTCTGTGAACCCTACAAATTAAATAGATTAATGTCGCTACAGTACAAAATGACAAAACTGATATTGGGAACAAGGATATAAACATTGCAATGTCAGAACACAAAATACTGACAGCAAAATACTTATGTCACTATGCAGCCTTGCTAAAACATTATTTGATGCCAACTACAGGATAGTTAGAAATACATACCTTATAACAAGACCTCAGACTACTAATTATATCACATATAAATACAATAATCACTACGGTAAGGCCACGCAAAACTTCTGCATCCCAGGCACGATAAACAAATTACCTTTTGAATACAGAAACCTTACAAACAACAATAGCCTGAAAAGAGCTCTAAGGACATACTATGAACAAGAAACACGCACCCAAAATACCATACAAACTTAATGAAACAAAATATATTCGTTCAGGCTTCCAGTTCAGCGACGCATCAAATACATTCCAAGTTATTGTGTGTGTGTGTGTGTGTGTGTGTGTGTGTGTGTGTGTGTGTGTGTGTGTGTGTGTGTGTGTGTGTGTGTGTGTGTGTGTGTGTGTGTGTGTGTGTGTGTGTGTGTGTGTGTGTGTGTGTGTGTGTGTGTGTGTGTGTGTGTGTGTGTGTGTGTGTGTGTGTGTGTGTGTGTGTGTGTGTGTGTGTGTGTGTGTGTGTGTGCGCGCGCGCGCGCGCGTGCGTGCGTGCATGCGATGCGCGTATGTGTGTGCGTGTGTGATGTGCGCGCACAGCAAAAAAAAAAAACAATACATAATAACCAACTGGTGTCATCCTCAGATAAGCTTACATATAAGCTTCGATGATGAAAGCAAAGAAATTAGTTCTCATCCAAGATGTATCATATGTAACCAAATGCATGTAATGTACGTATCACATGAAAACCAATGTATGTAATGTATGTATTATATGTAAACCAATGTACGTAATGTAAATATCACATGTAAACAAATGTAAGTAATGTATCATATGTAAACAAATGTAAGTACTGTATATAATAACTGTAACAAATGTATGCAATGTAAAAAAAAAAATTCTTTTAAATGTAAATCATGAGTTTACACTGTATGTTTGTGAGAATAAAGAAATATAATATTTAGATTGCATATGTGTAAATACTGTTCTATAATCACACTTTTTCGAACTTGAAAAAAAAATTAGTAAACTACAACATGTAATATTATACAACTTATGTAACTCTGAACAATATAATTGTAAATTATTATTATGATTGTTATATAAAAAAAACTGTTATCATCATTACTATTTAAATCTCATTATATGTAGCACAAAGTGCTGAACCTTGTAAAATAATATACTGAATAGATGATCATTGTTAAATATTTGAAAGAACAATAAAAAAAAAAAAATTTCTAAGCCTTTTTTTTTTGACCGGTTCCCGAGTTAGTCGATCTCTGGCACAGGTTAGCGGGTTTTATTCTACAGAAACTCGGATTTTTCGTCCTGTAAACTCAAGAAAATCGACCGTCGAACCCACACTATTTTCAGACATAAAAAATATTGTGTTAGGGTTAGGGACCACGAGAGGGCGGCACTAGCTTGCCGCCTTCTTCACTGTGTGCCAATGAATCAGTGATAGCCTTGGGCCAGCTATCTCTCTGATTGGCTACCAGTGGAGACTGAACTGCCCACTCAGTCTCCAAAAAGTTAGATAGGGTAAACGGCCTCGCCTACTCCCTAATCGGGAACCAATAGGCGTTAGCTGATTATTTTTTAATGTTTATCATGGTCTAGTTGAGCTGTGTTATCAATGTAAGTCAGTTTTTTTTATACTTCTTAGGTTTGTGTGTACGATAGTGAAGTTGGTATTGGTGGAAATGATGTCTGACCATTTCTTCAGAGAGTCAAAGTCCTTGAAGTTTATATTGTCTGACTGGATATGTTTGTATGTGTTTGAGATCTCCATTATATAGTTTTTAAGTAATTTCTAATCTTGTTCTTAAGGATGTGAAGAGTTAGTGTATTATATTGGTAGGCTGTGTAAATCGGGTTCACCTGTAATTATATAAACTCGAGTGTTTTCATTCTTTCTTATAAATATCTGTGAATCCTTAGTCCACAGGAACTTGTAGTTTTTCTCTGTTTTTGTCTTCCTTGCTTACTATAAAAGATTTTTGAAGTATTTTTGAGTCCAGTATTCCGTTCTATAGATTGGCGTTGGGAGTTTCTTGTCAGTTAGGCTCGTTGTTGTCGGCCTTGTTTTCTTGTTTGCTGCAAGAGTAGAGTCTCAGACTTCTGTTGGTAAAACGAGCGATGATTGGTGGCGATCTCTCTTTGTTTTTTTGTAGGCCTCGGTTAATAGAGGTGATGTCTGTGGTTGCGATTTGAATCCCGATTTTGTTGCCGATCAGTTGCATTATGTTGTTTAAGTCTTCTGTATTTTCTTTCGTTATTCCCTCAATTTGAAGTTCATTTTTTCTTTCTGTTTGCAGCATGTGTTCCATTTGACACTTGAGTGTGTTTACTTCTTTCCGCAATTCTTGATTTTCGCATTGTAGTATTTCTTGCGTTTCTATCGCTACCGTTAATTTCGCCTTTATTTCTCGCACGGTTCCTAACATTTCTTCAGAGGTCTCGTTATTGAACTGAATGTAACGTTCATACTCCTCAAATTTTTTGTTGATTTGTTCCATGTGTGTATTTAGCAAGTCTTTCACCATGAGTTTAAATGAATCAAAGTTATCTGTAATTTTAGGATCAGGAAGCGGTATACTTTGATGTGCGTCGTTACTTTTCTTTGGTGTCTGTTCTTTGTTCTTCGTTTTCTCACAGCATTGTAGACATCGCCATTCGGTTCCTTTTTTTTCGCTGCTCCTTTTGCTTTCCACGTACTTTCTGCGATCTGTGAACAGTGGAAATGTTGTTTCTGTCACATCCAGAACAATGCGGCCCGTCCCCTTCGTCGCTTAATGGCTTATTACAGCTCATTATGCTTGACCTGCGCTGTCTCGGTGACCTTTAGACTTTCTTCCGTTAGCAACTATAGTGCAACTTTTAAAATGGCGACGTCCTTTGTTCTTCGTTGGTTTGTGACTGCATTCGCTCTATGACTTTCAACACTGAAAATTTGAATATTTGTCATTCGATTTTGGTGATTTAAACGTCCCTGTCTTCAGCGTGACCAGCAGAATTAAACAGCAGCACTTTCAAATTATAAAAATCAGTTAAAAACCACTTTAAACCTATAAAACCAGAAGCAGTGATAACAACATATATACGTCAATCTGCTTACACAGCGCCTTCTCGCGCTTCATAATAATAATAATAATAATAATAATAATTCAAAATTACTTAAAATAAAATATATTCTTCTTGTTTTGTTTCACGAAAAAATATTGTTTATTATCGATAAAATTTTACAGTTTAGTATAATTCAAAATTACTTAAAATTACTATCACAAATGTTATGTTTTTGAATTGTAATGCCCAAATATTTAAAGAGATGGAGTAAACACGATAAGCACTACGAACACTCTACTACTGGCGCAAACTGCATAAACAACAGTGGAACTGCGTGGCAGACAGTGCCACATTTAAGCTAATAGCTCGCATCTCACTATGACATGCAAATGCTTGCGCGCGTAACAATGTGACACTGTGGAAAACACAGTACCGCTAACGTTCTTCAGCCTCCTAAGTTCTACAAGATGAATTTTTATTACAAAATAAGATAATTGTATAGGATTGTTGATGATAAAATTAAATATTACAAGCAAATATAAATAAATTAATAAATATATTTATATATCGAGAAAAATTGGGGGTGCTGCAGTTCTACAGTGCCTATGCACGAGCTTCCCCTGCTTAAAATATACTTTTCCAACTAAACTAATGAAAATAATGTGTGGTATAGTACAGTATAGTATAGACTAGAAATGGTAGCAAACAAAGTCCTCTGGACCGCATCCCCTTCCCCCAAAATCGAACTGTGCTATCGATCATTGGCAGTACATTCAAGTTTAACAGGCAAATAGTAGGTGTCGCAAATAATTTCTCGCTTCAATTATTTTGGATACGGTTTTTTTTTAATACACATTGTGAAATATATCATTTCACAAATAATATATTTCACTCGAAATCCAATATTCTTCTACAGATATATCTAGATTTTGCATTAAAGACAAAAGTGTAATGATTTGTATCGAAACAAGTCATCAGTGTCTATTGATGACTTGTTTCGGTACATTGCAGGAGAGGAGTGTACAAAGGATCACTCATGCAAATTGTGTAAGAGTGTGGTTAGCAAGAGTGTTAGGACTAGGTTTCTTCCTTAGAGGGTTGTGAACGGAAGGAATATGGGTTGCCAGAGGTAGTTGTGAGTGCCTCATCAGTAAATAAGTTTAAGGAGAGGTAGTGTATGAATAATGGATACCCCCACTGTGTTTTCTGATTAAATGCAGATAACTGTATAATAATAATAATAATAATAATAATAATAATAATAATAATAATAATAATAATAATAATAATAATAATAATAATAATTTAAATCTTAAAATCTTTAATAATTTTTTATTGATTGCTAAAATATTTATACATACAATAAATATCTTGTGTGACACTGCACCTTATAATTTTACAGATTTCAGCACTAAGTGCTGCAATTCCTACATTGGATTTCAATTAAAAATTTTAATAATACTTTTTTGCCTTTATATTATGTATTTACAACACATGTTCTTCTAATATTAACAATGAAGATTAAACAGAATTTTTTGTATTTTTTTAAATTTTTTTATTTATTTTTATTTTTATTTATTATTATTTTTTTTAAAGTTTGAGAAAGAGTGATTATACATACAAATTTCTGCATTTGCTTATAAGGATTACTTGTAGATGAGTGAGGCAAGTTAATCCCATCTACTTCGAAGCTTTGGTTAGCTTTTATGAAGAGAGTGGGATTTAGCCTTCACTGTTTGTGTTGTCGCTACTATTTATGTATGGGATGTGGGATGTAGGCATTGGATGCTAGTGATTTGTGATGTGTATATTAGTGTTAATGGTTTCTTAACTTTGTTGGTATATTTTCCAGAGTTCGTTTTTTAATGTTCTGTAGTTATCTACGTGTTTTAACTTTCTTGGTAGGTTGTTGAGTTGCGTGGGTATCTGATGTGATCTCACAAAAGAACCGTATGAGTTGGTGAAGGGTGTGTGTGGGGAAGTAGAGAGAGTTGTTGTTGTAGATCGTGTTATACGATATGTGTCTCTGTTGTTTCGATAGGTGATGTTGAAGTAATTCCTTGTTAATGTCATGTAGTATTCCAGGTTTTTAATGCTCAGAATTCTGTGTGTCGTCATGTGCTTGTCGGATATTGGTTGTTGCGTGTAAGGTGTCCAGATCACTGTTGACACGATTTTCCTGTGTAGTGTTTCTAATTTTGTTAGATGGCTGTTTGATGTATTTGCATAGACTGTTATTCCGTATCTGAGCAGGGATTCTCAGATACCGTGATATAGGAGTTTTTTTTTATGTTGGGTGGAATAATGTCTTTAACTTGGAAGAGTTTTGCTGCGATGATTCGGAGTTTGGTGTGTAGGTATTCTATATGTTTTGTCCATTTAAGGTGGGAATCTATATAGAGACCGAGGTATTTTGCGTGTGTTACAGGTTTGATTTCGGAACATTGGCAGGTATTTTTGTTGTTAATGCAGCGGTATGTATTAATAATAATAATAATAATAATAATAATAAAGTTTGGTAAATAAAATATGGTTTTACTGAGATCTCTTCTAATACTGTAATGTACTTCAGAAATGTGAAAGTAAAAATTAATTATTTCTCCTGTTAATAAATTAAAAACAGGAAGTAATTTTAAGCCTATTTCAATAACTTTTCTTACTGCTCGACTTTATAAGCCAAGAATGAGTGTGATATTGCCATTATTTATTAAAGTCATTTTTCTGTTAGTGTTCGAATATTAACTGGCTTAGCTACATGAGGAATATCTGCTAACCGCTCATTGCAACCTCAATAACTCGGGCGTACGATTTACGACTACTGGTATTAGAGATTCTCTGTGAGACTGGTTTCACTGGCAACGCTACATTCTCTTTATCACTTTGTGGTACTTCCTGATCGTTATAATTCAAACTGTCCTCTTTCGATTGACAGTTCTGCTCTGAAAATGAATTTTCTCTTGATGATGATGGTTTATTGCAGTGGCTCTTAACCTTTTAGTAGTCGCGGCCCCCTAAGTATCCTAAAATATTTAACGGTCCCCTAGTAACATAATAATAATCATAATTATTATTTTTTAAATAGTGGTTTTACTTTCTGATTATAATGACAAAAAAAAATTCACAAAACATAAATCAACTTTTCTTTTCTCTTAAAGTTTACCCCTTTTATAAGCGGGTAAATTTTAAGAAATAAAAAATCAGTATTACAGCACTGAAAGTTTCGAAAAGTAATTGCACTCAAGTAGCACTTAACGTTAAGTTAAGTGCTACTTAATTCGTATGCATTCGTACTAGTATTATTGTTTAAAACTTCAGAGAATCACTTCTATCATACATCCAGTCGGCAGATGTCAAGACTTGCAGTGTTGCCAGCAGCGAAAAGTCGACTTGTGGCGCCCCCACAGAAGAAACTGCTGCATTAAACTGCAGATTACTAACACAAAACGATAGTTTGGTACAAAGTAAAATAATGAGCAAAAAAAAAAAAAAAAATTTAAGAGAGTTCAAAATTTTAAAAACTAGAAACGTTCTATAAATTTTCCGCTGCCCACCGGTTAAGAATCCATGGTTTAGTGGATAAACTTCCTTCAATATCTCTGCTACTTTCTTTAAGAGGATTCTCAAATGACAAGAAGTCATTCGAAACTGATGGAATGGAGATGATACAGTTTACCTCCGGTTGGCTTTTGGTTGTCTGGCATTCTTTTTGTGATTGGCTATGGGAGTATTCAAGTGAACTTCTGTGCTCAGCATTACTTGCAATGGAAACGTCATCTGGTGTTGATGAGCGCTGAAGTTCATCATTCATTTTTTTCACCAGTCTTCACGATTGGCAAGTTTTCGATATTTTTCTTCTTGCAATACATATAATAGCAAGTCATAAGGAGAGCGGTAAGGAAGCTTACGGAGCACCAAACTAACTGCACGACCGTCACAGGTACATTACTAAATATATTACACATTCAGCATCTTCTTCGCTCTTTCTGCGATGAATGCTTAATTGAGTCTGCAGATTTATATCAACTGCTGTCCTGAACTGATTAATGTTGGCAATTGTGCTCGCTTGAACTCCATCATTTGCATGAGTGGTTATTTTATTCGTTATTGGAGGTAACTGAACATTTTAAGGGTTGTGAACGCCTGGCATTGACTTTCTGAAAGATGTATACGGAGGTCTCAACTTTGAGTTTTGATGTCTTTTTAATGAACTAAGATCTTCAAAAAAAAAAAAAAAAATTCCATCTTTGAATGTCGCGACCAAAGTTAACATTGTTTAGCTCTTCATGTTTGTGTTTTACATTTATGAACTGAATCAACCAGCAGGAGAACGTCTCGCTCAGTCAGTATAGAAAACCCCTTTGAATGAAAAGATGTTGGTTCGAATATCCCGTCTAGGACTGAAAGAACCATTATAGTACCTTTCAGCTGAAGGTGAGATAGCCGGTCCCTTATGACGGATAAACACTCGAAAATTTACAGCCATAGCACATAATGCAGCGAAGATAATGGAGCGAGGATTAACCGCCCTATCAACACACACACACACACACACACACACACACACACACACACACACACACTGATAAATTGACTATGTCCGGGTTTGAATGCTGGACAATGATACTTAACCCAGGATTATTATAAAATATATTGAAAATAATTATAAAACCGTAGGGAAACTCACGGAGATACTTTATTAGCATAGCATTTTCGCATAAATATCAATATCAGTACAAGGTCACAGAATGGCTATTAAACCTTAACAGACAATTCTAAAAGCCTACCTTAGTAGCTAATGTAAAATAAGTATAAAAATCAATAGTTTCCAGGGCCGATTGCTGGTTTTGAAATTCACGCTTGCTCTTGTTATCATTCAGGGAATGAGAGGTGTGATTGAAGTCTGATCAGAGGAATAATGAATTACTGACAGGCAAGCGGGTTTTTCCTCTCGGAAACTCGGGTTTTTCGTCCCATAAACTCAAGAAAATCGACCATAGTACCCACATTATTTCAGACAGTAACATATCTTTTTATGGTTAGGTGCCAAGAGATGGCAGCACTTGTCTGCCAGCCTCTTCATTGGTGGCTGCTGTAATTAGTGATCGACATGGGATAGCTATCTCTGGTTGGCTACCGGTGGAGATTGAACAGCCCATTGAGTCACCAAAATGCTAGATAGGGTATAAAGGCCTCGCCTGCGCCCTATAAGGGAATAAAAGGTGTTAGCTGGTTTTTTAATCTATGTTTTTCAATTTAGCTACTTGAATACAAATTCTACCATACAGTTCTTCTTTATGAACTTGTCAATAACATCGTCATAAAAAATTGGATGCAACTTAATTTTCCCAAGCAACACGTATACTTGTAAAGGCTGGCTGAAGCTCACTTGCTAGAGCTATGTTGACTGTGTATGGCCTGTGTTTAAGCAACAGAGTGAGATGACGTGAAGGGAGCAGAAATGGAAACTTTTTTTTGGTCCCTTCCAAATATACAGTGAATGTAGTGAGACCCCTGGGTAATTCTGACCACAACCTAGTTTTCATCTTCTTCCCCATGCAACAATGCATTCACAGTCACACCTGCACAAGTGTAGTCTGGCAAATGGGACAGACTCCCATTTGCCAGATAAACATTGCCAAATGGGACAGACTCTGAGACTACTATGCTTCATTCCGATGGTTGGACTATTTTCTGCAGTCTTCCAATCCAAACATATGCACCAAACACATTACCAAAGTAATCCACACTGGCATGATAACATACATTCCCCACACCACACTGAACTGCTGTCCCCTATACAAACCCTAGTTCTCCAAAAGATGTGCCAAGGCTCTACTAATAAAAAACCAGGTATACCACTTGGCTCAAATTAAGAACTCTATCCTCCTTCAGTGCCTATACAGAAGCCCAAAACAGATGCAAAAAAATTATCAATGATTCCAAAACAGAATTTGAACAAGCAAAAAGCAGTAAACTTGCAGCCTCTCCTAGCGGTAGCCATACCTTTTGGTCTCTTGCCAAAGCAATTGGTGGCAATTTTTTCCCTACACTACTCCCACCTCTATTATACCCAGATTGCTCAATTGCAACATCACCCACAGAAAAAGCTAATCTTCTGGCTTCCCCATTTGCCTGCACTGCATGCATAACCGACAATGGCAAATGCCCCCGATCATTCCAACTGGGCATTTGCCTGTATAAAGGGGGAAGGCTGTATCATCACACGGAAGTGTGATGATACAGCCTCCCCCTTTATACAGGAGTTCACGATAACATCTAGTCCCTCCCAAATTTTATCCAGGTTCTGGAACCGGCATAGGCTGACGAATCAGACCTATGGCTGGGTCAATATTCCTGACTGTGATCCCTATGTGTCCTGGACCGGTTTGCCTGCTTGCGGGATGAAAAACACCAGATAAACTGGCGGAAAAAACCCTGCTGTCCATGCCAAAGACCGGCTAACTTGGCTATGGCTGAGGAAGATCTGTGAGCTCCTCACGTCGTTGATTGGAATCGAACCTGGGACACTCCTTCCCCAGGCATATGGTTGCGAAGCGCAAAGCCAGTAGGCTAACCGCGCAGACAAAAGCGAGACAAATCGCATCCATCTAACTACCACCCTATATCACTCATCTCAATCCTATCTTACGTGATGGAAAAATTATCAATTCTAAAATACTACTCTACCTTGAAGGTACCCAGCTATTAAGCGATCACCAGTGCGGATTCCTCCGACGCCGACCAACAGGTGATCTGCTCTCACGTATCACCCATCTCTGGACATATTCCATGAAAAAATTTGGCGAATCCCAAGTAGTTGCACTCGATATCTCTAAAGCCTTTGACCGGGTCTGGAGCAAAAACTTACTAAGCAAAATTCAATCATTTGGACTGCCTCAGGACTTCTGCAGATGGATTGCCAGCTTCCTGTCTATGTGTAATGGTAGATGGCACCCTATCCTCCCACTATCTAACTAATGCTGGGGTCTCACAAGGTTCAGTTCTCTCACCGATCGTCTTCCTTCTATACATCAATGACCTACTTCAGTTGACCTCCAACCCAATACACAGTTTTGCAGATGACAGCACATTGCACTCCTTCCTTTCATTTGATAAACCTTACCCTATACCACTCACTTCAACCCACAGAATTTCCCTTAAAGCAGACCTGCAAAACATCCTCTGATGGGGCTCAGATAACCTCATCAACTTCAATGCTAGTAAAACCCAGTTCAAAAAAAGAACCATTTTCCCATAGTATTATTTTTGATAATACTCAAATCCCTGACAAGACGAAATTTCTCTTCTCGGAATTACCATGACATCAGGCCTCTCCTGGCATAAACACATCACAACCATTGCATTCTCAGCTTCCAAAAAACTGGGCTTTCTCTTTCACTCAAGACGTTACTTCATTTCAAAACAGCTGTTAACCTTATACAAATCGCAAATCCGTCCAGCTATCGAATACTGTTCTCACATTTGGATTGGGGGCTCCTAAAAGCTCCCTCAAAATGCTTGACTGAATACAGAGGAAAACAATTAGAGTGATAAATGATCCGTCTCTTACCGACTCACTCTCACCACTTTCACATAGATGTTTAGTCTCTGCAATTTGTATATTCTACAAATATTTTCATGGAAAATGCTCATCTGAAACAACATCAATAATTCCCCCACTCTGTACTAAACCCATTGGAACATGTACAGCCACCTCCCAATATTCCTTCACAGTACACCTTGAAACCCCAGAACAAGTTTCTTTTCCTTCTCCTTCATCCTTGCTACTGCTGTACTGTGGAATAGTCTTTCCCCTGAGGTATTTCCCAAGGAATGCAATATACAGGCTTTCAAATCTAATGTTAGCAAGTTCCTCCTTTCCCATCCCATTACCCATGTACGGTACTAAAATACTATAGGTTTACCAGCCAACCTCTCTTATACAGGTCCAACATAAAAAAAATATGGATAGACAAAATAAAAGGGACCTGAAAACCAAATCACAACAAGCGACACCAAACTGGACAGACCTGTTTGGACTCTAGGGATAGACGAAAGTGGAAAGAGTTCATTCTGCCTCATCATTATACACATTAATGATGGAAGAGAGAAAAAGAAGAAGAAGAAGAAAAGTTACCCCCTTTGTCCTTATCTCATTCCTATGTTATTCATGTCTATGCAGTAAATAATGCTCAGTAGCTAAAATGTCTAATCATATTTAATCTTATATCAACCAAAATATATCAAATGAATGTCCTTAGTCTATCGTTAATCAACATTACAAAATTCAGGTATACTTTTTTGTTAGCAGACTTGTTTTAACCCTCTAAATAACCTTTATTCATATTCAGTTCTTAGTCACCAGATCTGAGGAAAATAATTCAGTTCTGATATGATTAGACTTCTCAAAAATAGAACCACCACTTGGATTAGGGAAATAGCCATTTTCCTTTTCGAGATCTATTCTCGCTTGGTTTTAAAAAAGTTAGAAATTGCTAAAGCGCTTTTCGCCAGACTCTGTTGCTGTTTATAAAATATCATATTCTTATCGATCCAGTCCCGAATTCTCTATTTTAGCAATTTCTATAATATCTTAACCAACAGCCCTTAGATGCTGTCTTGGAGACTCCATCATGCAGTAGGGATTATTTTGCTCTCCTTCGAGTCCATTGTGACCTTCTCAGTACTGTGGGGTAAATTAAACAGGATTGGTCAAAAGAGCTGACCATTCCATTGGACGCTTTCGTAATACACTTGCCGATAAGCCATTGGCCATGTTCGCATTGAGGTCATGCAGTATTTTAATTACTTCCATTTCTTCAACATGTAGTCAGCATGAGTCCCCATATCAGGCATTGCATCATTACCACCTGTATGGTATTCTTTTTCAAAATACTCACTCAGTAATTCAACAATTTGGTTTAGTTCTGTTATCCCTCATCATCAACACTTTCTATAATCATTCTTCCATAGGTGTTCATCTTATTACTTGCCACATACTGAAATAACACTTTAGCATTTCTTTTGGCTTCATCAGCTAGCTTTCTCCAGTAAGTAGCTTTGGCTTTCCTTACCACACGGGTCACCCTTTTTGGTTATTTTGTGCTACTCATGAATATGCTGCTCATCTTTTTCTGCATATTCTATACACAAGTTTTTCTTTGTCTGCAACTTAATGGTGCTAATCATCCTTGTAATTGCTACCTTATTTATTATCTGACTCTGGATATACATTCTGATGCTGCTTTCTCAAATACCGTTTGACCACCTCCAGTGCACCACCAGCATCTTTCCTCTCAAATTTCTTATTCCACAGCACTAATGAAAGCCGATTCTTCAGCTTATCCTAATAATTTGTTTTGTAATTTCGCATATATCCATTCTTAAGAGGCTGATCATATTTCCTTGAGACAAATACTGGACATTGAGATGGCAAAAACGGGATGGGGGTTATGTAAGATTCTGTATTCATGAAAAAGACGATAAAAAAGTTTTATTACATAAACATACTGAGTTTACCATTATTCTTCAGTGAAAAAACCAATACAAAAAATTTAAGCAGACGTAGAGGGAATTGTATTTCATCACAATCAATCATACTATGAATATTTTTCCGATGAAGTGATCCTACGCAGCAAATTTTGATCTTTCAACACCTTATCATAAAACTTCTCACACCCCATGACACAATTTTGTCTTACAACTAACATAGCCCTCAATGTCTCAACACTTAATCTAGAAAAATATCTTGAAAGTCTAGGCGTTTTTCGCTCATTTCAGAAAAATGTATCCATTTTCGCAACACAACAGGGCATTTTTCTTGAGAAAGAAAATAAGAACGAAGCCCATCAAACATGCTTATAATTCTATCAATTGATGGCACCAAGAACATCTTAGGGCCATCAATCCCAATCTTGTATTTCCTTGTTCTAACAATTTAGCTTAATTGTTTCATGCAAAGTCAAAGGTTTTTCAGTTCTTCAACTCTGATTTGTGTATGTATTGATGTATTGGTATACTTTCACTGCAAAAGATTCAATTTCAATTGGTAAACAGTCGATATCAGCAGTACACTACAGCAGAACAAACTCCTCGTCTGCGATGCGTAACTGTTGTGAACATGTTTTTTTTTCTCTGAATAAATCACTGCAGATTCGATATTCACTGTCTAATAATGCGACTCCATGGTTATACAAATTACTGATATCCATGATATTAATATACGATTGTAGGTTATGAATAATAATAATTTATGATTGACCAATATTAAAGTATATTTGTAGTTTTTATTGAAAGCGGGACAAAACTAACATTTTTATTAAAACGACTGGACGGCCGGGAAATATGAAAAAAAAATGATACTGTCCCATTCAAAACTGTGCGTATGGTCAGCATAGATCTTCATCAGGGGAGAATGCTGATCTTGAAATTCACGTTTGCTCTTGTTATCATTCAGGGAGTGAGAGGCGTGATTGAAATCTAATTAGCGGAATAATGAATTACTGACCATTTAAAACTATATATTTAGAAATTTATGTATATTTAATCATACAAATACAACATTTATTTTACAAATGATATTCTATCTGTTTCAATTTAACTACCTGAATACAAATTCTACCCTACGGTTCTTCGAAGGTCTGAAGCTCACTGGCTAGTTCTACATTGAATGCGTATTGCCTGTGTTTAAACAACAGAGTGAGACGACTTGAAATGGTTATGCCCGCGCATGAAATCACAATGTGCTGAGAGGTCCTGGAAGCTGCTACAACCAAACAAGCCAAGGTAGCTTTGACTAGATAAGCAAGCCAAGGTAGCTTTGACTACAGAAGCAAGCATCGGCCTTCGATACACAACGCAAAATTCAATTATTGCCGCACAAGCTTAAAACGTCTTCTGTCTACAAAAAGAAAAGCCTAAACGGAATACTTATAAATGCATGCATTTATTAACAAATAAATATTTCTTCTTTCTCGATTGATGAGCTTGCACAGCAAGCATGGAGAATTCTCCCCTGAGCTTAATAGAAAATTCTGCTGCCTGCTAATCTTCAAGGTGACACCTACATGACCACATTCCCCTAATAGGCAGCATAGCTGGATTGGTAAGTAAGTTCGTGTTGCTGTGACCAAAACCACCACTCTGGTCAACAGCATCACAAGGCTTAACAAATCGTGTCTCATTACATGATGCCACATGCAGAAGCAGTACAAATTTCATTTCCTTCTCTGCTTGTGCCTATTTCTCCTCCCAATATGTCTTCATAGTTGACATCATGCTAACTTGCAAGTGCATACCAGCATATCGCCAACCTTTCTTCTCATACCCCCTAGATTATAGTACTGACCGATTATATATATTCATCCTGCTGGCCAGATTCAAATGAACTTCAGCCATCACTAGCAGACTATTGATCTCATGATCTATTTAGATCTAGTGATCATTCTATATATATATATATATATTTCTAAGCCTGGCTCCCACTGATGAGACCTCAATGAAGATCGAAACTGGTCTGGGTAGTGGCCCCATGCCTCAAATGCATAGCATCATACATCTCCTCAAGGAGATGGGCTTTGCATTAAGGGTAAATATTAAGAATAGTGATCAGAGCTTATTCCACCTTTACCACGAGTTGCCTAGACCTGTACTACTTTACGGGTCACCTAGACTTGCAATACATGCAGGCACAAACTTGACTTATTTGTCTGTTTGCTTACTTGGGAAAAACCTTACTTGGAGTAAAACCAGGTTTAAAATAGCTTGGTATCTTTAACATATATTATACCCAAGGTAAAAAACTTTCTACATCTGTCTCTCATCCTGAGATTTTTATTTTATTTAATAAGGTCAAAGCACCTTATGAAAAATTGTTTTGTTAAAATACTTATAAGCCCTGTATTACTTCACCTTGGTATTTCTAAGCCTGGCTGCCACTGATGAGACCTCAATAAAGGTTGAAACCGGTCTGGGTACTGTCCCCTTGCCTTTATTGCACAGCATCATACATCTTCTCAAGGAGATGGGCTTTGCATTAAGGGTAAATATTAAGAATAGTGATCAGAGCATATTCCACCTTTACCACGAATTGCCTAGACTTGCACTACTTTGTGGGTCACCTAGACTTGCAATATGTGCAGACGCAAACTTGACTTATTTGTCTGTTTGCTTACTTGGGAAATGGAGTAAAACCAGGTTTAAAATAGCTTGGCATCTTTAACACACACACACACACACACACACACACACACACACACACACACACACACACACACACACACACACACAC
This sequence comes from Typopeltis vanoorti, assembly GCF_054136105.1. NCBI lineage: Eukaryota > Metazoa > Arthropoda > Arachnida > Uropygi > Thelyphonidae > Typopeltis > Typopeltis vanoorti. Next base: position 59,139,152 of record NC_143565.1, on the reverse strand, counting down.
ACACACACACACACACACTTACTATGAAACAGTGGAGCATGGCTGAAAATCGACAAGTGATGCAGGGCTTCTACAGTTCAAACCCCTCAGTTAGGGGATTTCAGAAACGAATGTTCCAACTTTGGCTTGAACGACACCCAAACACTGAAACCTCAAGATGTAAAATGAGACTGTACTGTCTCTGAAGTGACCAAGAATATGAATGAAGCAGAACTAAATTCCAACATGCAGAATGCTAAAAATCTTGAAAAGATACAAATAGTTGAAAGAAAACTATCAGAGAAGGAACAAGAACTCGCAAGAAAAATTATCGAGCAAATGAACAGCAACCTGGAACGAATTCGGCTTCCAGTATTGAGTCAAGTACCTGAACGAAAACTGAAGCAACTCCTACAAGAGCCAATAAAGCTGCAAGGACTATTCCTACTGGAACTATTGGACAAACGAATCAACTTATATACTCTATAGCCTACGTCGTAACATCTGAATTAGGATATAAGATTAGTGAACCCAAAAGCAGTAAGTCTCAGGAACCAAAATGGAAGCATCGACTGGAGAATATTATTCTTAAACTCAGAGCAGACGTGAGCAATCTGAAAAACCTTAATAGTTGCAGATGTGGCTAAAATAAGAAGATACAGTGCACGCATTGAACAGAACAAGCAAAATTCGATGTTTGGCGCAAATCAGCACCAATTTTACAAGAAAAATTGATTGCTGCAGGAATGATAATCTTAAAGAAAATATAAATATAAATACCAGAGACAAAGAAAATACACTTAAAAACCTATGGGACAACTCTAAGAAGCACAATAACAAGGTAAAGTGGATTGAACAAATTACGAACGAATCTCAAGAACGAAAAATGGACCAATTGAAAATAACAACTGAAATGGTTCAAAGGCAAGCAAAAAAGATAAAATGGTCAACACCAGGGAAGGATGAATTACATGGCTACTGGTTGAAATATCTAACAGGCTTACACGAAAGAGTTGCTAACCAATTTTATGAATTTTTAGAAGGATAAAGGAAAGAAGAGTAGGTCACAGCAGGAAAAACATTTTTAATCATAAAGGATAAAGAAAAAGGTTCAAACCAAGAAACCTTCCAATCAATAACCTGCCTGCCAACAACCTTTAAGCTACAAACAGGCATACTAGCTGATAAAATATACAGGTATCTTAAAGCAAAGTCTCTTTTCCCAATTGAACAAAAAGGTAACAGCAAAAATTCAAGAGGCACAAAAGACCAATTGCTGATTGATAAAATGATTTTGAAAATTTGCAAACGTAGAAAAACCAACCTTCATATGGCTTGGATAGATTATAAAAAGCATTTAATTAGGTGCCTCACAGTTGGATTTTAAAATGCACAGAACTATTCGGTATTAGCGAAAACGTACAAAACCTTTTCCAATCCATCATGAAAAACTGGAAAACAACGTTGGTTCTGAATAGAGAAGAAATTGGAGAGGTAAAATAAAAAGGGGTATCTTTCAAGCTCATTATCTCCTCTATTGTTTATCTTGTCACTGATCCCATTAACTAGAATTTTAAATAAAACTGCTCATGGTTATTAAATGGCGCAAAAAAAAGTGCAAAGATATCTCACCTTATATATATATATAATGATCTGAAGTTGTACGCAAAATCAGAGAATGAACTCGTATCATTGCTTAATACTGTGCACATATTCAGTCCAGATATATCAATGGATTTTGGCTTAGACAATTGTGCAATTGCTGGAATAACAAGAAGAAAGTTTGAAGACCTGAACAAAATCGAGCTGCTCAATGGTGAAATAATCAAGTCAATAAAATTCGAAGATAGCTACAAATATTTGGGAATTTTAGAAGCATCGGAAATTTTGCACAATAAGATTAAAGAAAGAACTAGAGCAGAATACATAAAACGACTAAGAAAATTCCTTAAGTTAATGCTTAATGTTGGAAATTTGATAAAAGCAATTAATACCTGTGCCATACCTATTCTAAGATATTCCGCAGGAATTATTGAATGGACCCAGCTGGAGATGGAAGATTTAGACCAAAAAACTCGAAAACTAATGACAATGCACCATGCCCTCAATCCTGGCAGTGACATTGATAGGCTTTATCTATCATGTAAAAAGGAGGTAGAGGATTATTACAAGTAAAGTAAGTTATTGAAGAAGAAAAACGAAATTTGAATGATTATCTGCAGCAAACAACGGAAAAATGTCTAATTGAGGTAAGGAAAGAGGGTTTATTTAAACCTATGTAGAGAAAATTGGAATACAAAACCAACCAAGTTACAGTGAGAACTGAAAGATGAAAAAAATAAGGCATTGCATCAAAAGCACCTTGCAATGCCTTACAGCATACAGGACAGCGCTGACAACAACTTGACCTGGCAATGGTTGAGAAATGGAGCACTGAAGAAAGAAAACGAACTGGTAATTTTTGCAGCACATGAACAAGGCATTAAAACCAACGTTATGAAGGCAAAAATACAAAAAATCAAGAAGATGGTAAATGCAGATTGTGAAAAGAAAAGGAAGAAACAGTAGACCACATTATAAGTGGGTGCAGCAAAATCACAGAAATTGAATAAAAGGCATGATAACGTATCTAAGATAATCCACTGACATTTATGTAAAAATTATGGGTTTAATGTATCTAAATACAATTGGAAGCATAAAGTTCATCAGAAAGTGGTTGAGAATCAAAAAGCTAAAATACTCTGGAATTTCAAAATCCAGATCGACAAAAGGAGAGCCTGTGTAGCTCAGTAGAAGTAGCGTTTGCACTCTGCAGCGCTTGACCTCACGAAGAAAGAATTTGGTGGTTCAAATCTAGTCGCCGACTAGAGGAACTTTACCTAAGCCTTTTTTCGGCCGGTTCCCGAATTAGTCGATCTCTGGCATGCGCTAGCGGGTTTTTTTTCTCACGGAAACTCGGGATTTTCGTCCCGTAAACTCAAGAAAATCGACCGTAGAACCCACACTATTTTCAGACATTAAAAAAATATTGTGTTAGGGTTAGAGACGACGAGATGGCGGCACTAGCTTGCCGCCTTCTTCACTGCGTACCGATGAATCAGTGATAGCCTTGGGCCAGATATCTCTCTGATTGGCTACCAGTGGAGATTGAACTGCCCACTCAGTCTCCAAAGTTAGATAGGGTAAACGGCCCCGCCTACTCCCTTTACGGGAACAACATAGGCGTTAGCTGATTTTTTTTTTTATTAGCTCGACAAAAGTTTGAAATGTAATACACCCCATATAACAGTGGTTGAAAAAAGTGAAAACAAGGGCGTTAAGTTTATCGAAATATCAGTACCAGGAGATAGCCCGGATTGATGACAAAGAAAATGAAAAAATTACAAAGTATCGCGATTTGCAGGTCGAAGTTGAACGAATCTGGCAAAAGAAAAAAAAATGAATGCTGTTCCCATAATAATAGGTGCTTTAGATGCCATCCCTAAAACATTGAAAAAACATATTGAAGCATTCGAGTTAGATGAATTAAAAATTGGGAAGCCGCAAAAGGCCACTTTGTTCGGCACAGCATTCGTTTTCGGAAAGTATTTCCACAACTCATAGACCCTTGGGTAGGGCTGGAATTGGTGGAATATAACCAGCTTTTATACTTAAGATTGAGGAAGCAAATCAAGCTTTGATGAATATTATATATATATATATATATATATATATATATATAATATATATATATATAGTTGGCCCCTGCACGTATTGGAAGTCTAGCTGACCCTCAAAGTAGTGCAAGACCAAGGCAACTCTTGGTAAACGTAGAATAAGCTCTGATCACTAATCTTAATATTTTCCCTTAATGCAAAGCACATCTCCTGGAGGAGAGGTATGATGTTTTGCATTAAAGACAAGGGCGACCTTGCCTTTAATGCAAACCCTACCCAGACCGATTTCGACCTTTATTGAGCTCTCATGAGTGGAAGCCAAGCTAGAAATTCCAAGATTTAGTAATACAGAGCTTATAAGTATTTTACCAGAACAAGTTACCATAAGGTGTTTTAACCTTATTAAATAAAAATCTCAGGAGGAGATATAAATGTAGAAAGTATTTTACCTTGGGTATAATATTTTTATATTGGGTATAATATTGAGTATAATATATATATATATATATATATATATATATATATATAATTAATTAATTTTATTATATTTATATATATCTACGTGCGTGTGTAATGGATTTGTCCCTTGCTGAAATATTAAAAAAAAAAAGGAAAAGAAAAAAGAAAGAAAATTATTCTTAGCATAGTTTCTAGGTTTTTGAATCAATAGAGGGCGAGGAATTGTTGCTTAGAGATGTTATGCAGTCGGTATCTACGACGCGGTGCGTAGGTAACGACGACTGCGTAGGTTTTGTTGTGTGCTGAAGCTTGATGTTCCGTTAACGATCCACATGGTAGCAGCAGTTTTTCTGGAATGCGCTGATGAGTATTAGATGTCCCTGACATATAAAAAAGAAATAGAAGTTTATTTCTTTTTTAAAAGTAATTTTTTTTGCAAATATGTATTCCAGGATCTTTTCCTTTATTTTTCTATTGAATATATGTAGCAACAGAGAGCAAACTTTATGCATTTTTGCGACCTTGGCTTTAGTTATGTTGATCTACTAATACAATTGTCGATGCCATTAGGACATGCCATGTGTATTAAGAAGTTTTCACATAATCCACCTGTAACATAGGTACGCTCTTTTAAACTATTGCGTTAAGTATATTTATTGAGACTGAATGGAATAGTGACATTTAGATTCTTCAATGAATGTTTTCGAAACAGAAATTTTGATGAATGCTTAAGTAGTCTTGAGATTGTTGGACGGGAAATTGTTGCCACCAAAGGTTGGTCGATTGGTAGAGCCTCTGCTAATAATGGCTCGCAAAAACTTAAGCAAGTTTGAGCGCGGTTAGTAGTTGGAAGGCGTTCAATCGTTCGATGCTGTTGGTTACACTCTCCCTCGATGAGTCTTTGGACTCCCTGGAGGTGTCACATAATGATAATATTAACATCAGCCGTAGAGATGCAGTTCCGTTATTTTAGTCAGGAATATAATATTAAGACGACATTTTAATGAGTGCTTTGTACAGATTTTTGTAAGTATTTTATTTATGCTTTACAGGGCTCGTTACTATTCTTGTTGAATATTCTTTTCTCAAATTAGATGAAGAATTAGCAGAATAGTTTTTATTTTTTTTTTATTTTTATTCTAAATGACTTATGGTTCCATTTAAGGATGGTTCATTTTGTATCATTAATATAATGATTTGTATAAAACTGGATTTGACTGTAAACGTAGTACTCTATTACCGTAATCATAATTTTAAAACGAAGCACTACTACCAATGTGGAATTTGCAAATTATTTTTTAAGTGACCCCCACTCCCTCATCTCATGTACTATAGGTTATTAAACCTATAATACCTTTTCTTTCCTTTCGTATTGTTTTAATATAAGTTCAGAAAAGCAACAAGTTCATACATGTCACTCTGGTAATTGTTATCTTCATGAATAGTGATTATCATCATCATCTTCTTTTCTATTCATGGCAGGTTGAGTTCCTCAAAGTCTTTTTCTGCTGTCTTTTTATGAAGTTCTATTATGGGGGTAATGCTGTCAATCCATTTCTTTCTTGGATTTCCTCTGCTGGGCTGTCCTTCAATTCTGCCATTTAATAATATGTTTGGTAGTCTTTCTGGGTTCATTCTTGAAGCATGTCCAAACCAACTTAGTTGACTCCTTTTTAGTGCTGTAATTATTGTTTCTTTAAAGTTAAGTTCTTCTCTGACTTTTTCATTTGTGTTTTGTTATGTCCAATTTGTTCTATTGATTTTTCTTAGGCATTTCATTTCAAAAGCATTGAGTTTATCCATTTCTTTTTTTTTTCTTAAGATCCAGCATTCTGAACCATAGAGTACTGTGGGAATTATCATTGTTTTATATATCTTTAATTTGAGTTCTATGCTTAATCTTTTATCGTTCCATGTTTTTTGTAGTCTGCCCATTGTTATCCATCCGTTATTCATTCTGTGTTTTATGGTTTCAAAATATTCTATATCTTCAATGAACACTAATCCTAGGTAATTGAATTGCTTTACTTATTCTATATTATTGTTTCCTATTTTCATTTGGATTGCTTCCCTTTTTCTTCCTATTACAATTAGTTTTGTTTTACTAAAATTGATTTTCATATCATATTTGTTACTTGTTTGATGCAACTTGGTCAGGATATTTTCTAATTTTTCTTGGCTGTCTGTAGTGATAACTATGTTGTCAGCATACTTATATGTGTTATATTTCTTCCATTTACAGTTATGCCTTCACACATCTGTAGTCCTTGGTCTACTACTTCTTTTAGCTACAGGTTGAATAAATATGGTGACAATGGACAGCCTTGCATATGTACTTTTAGTATTGATTAAAAAAACAATGCATGCCTTCTACTTCTCTTTTGAAGATAGCACACAGAACTTTGTGCAAAGCATTTCTTCACTTATTTTATATTTTTAAGTACCTTTATTTTTATCACATTATTTCAAGTAAATAAGATGAAAATCCTTTCCCTTTTTTTTTTTTTTTTTTCACAAACCATATTATTTATAGATATAGGTATATGAAATGCACTATTTTTTGGTAACCAAGAATACACACCAAAGTCAAGTAGTAACATCACTCACTGTATGCAGCATCAGTCATGTAATAGTGCACAGTGGAGATAAAGAAAAGGTGATGTAGATAAAAAAAAATCGATATTAGAATTAAAAAAAAAGCCACACAAAATATGATCCAAAACACCCAACAATGCATAATAAAATTAGCAAAGTAGGCAACAATAATAAGACACAAATCCGATGCACAGGTGCAGATGCTTATTAAAAAAAAAAAAAAGATAAAGCAGATACCTAAAGATATTTGTTTGTTTTGTGCTGGGACAGGTATAATGTAGAATGCAAAAGGAGAAACATAACAGAAGCAGTCAAAGAAAATGAAAAGCTCCAGCTGAAACTCTGCAGTACCATGGTTACCATGAAAGCTAACCTGATCTTTTAAAATTAGTGAAACTAAGTCATCCTTCTTGATACATCCATAGCAATACTAGAAATGTGGGTGGTGCAAATTGGACACCTCTGACTTATTGAAAGGCAGTCTGATCTATTGACCTTGAGAGTCAGTGAAACCAACATATGACCACCTATGTGGAAACAGAAACAGCTATGAAAAGCAATGCATTCACCAATAAACACGTTACCAAACACCGTTAATGTGCAGCCCTTGAAAAAAAAAATGCACCAACTAATAATGCGTGCAGACACACACAAAAGAAAACAAAGATACCTCATGAAAATAAAAAAAGAAGTACACATATCACATCACCTCTTGAAAAATAAATGCCAATTACAATAAACATAAAAAAACTACAAACAATATAATGCGCAAAACAGTACATGAAATACACTTCTAAAAATACCCTTATCACAAACCACTAAAAAATGAATAACACCATATTCACAAAAAGAAGTTAACAAATCACTGTTCTGAATGCAGTTTATTATTTAAATGTGTATTTTGTATTGTATGTTGATTGTGTGGTTTTGCAGTCGTTAATTTCTGAAGCTTGTTTACTTATCTGTATCACATTTTCCAATCTCCAATTTTTGTCATGTGATTGATGGCATTTCCATTGACTTGATCACATGATCTTGCTGCGTCCTCAGTTATTGTAAAGCAATGCATTTGTATACTAATTGCATAACACTGGCACTTTTTTATTTATGTAAATATTTTTAATCATTTTAGGTTGTTTTAAGTGTACAATTCCCAATTTGGAAACACTTCAGTGAGAAATCTTTGGACAATACAGATATCTCTGTATAATTATTATTATCAGAGAGATACAGGAAGTCAAGGATTCATCAATGGTGGCTATACATCACTCACACCAGCTGTCATTCCATCTCTTAAACTCATTCACACTGGATGCACTCACTACTTCAACAGGCAAATTGTTCCAAACACTCACTTCTCCACAAGAGAAAAATCTAGCTCTCACAGCTTTCTTAACTGCACAGAAAAAATCTAACTTCCACTGATGCCCACTTGACCTCTCTTTACCTTCCATATAATTTCATCACTTGATTATGAGGGTGGTTCTATAAGTTTCTGGCCTGACTAATTTCTATAGGTGATAGAAAGAAAGCAACTGTCATTTTTCAACATAATCTCCTTTTACTTCAACACTTTTCACATCTTTGAATGAACATTTCTGTGACCTTGACAAAATAATCTGTACTTTGTCTGCAAAATGGCCTAAAACTGCATCTTTCACCTCATTGTCTTCTGCAAAATTTCTTCCTCGAAGGTCTTTCTTCAGTGTCAAGAAGAGGCAGTAGTCACTGTGTGCTAGATCTCGGCTGTAAGGTGGGTGTTCAATCTCCTGGAAGCCACAGACCTTCACTGCAGCCTTTGCAAAAGTAGCTTTATGGAGTGGAGCATTGTCATGAAGCAGGTGAATACCATGACTCAGCATTCTTCGTCTCTTCTCCTATAGTCACACAGTTTGTGTGACTAAAGGAGAAGAGTAAAGCATACCATTCTGCATTCATGGTGGTATTCCTTTCCCTGAAGTCAATCAAGAGAATTCTCTGGCAATTCCAAAAGATTGTTGATAGTCTGTGCTTTCAAGATCAAGAATGATCTTGAAAGTACAGATTGCCAAGGTCACTCAGTTCACTATGATCTTCTCAGTGGACTGAGTGATCTTGGCTTTTCTTGCAGTGCTTTGCCTGGTTTGATCCACTCCATGGATTCCCTTTTGGAAAGAGGATCATAATAAAGGACCATGGTTTCGTCGCCAGTGACAATGGATTCCAGCACTTCTCTCTGATGCTCTTTCTGAATTGAAGCTCTGACATGATGCTCAGGCCACCCACTTTGCACTGACCTCCATTCTGTGAAGCTTCTCATGAATGATGCAAAAGGCATTTGTTATAGAAAGCACCAGCCTTGCTGAGATTTCTTTGAGCTTCAGTCGTCTGTCATTGAGAAGTTCTTCTTCAACAAGAGAGACATATTCCTCAGTTATCACTTCCACAGGCCGATCATTATGATGATCATCTATGATGCTCTCTTCCTGGATGACACTGTTTAGCCCATTCCTTGGTGGTGGAATATGAAGGAAAAGCTTCCTCATAAACACCACCCAATTGCTGCTTGAAAACAGTTGGAGAAAGTCTTTCTTTCTACGGATATACAGTGATACGGATGCATTTTTCAAAATTATGGAGACAACGACCATGTTTGAATAAAAACTTTGGTTTCATATAACTAAAATCTACATTCGACATTTCGACTTTTATGTCAAGGTCATCTTCTGGAACATACAACTATACACAGAAAACAAGCTACACTACAATCAAACTGGTTTGTTAAAGATACTGACCAACCGCTACAACAATTGTTGGCCTGACCTCTGGTGAAAAAAAAAAAAAAAAAAATTATATCAATGCTAGAGTCCTATTATTAGTGTTATCTGTTGGTTGTAGAAATACATTGGGTGCAACAACAAGTATCTATCTATATACATATATTAACATCATGATTATACTTGTACATTCCAGCCAGTTGGTATGGAATGGTTTCTAATACTAGCTGAAGATTGGCTAGAGTCCTGGCTTATGCTGGATTTTATATATTAGGTAGGCTGAATGTGGGCCATCCAGATCCTTGGAATTTTCATGCCATCTTTGTTGTTGATGTTTGGGTGGTTTATCAGGATTTCACAGGCTTCCTTAAATTTCCTTTCATACCAGGTTTTTGTGTGGTATAAAGAGCGTGTGCTTTTCCAGTTGATTTGGTGTAAGGTGTTGAGCCCGTGGTCTGAGAGGCCTGCTTCCCTATAATGGTTATATTTAATGTGTCTAATGTGTTCTTTCTTATGTATAGGGATTGTCCATCCTGTTTCACCAATGTACGGTAAGTTACAGGTGCAGCAGATGCAATACACTCTATAATGTGCTAATGGGAGGAGAGGATCCTCAGAGGAGTTGAATATGGTTTTAAATTCAGTGGGTGGTTTAAAGGTGGCATTGAGGTTATAATGTTGTAGGATTCTGTTGATTTTTTCTGATAACCCTTTAATGTATGGGATGGCTATGGTTTTACTGTAATCTAGATTCGTTTTTGTTGTTGTTTTATGGAGTATTTTATTAATAGTATTTTTGTTATAGCCATTATTTATGAATGTGTTGCTGATGATTTTTAGTTCTTGTTTCAGGGCTTGTTGGTGAGAGCAAATTGTTGTAGCTCTGTTTTTAAGGGTGTTAATGACTCCATATTTTTGTGATAAATGGTGGTATGAATTAGCATGTATGTATTGGCCAGTGTGTGTCGGTTTTTGGTAGACCGTGAAGGATAGACTGCCTGAAGGAAGACATGTGACTAGTGTGTATAGGAATGGGAGTGAATTTTGATTTTCGATTTCGATGGTAAATTGTATGCGTTCGTGTTGTTTGTTCAGGTGGCTAAGGAATGTGTTTAGTGTTTGTTGCCCGTGCGGCCAGATCGCAAACACGTTGTCAATGTATCTAAGCCAGACTGTCGATCTTAGCGTGGCGAAATCAACAACCCTTTGCTCAAAGGTTTCCATGTAGAAGTTAGCGATTGGGGGGATAGTGGTCAGCCCATGGCTGTACCTTCTTTTTATAGGTAAAATTTGTTTTGCCACATGAAGTAACCGGACTGTAGTACATGGGCAAAGAGGGCTGTAATGTCGGGCAGAAATTCGTTCTGTAGTAGGAGAATTGTGTCATTGATGGGGACATTAGTGAAAAGGGCAGAAACATTGAAACTGACTAATAAGTCGGCTTTGTCGAGTGTTATGTTTTTAATTTTGTTTATAAAGTGTTGTGTGCTTTTTATGTAGGAGGGGGGGGATGACCTACCAACTCCTTGAGTGTTTCCGCTAATTTCTTGGCTAAGTGGTAATTGGGACTGTCTATTCCTTCCATGATTGGTCGAAGGGGCACATTTTGTTTGTGTATTTTTGGGACCCCATATATATTCTGGAGCAGGGGGGGGGGCATAGTGCGGTTTGAGTTTTTTTTAACCGTGTCTGGTGTCCAAGAAGTGACGGACTTGAGTAGTTTCTCTGTTTTATCCTTTATCCTTTTTGTTGGGTTATAATTTACCACTTTATGTGTGTTGTTATCGGCTACTAGTTGATTCTTCTAGTTGTTGGTGTTTATCGGTGTATTTGTGTTTATCACGGTCTACCGAAAACCGACACACACTGGGCAATACATACATGCTAATTCATACCACCACCCATCAAACAAACAAAATTATGGAGTCATTAACACCCTTAAAAACAGAGCTACAACAATTTGCTCTAACCAACAAGCCCTGAAACAAGAACTAAAAATCATCAGCGACACATTCATAAATAATGGCTATAACAAAAATACTATTAATAAAACACTCCATAAAACAACAACAAAAACGAATCTAGATTACAGTAAAACCATAGCCATCCCATAAATTAAACGGTTATCAGAAAAAATCAACAGAATCCTACAACATTATAACCTCAATGCCACTTTTAAACCACCCAATAAACCTAACACCATATTGAACTCCTCTAAGGATCCTCTCCTCCCATTAGCACTTCCTGGAATCTATTGCATCCTCTACACATGTAACTTACTGTACATGGTAAAACAGGACGGACAATCCCTATATGCAAGAAAGAACACATTAAATATAGCCATTATGGGGAAGCAGGCCTCTCAGACCACGCACTCAACACCTTAGACCAAATCAACTGGAAAAGCACCCGCTCTTTACACCACACAAAAACATGGTATGAAAGGAAATTTAAGGAAGCCTGCAAAATCCTGATAAACCATCCAAATATCAACAACAAAGATGGCATGAAAATTCCAAGGATCTGGATGGCCCACATTCAGCCTACCTAATATATAAAATCCAGCATAAGTGAGGACTCTAGCCAATCTTCAGCTAGTATTAGAAACCATTCCATACCAACTGGCTGGAATGTACAAATATAATCATGATGTTAATATATGTATATAGATAGATACTTGTTGTTGCACCCAATGTATTTCTACAACACAGATAACACTAATAATAGGACTCTAGCATTGATGTATAATTTTTTTTTTTTCACAAGAGGTCAGGCCAACAATTGTTTTAGTGGTTGGTCAGTATCTTTAATAAATCAGTTTGTGTAGTTTGTTTTCTGTGTATAGTTGTATGCTTCAGAAGATGACCTTGACATAAAGGTAGAAACGTCAAATGTAGATTTTAGTTATATTAAACTAAAGTTTTTATTCAAACACAGTAGTTGTGTATATAATTTTCAAAAATGCATTCGATCACCATGTAAGATTAAAAGAAAGGAACAGATCCACACAGCCCGCCAAAACCTAGCAACAACACAAAATCTGGTTTCAAAATTGCAATCTGAACTATCGAACTATATTAATCCAGACATTCTACAAGTACTTGAAAGAATTACTGACAATTCGGCCAAATGTACCGTGGAAAAGAATAAAGAAACACTCAAGACCAAATTCCACAGTTTGAAACAATGGCAAAATATGGCGGCCATTCACAGGATTCCATCCAGTCAGAAGACCTCCTCCCCAATAAACATGAACAATGAACAACAAACAAGGGAGACAAGGAGCAACCAACCGCTGGGAAGCAAGAACCATGTAATCAACTTATCAAGCCCCACCCTGAACAACGGCGAACTTACGCTACTGAATAAAGGACTTAATTACGCAATAGCACCTAAAAAGGTAAACAAATCGGATTTTATCTACCACATAGAAAGAGGCATCAGATCCCTACCTAACAAAATAGCCGATAAAATACGATTAGAAACTAGTAATGTAACAGAACAATCTCATAAAAACAGAACTTGCAGAAATTAAGTCATTAAAAGCCATACAAAACATAATAATAACGAAATCAGATAAAGGCAATGCCACTGTTGTGCTTGACAGGTCAACATACGTACTTCAGATGAATCAACTAGTAGCTGATAACAATTTACCCAACAATAAGGATAAAGGATAAAACAGAGAAACTACTCAAGTCCGTCACTTCTTGGCCACCAGACATGGTTAAAAAACTCAAACCCCACTGCACCCCCCCCCCCCCCCCAGAATATATGGAGTCCCCGAAAATACACAAACAAAATGTGCCCTTCGACCAGTTGTGGAAAGAATAGACAGTCCCAATTACCACTTAGCCAAGAAATTAGTGGAAACACTCAAGGAGTTGGTAAGTCAAAATTCGCTCCCGTTCCTAGACACACTAGTCACATGTCTTCCTTCAGGCAGTCTATCCTTCACGGTCTACCAAAAACCGACACACACTGGCCAATACATACATGCTAATTCATACCACCACCCATCACAAAAATATGGAGTCATTAACACCCTTAAAAACAGAGCTACAACAATTTGCTCTAACCAGCAAGCCCTGAAACAAGAACTAAAAATCATCAGCGACACATTCATAAATAATGGCTATAACAGAAGTGCTATTAATAAAATACTCCATAAAACAACAACAAAAACAAATCTAGATTACAGTAAAACCATAACCATCCCATACATTAAAGGGTTATCAGAAAAAATCAACAGAATCCTACAACATTATAACCTCAATGCCACCTTTAAACCACCCACTAAGCTTAAAAACATATTCAACTTCTCCAAGGATCCTCTCCTCCCATTAGCACATCCTGGAGTCTGTTGCATCCTCTGCACCTGTAACTTACCGTACATTGGTGAAACAGGATGGACAATCCCTATACGCAAGAAAGAACACATTAGACACATTAAATATAACCATTATGGGGAAGCAGGCCTCTCAGACCACGTGCTCAACACCTTAAACCAAATCAACTGGAAAAGCACCCGCTCTTTACCCCACACAAAAACCTGGTATGAAAGGAAATTTAAGGAAGCCTGTGAAATCCTGATAAACCACCCAAATATCAACAACAAAGATGGCATAAAAATTCCAAGAATCTGGAATGCACACATTCAGCCTACCTAATATATAAGATCCAGCATAAGTCAGGACTCTAGCCAATCTTCAGCTAGTATTAGACACCATTTCATACCAACTGGCTGGAATGTACAAGTATAATCAGGATGTTAATATATGTATATAGATAGATACCTGTTGTTGCGCCCAATGTATTTCTACAACACAGATAACACTAATAATAGGACTCTAGCATTGATGTATAATTTTTTTTTTTTTTTCTCCAGAAGTCAGGCCAACAATTGTTGTAGCTGTTGGTCAGTATCTTTAACAAACAAGTTTGATTGTAGTGTAGTTTGTTTTCTGTGTATAGTTGTATGCTCCAGAAGTTGACCTTGACATAAAGGTCGAAACGTCGAATGTAGATTTTATTTATATTAAACTAAAGTTTGTATTGAAACACGGTAGTTGTCTCCATAATTTTCAAATATGCACATGTAGATAGCCTTTCTTTGGTGAAAAATGTTATAACAGCGCGGCACTCAATTCTTAACATTATAGCCACTTAGCATGCCACATGTTAGTTAAATGAGTGCGTTCAACTGAATGACACAAGAAGGGAGTCTCCCCATAGATGGTGCTATGTCTCATGCATGGTGTTTTAAAATTGGTACGAATTTTGAATGTCAGGCCGAAAACTTTTGGAATCTACCTCGTACCTGTAACATCCTTTCAGAAGTTTATAGACCTCTATCATATCAACACTGGAGTAGTAATAAATATTCACAAAAAAAAGGTCCCAAGGACAAATGTGGAAATTACAGAGCCATTACTCTCTTGATAATGGAATCTAAGCTATATGCAAACATCTTAAAGAACAGACTAATTAAATAAACAGAAAATCATTTAGAAGAAGAACAGTGTGGTTTTTAGAAGAGGAAGAGAATACACAGATGCCTCTATCATAATACAACACATCATAGAAAAAAGAAAAGAATTTAACTTGCTCACTTTTCTTCTAATTATTGACCATGAAAAGGCATATTATCACTTGAACAGAAATCTACTCTGGAAAATATTACAAGATGATAAAATACCTCCTCAATTAATTAAAGCAATAAAAAGTCTATACAATAGAGATATATAGATATAGACTAGAAAGTCTATATATAACGTTGCATCACATTTGCAGATGGAACATTATCAGAACCTATAACTATAAATAAAGGAGTAAGACAAGGTTGCAGCTTATCCCCAATCCTGTTCAACATTTATATAAACAGAATCCTAAAAGAATGGGAAACAACTCTCAAAGATGGAATTAAACTAACAAATAATATACAGCTGAATACAATACTTCTGTTACACCTGATATCTTAGGAATATAGTATTCTCAGCTATCATGGTGTAACATGAAGAATAAATATCATAAATTAAAACCCCTGCATAAAAAAATGAATTATTTAATGGAAAATTTCTTGCATCCAGTAATATGTATAAAATGTAAGGGTTGTTGCTAAAGTAGCTGATAAAGGAAGGAATGTATTAATATCGTAATATGACTTAAAATAAGGAATTCTAACTAAATAAGTAGCTAACAAAGGAAAGTATAGATTAATATTGTAATACGATTAAAAATGAGAGTTAAGTAAATAAGTAGAACGGGGCGAGTCATAAAATACGTTATGTGAGAGATTAAGCTATTAAGTAGAATTCATAGAAAAAGTTTGAAAGGGGATTAAGTCAGGCTAGCACAAGAAAAGCAAAGCTATCGCTTAGGGCCGATCCCCAGATTGAAACATTGAGAACGGGCTTGCCGATCAAATGACGTTTAGCGGGAAAACGCCATCCTACTTGGTCGATGATAAAAAAAAAAAACAAGCAGAAGGAGGAGAAAGGAAGTAAGAAAAGGTGCCGTTAGGGGAGCAGCTATAAAAGGGTTGGTAACCCCCCTGGGGGGACACTTTTTTGGATAGTCGCTTTTGACCTTGGAGTTTGGTTTTGGTTCCGGTGGAGTTCACGAGGTTTTCCTGAGTGGCGACAGGGGTGATATCTCCTCGTCACAACACAAATGAAAGTGAGTGGGATTTCGATTCCTGTTTCCCGAGTAGGAAGCAAAGAAAAAAATTGCCATAGAGTCCTAGAAAAGGAGGGATCTTCTTCGTTTCGACGCTAGTGATAACTACGCAAAGCAGAAAGCTGTAAAGAGATCGATGTCCTCGTTGCTAATAGTAGAGCAAATATATGTGTGTTAAAGTATTCCAGAGTTACAAGAAGTTATACCAGAGGTTCGTTTGGAAAAGAATAAAGGCCCATACGAAAAGCTCAAGAAAGGTACTGTAAATCAGAACCTATGTTAGCTAGAAATTTGTCTGTGAAAAGTATTGTGATTCCAATACAGAACTGTTGAAGTTATACTAGGACTTTAGTATATGATAGAATGTGTTATGTGTAGATTGACTAGTGTTAAAGATTTGTGAATGATTAGGAGTCCTAAGGTATTTTTGCATGTCTATTATATTGCACAAGATATTTAAATGACATAATTGTGTGTTTAGTGCAAATAACGGTATAACGGAATAGTGTGAATTAAGTAATTACGTATCCTAAGAATTGAATGCTAATGTAATGTATAAAATAATTGAAATGTCACAAGTATGTGTTAGCAGTGAATAATTTGTTAATCTACTTCAGTATGAATAATCAGATAGTGTGAATTGATCTAATTTGTTCACATCAGGTGAATTTATGAATTAATGTGTATGGCGGCATAATCACAAATAGCCATATTGCTTGCTTGTAATAATTTAATGTTAGTCTTTAAGTATTTTAGTTTAGTATTTGAATTGTACCATGTTTAGAAACTTAATAAACCTTTTGTTCAATGATAAAAGAGTTGTCTGATGTTGCTAATCCAATGCACCGCTTAAAATCATCGTACCTAATCACGCGGGAAGTTTAACGTTGAGGAAAGAGATTAAGAGTCACGACTGCAATAATATTTAAATACTAAGAGATATATTCGAGATTGACTTTCTCCCTATTTATGACAACATAAATGGTGCAGTTGATAACCACTTGAAAATATTGTACTTAGTCACGCAGAAAATTTAAGTTGAGAATCGAGTTAAGTGTCACGACTGCAATAGTTACACTTTCAGATATATTTGAGTTCTTTCTCCTTGTTTATGTATGTAATATCCTAAACTAAATATCCCAAAAGGCGCAGTATAAATACAAATATTAGGGGTACTACGGGGAGCAATAACTTAGATATTGGTATAAGTTTTGGTAAAATCTCGGGCATAGAAGTTAAAAGAATATAGATAATGGGAATTTGTAAGATTAGAGTAGAAATCGTAAATTAGGACACAACACTTCATGCAGATGATCAAGTACTAATTTCAAATTCAGAAGATAAACTCCAAATTGCAACTATCCATCTAAATGAAATAACAAAACAATTTTAAATGAAAATCTCTGAAACAAAAAACAAAAGCTACGGCAATGTG
This sequence comes from Typopeltis vanoorti, assembly GCF_054136105.1. Lineage (NCBI taxonomy): Eukaryota > Metazoa > Arthropoda > Arachnida > Uropygi > Thelyphonidae > Typopeltis > Typopeltis vanoorti. The sequence goes on along the minus strand of NC_143565.1, from coordinate 59,121,594 downwards.
TGGAAACACGATTCAAAAAGTCAAAATTACGCTTAACAATAAAATAAGACAACAAGTTATGGAATTTGAATACTTAGGAAATATAATCTTGCAATACTGATTCACAAATGGAAGCAAGACTACAAATTTACAATAAAATGAATGGCATAATTAAAAGAAATTTTGGAAAACAAATGACTAAGGAAACTCAATTAAGATTACATAATATGACCTCTAAAACATCTATCAAATTTGGAAGTAAAACTTGGATTCTAAAACAAAGAAACAGACAAAGATTGGAAGCAGCACAGATGAAGTTTTTAAGACCTCTCTTGGGACTCACTAGATTAGTGAGTCCCAGGAGAGGTCTTAAAAAGAGATTAACAGAAATAAGAGAATGATTAGATACAAAAAAACATCATACAGGAAATAGACAAATACCAGCAAAATTGGCTACACCACATGGAAAGGATCAATAGCAATAGGATTCCTAAACTAGCACTAGAATATAAACCTACAGGAAAAAGAGAGACCGTGGACGTCCAAGATTAAGATGGAAAGATCAACTTCATCTGCAGAGCAGGAACAGGACATATAAAGCCTATACCTAAATTGCACAGACAACCAGACGACAACTTAAACATTAACATGTCATGTGACATACTTGCACCTCCAGAAAAATTGCAGTATATGATTTTCCTCATATAAACCACTCTTGGTACTTTATTATAAGATGCTACGGGATTACTGAATCAAGAGTGCCTCTTAACATATTCATGCTAATTTCACAAATAATGTTACCCTCATTAGTTCAGTGCTGTATGTGAGCAGTTACTAATTTGTTAAGAAGCTTAACAGTAACAGAATAAACACCAACTGGTTCATAGTTTAATGGCCTGCTACCACCTTTCTCATACAACAACACTATCTTGGAGACACTTCCATTTCCTCCAAGTCTCATTGAACAGGCAGGTCAATTGTAATGCGAGTTACTTAGCACATTATTTTAAACACTTTGTGAAATCTCATCTTGTTCACTTCTAATTCTTACTCCTCCTCATCTCTCTCTCTCTTAGGAGTAAAACTTTGTTTACCATGATGAAATATTCTAATAGAGCAATCATTGAACATCTCCCTATATCATTGGTCTGGTGACCGAACCATTGTCTCCATCTAACAAAGTTCTAACAAAGTCATTCATCCAAAATAATTTTCTTCTTTTTAATTAAAGAAATACTTGAGATTTTCCAGGAATCATAGTGCAAGTCTCTCATATTCAAAATTTTCCTTCAGTGTATGTCAGTCACTTTCATAGCTTTATTATAATAATATAAGGGGGGGAGGGGCAGTCTGGAAAATTCTGATCTAGAACAAAAATTAATTAATTTTATGTCTTATATATCCTAAAATAAAAAGAACAAATTATTACAATTTGATGAAACATGGGGGTTAAAGAGTTTTAAGATATGTTGTTTCTTTTGGTTATATCAGTTGCTTTAATATCATTTTTGTTCTAGGTATTTATCAGAACTTTCCAGACCCCCCCCCTCTTGTAATTGCACAACTGCTCTGCTACCTTATTTTTACTTTTTTTGATAATCTCTTTCAGTTGTATTTCTCATTTGATTCCTTGGTTATTAGTTTCAATGATACTGTCACCAGACTAATAGGGAGATGTTCAGTTGATGTGAAGCTTGGGAGAGCTATTAGTAATAGCCAGTGGTGAGCTATGGAAATTTTAACAAAGGGCTTGCATCATTGATAAAAAAAAAAAAAAAAGCCTTAACCTAGCCCTTATAATACTTATATTGCGACTTTGTAGAGCTTCTGATAGATACGATAATTTCTGTAGGATATCGATCATTAATGCTAGATCTTTTAAAAATTCTAAATTGAAAAGTCTGTTTAAAAAGCCCTTATGTTTATTGTTCGATGCAAAATACTTGCATAAAGCTGGGTAATTTCTCCATAAAGCAAGAGCCGTTCGTAAACTGCAAGCTGCCCATCGGAGTCCAAACACATGGCTGATCTTTAAAATTTCGATACCAAGGTCTTTTGAAATTGTATCTAATTCTCGTTGATTTTTTGGTGATTGATGTTAAAAAGCATATAATTTATAAATAAATATTTCAAAATGATTTATTTCTTTAATGTTTTTTATCGAATTGTCTAATGCTAAGTGTAAATGATGAGCGCAATGCCAAATCACAACGTTGGGAAATTTTTGTAGAAGTTTGATTGCAACACCTGATTTGTTTCCTAACAGTACACTAGCTCAAAATGCAATGAAATGATTTTTTATATAGTTATCAGAAAATCCATATGAATTTAAAGTAGCAATTATAGTAGCATGTATACATTCCACGGTGGTATTTTCTAGTTCTACAAGATTATTAAACAAGAAGAACAAGGGGTTTGCAAATTTGAGAAAAATGTAACAAAGGGCTTTCATGAGCCCCTTATAGCTCACCACTGGTAATATCGCTGATGTTTTGGCTCTTCAAGAGAATTCAAATAAGCTGGAAAGGTGAGCAGACAAATGGGGATGTCAGTTTAATGCAGCTAAATGTAAAGTTTTAAAATTTGTGATCCACAGATGTGGAGTTATACCTGAAGAAGTAGAGGAAATAAGGAATCTTGGGATGATTGCAGATAGAGATTTGAAGTTCTGAGGACATATTGTAAAGGTTGTGAAGACATCTCAGAGAATTACTGCAGTGTTGAGGAGGATGTTGTCCATGAGAGATAAGTGTTGTGTCCCATCAGATAAAGCTTTGATCAGATCATATCTGGATTTCTGTGCTCAGATCTGGACATGGGGATTTGTAGGGGATGAAGTAACCTTGATGAGGGTGCTGATATATATATATATAACAAAAATGATATCAGAACTGTGCAATATTGATTATGAAGATAGACTGAGGGCATACAGACTGCATAGTTTGGTGGATGGAAGACAAAGGGGGGGGGAGATATGATTATTATCATGTTAGCACGGAGGAGATTTTTCATATAGTAGAACATGGGGAAGGAGCAAGAAGAAGGGAGTGGTGAGTAAAATGGTAAGAAGTTTTTCGCCTGAGAGGATGGTGAATGTGTTTAAGGAGTGATATGATAGACTTTGTGTTGACCTCCCACGATGAGTCTTGTGACTCCATGGCCGTAAGTAAAAAAAAAAAAATAGTTCACAGCTGTTTATCTTTCTCATGTGAGAACATAATCATCATTATACTTTTTTATTGTATAGCTGTATGTAAATTCCAACCTTTTAATCTAAAATTTTTTTATGTTTAATTTAAAATTTCATTTTATTTTATTTTGTCAGCTGATGATTTAATATTGAAGTTATGGCTTGTGAAACAGTGAAAGTTATAGTTCGATGCCGTCCCTTAAATCAAAGGGAAAAAGATTTAAAATGCAAAGTAAGCAGTTTTATATATTTTTATATATTTATATACCATTGCATGCACACACACACAGTGGCACACCCAGGGAGGGGGACAAGAGGTCCTGGCCCCCCCCCCCCCAAAAAGAAAAAGTTAAAAAACACTAAAAATTTTTCAAAATACTTTTCCTAATTAAAATTCATTTTTTGATTTATGTTGTGTCATGTCTTCTATTTCTATACTACTTATGAATTAGGGGTCACATAAGGTGAGAGTACCCTATAGCAGTGTTTCTCAACCTGTGGTCTACGACGATGGGACATGTGGTCCACAGGCAGACTTAAATTAACGAAATAAATATATATATTTTAATTATCCAAACAAAATAAATTAAAATTGAATAAGTAAGTAAAAATTATTGAAATAAAATGGATACTTAAAAAATAATGAAAATAGCGGCAGAATATTCATGGAATGAACATTCTGCCAGTATTTTAATTTGTAGTGGCAGAATGATGAGTAATAAAAGAGGTGTTAAGTGAACAACAATATGGCTTTATTGCTTCCACTTTCCCTTGCTGTTTTGTCAGATTTGAAGTGAACATGTGTTGTCCACATGACCACATTTCAACCAATTGCTTGTTGTTTATTGATTTTTATTGTTGAAGGGTTTCCTCCTTCAACCAAGGCTCAATATATCATCAGAAGTGCTAAGTAATACTTGGACAAAGTATGTTGTGATTTTCCAAAATACTTTTCCTAATTAAAATTCATTTTTCTATTTTGGTTGTGTCATATGTAAGGTATATTTTTAGGAAATCGTGCAACTGAAAGATAAAAGCAAGCTCCCAGTTCAGTTGAAATGCTAACTCTCTTCAACCAAATTCCATATGTGAAACTGCCATAACAACATTCACTATATATATATATTTCTTAGTTTTAACACGTTTGTGAATTTTAACACCTTCGGTTGAACTTAACTTTATTCGGTAGAACTGCTTGGGGTAGGCAAACTCACACACATCTAATTAATAACAATAGTTTTTAGTTAGATATTGTGTTTGCTGGTGCAACATATGGTTTTGCTTGAGTCTATACAGCATAGTTTCTGTATGAAGGACATGTGATTCATTAATTACTGTCATTTTTATCCCAGTTGTCTCTAATTGCACTATTTGTTGAGAAATATATTACACAGACTGCTGGTACCTTATTCACTGACATAAAAAAAGTACTTGTTTTTCTTGCCTCTGCAATATAGTGGCTATTGAGGAGGGTGTGTTGTTTACTGCGGGAGCAAGTTACTATCTCCTGCTCTGAACATGTTTCAGCTTTTTTTCATTTGTGAAGTATATGCGAAACTTTAATTTCTTTTTTTTAAAAGTAAAATCAGGCGTATGAATTATATTCGAGTAAATGCAATATCTCAATTATGGATAAGTACATTGGTACCTTCTTTAAACTGAAAAATAGCTTGGATGACAGTAATAATACAAAACGAGTCTGTAATGACAGTTTGTGTGTAGTTTCTGAAGAGAAAGAGGTCTGTAATGAATCCACAGATGGGAATCCACAGAATTCCCATCAATTTCAATGCGATAATATTAATATGCTGAATGAAAGGAAAGATTTGCTGACTTGCTGGACACTTGACCAGTGGATCTCATTCAAAGGTAAATACAATTGGTTAATTTGTTAGGAACATTTTTCTGTATTGTGACTTTTCTCCCTTTAAGGTAATTATGCCTACATTATTGTGTTATTATTCAACAATTGGTTACAGTTTTGAATGTGTATATAAATCAATATCAACAGCAGCCTGATTTCGAACGCGTGATGAAAGGAATGGTGAGGTTTGGAGCTTCCCTGTTCAAAAAGTAAATTCAATTGGTTATTTTGTATAGGGCCCCGAAACTTATTAGTTTAGAATTTAACCATTGGGAAAGCGTTTGTGTCCACCTCAAAACTCTGAAACAGAATTTGGAAACATATTTTCCGAATAACTTTTATAAGAAATTTCTGTGGGTTCATGATCCATTTCACGCTTGCAGTCACGAGAACGACCTTTCATTATCAAAAAAAAAGAACAGCTAATTGAACTTTCAAGTGACAGTGGGCCTAAAATGCAATTCCGTGATCATGGTTTGGCTCAATTCTGGATCTTGCCTTCACTGAGAAGTGAATTTCCCAAATTATCTGAAGAAGCATCGCAAATCATCATGCAGTTTTCTGCAACCTATCTTTGTGAGAAAGGATTTTCATTGCTTCTTCAAATAAAAACAAAATACAGAATTCGTCTTAGTGTGCGCCGATCTTTTTCTGAAGTTGACCAATATTGAGCCAGATAGCCAGCAACTTGCAAGAAAAGCTCATTTATGTCATTAAAAGTAAATAATAAATAATTATATCATGTTATTTATTTGTTTAATAAAAATTAAAACTTTGTTCGATGATGATACACTTTTAATTGTTTACATCCAAGTTAATTATGTTTCCATATATATTCAAAACATGCTTTTAGATTTATTATGTTATAAATGGCACAGTTTTTCCCAAATGTTGGTAATCCCCACATACGTTTTTAAAAAAATTACATAATTAGTGATCCATAGAATTGTTTTAGGCATTTTACTTGTCCTTGGGCTTAGAATGGGTAAGAAATGCTGTCCGAGCCGGGCCAGAGAGGATCGCAGGTATCATGTATTGGCCAATCATTGCCGATGCTCAGTAATAGGTTGTGTGCGATACGTTCGTATTCTGTGCTGTTTTGCATTGAGTTTGTTGAAAAGCATGTCTTGAACTTGAAACTTCTTTCCATCTCTGAAGAGTAAGTAACCTTACCATACGTAAATTCTTCAATAACATTTAAGTTAAAATTAAAATTTTAAAGTTAAATTTGTAAAACATTTTATTTTGTTTTTTGGATTTTGTGCTTCAAATTATGGCTGAAAAACGTACGCAGAGTATTTTATTGAACTATTTCAAAAAAACCAAAAAAGAATGATTCCAGTGTTAGTAGCAATGTTGGCGCTATTAATATTGTCAATACCGATTTGGATTCAGTTTCCCCAGTCATAGGTCTGACAAAACCATCGAATTATCCAGAACATCGCATGACATCGCATTTTTGAAAGAACAAACATTTAATTCTGATGATAATTTAGATGTTGTGAAAAAGTTGTGGAAATCAGAACCAAATTTTAATTTTCCTGCAACCGGTGCTGCAATTCACAACTGAAGTTTTCAATACACATGGTTTGAAAAATTTACATGGCTTGTGTACTCGCAAGTTTAAAATAGTGAGTACTGTAAATATTGTGTGTTTTTTGCACCTGCTAATATTGGAAAATCTAATTCTGAAATACCTGGGCAGTTAGTTATGCAAGGGTATAATAATTGGAAGAAAACAATTGAAAAATTTAATAATCATCAAAAAACAAAATATCATATAACGGCTGTTATGACTTACGAAAGGCTAAACAATATTCGAGATGGAAAATGTATTCCAATCAATTGACAAATTGATGTAGATAGTGCATCACAAGCTGCAGTTAATTGGAAACAATTAGAGCCGATTATAAAAACAGTAATTTTATGTGGTCGGCAAAATATATCCTTGAGAGGACATCATGATTATGGAGAATTTTCATTTGAACAGGAGCCAATCGCCATTGAAGGGAATTTTCGAGCTTTGTTAAGAATGAGAATCAATGCGGGCAACAAAAACTTGGCTGAACATTTTAAACATTCTGCCAAAAATGCTACCTACGTTAGCTGGAACATACAAAATCAAATTATAAATGCATGTAATGAAATCATTTTGAACCGTTTGATCGAAAAAATTAATTCAACGAAATGTTTTTCAATTCATGCCTATGAAACATGTGATATTTCTACCACTGAACATCTTTCCTTGTGTGTCAGGTATATAGATGAAGAAAATGAAAACAAAGTTTGTGAACAATTTTTACAATTTGTTCCTGTAACAAGCACCACAGGAAAAAATGTATCCGACAAAATATTAGAAAGCTTAAATAATTATGGCATCGATTTGTCATATTTATGTCGGCAAGGTTATGACGGTGCCTCATCAATGAGCGGAAAGTTTAATTGTGCCCAATCTCACATATCAGCTATATATCGACAAGCTTTATATGTTCATTGCGCATCATGTAGTTTCAATTTGGCAATTGGAAATGTTGTATCTGTGACTGAAATAAGAAATTGCATCGGCATAATTGAAAAGGTACACAATTTCTTCAGTATCCCCAAGAGACAGGATGTCAAGTTTGACTGACTAGGTCATGAAGCCATCATGGCCATGGTGGAATTATACGATGCAGTGATTTATACTCATCATCATCATCATCATCAAATTCCTGCCATGTACCCTCAAGGGGTGTACAGGATATGATAGTACTACATGAAAAAAATTGCATCATTATTAATTTCCTATCCACAATTTTCCTCCAAATCAGTCTGTTACTTGTCAAGACTCCAACATTATCAGATCTTATATTTCTATCATCTAAAGCATTTTGTACCGTATCAATCCACCTATATCTTGGTCTTCCTCTGGGTCGTTTTGCTGCCAACCTGGCAGAGAACACTTGTTTTGCTAATCTTTCCTTGCCCATTCTGTTTAAGTGACCATACCACCTAAGATTAGCTCTGCTAACGCATTCCTGGATGCTGACAATGTCAAGTTCTTTCCTAATATCCTCATTTTTAATATGATATTGCCATTGATGCCATCTGTTCACACCTATAATCATTCTCAGGACTCTCATATCTGTGGTCTCTAGTCTTTGGTCAAGTGTTTTACTTCTGACCCAGCTCTCAGATCCATAAGTTAAAACTTGTTTGTAAACTGCCCAGTATACAGCTAATTTAGTGTTCCGACTAATTTCTTCTCTTATTTCATGTGAATTTATTCAATTGACTTTCTATCATACCAGCTTTGTTGATTCTGTTGTATATTTTCATATTTAATTTACCATCTTCAGTAAAAATCGTGCCTAAATAGCTGAAATGTTTTACTTGTTCCAAAGGTTCTCCATTCACAACACAGTTGACATTTTCAATGATTCTGCCTATTTTCATTGTCTTTGTCTTTTTATTGCTGACCTTCATACCATATCTATTACAACAGCTATTCAATTTAGTCAGAGAATCTTGCAGACTTGTATCGGATTTATTTAGAAGTATAACATCATTCGCATAAAGCAAAGAGCTGACATTAACATCTCCAATTTTGATATCATGTTTAATACCACTTTCCTTCATAATGTGATCCATATAGATAATGAATAACAGAGGGGATAATGTACACCCTTGTCTCACACCAGATTTAACATTAAACCATCTCCCTGTACTTCCTTCAGTTCTAACTGCTGACTTACAACTCAAATAAAGACTAAGTATTGCTTGATATAATGCCCCATTGACACCATATAACTGAAGCGTATTGAATAGCTTCTCTCTTGGCACCTTGTCATATGCCTTTTCCAGATCGACAAAACTTAAATACAGATCTTTGTTATATTCCCATGCTTTCTCGACTATTTGTCGTAAAGTGAAGATCTGATATTGACAGCCTCTATTTGGCCTGAATCCAGCTTGTTCTTCACCAAGCTTTTCTTCCACAATTCTTCTCAACCGTTTCTCAAGTATACTTGCATAGATCTTGCCAGGAACACTCAGTAGGGAAATACCTCTGTAAATCTTACATGCAGTTTTATTTCCCTTTTTATATATGGGTACTATGAGAGCTCTACTCCAATCATTGGGAATTCGTCCCTCTGTCCAGGCTTTCTGAACTATGCAGTGCAGCCACTGTAAGACTCTTATACCACCATACTTCAGCATTTCTGGTCGAATATCATCTACTCCTGCTGCCTTTCCGCATTTCAAGCCTTTGATGGCTTTTTCTACTTCTAGTATGGATATGTATTCCTGACTGCATACCTGGTCAGTGTTTTTTACCACTGTGCTGTCATCACTGCTTGTGTCATTTAGCAGTTTTTCAAAGTAATTACTCCATTCTTCAAGGATATCTTTTTCTCCCGTTTTCATGTCACCTTTATCATCTCTAATTCCTTTTACAGCACTCTTTCCTCCATTCTTAAGCTTCTTCAGCAACTTCCAGAATATTTTGCCACCTTCTTGATATTTATTTTCTATATTCTTGCCAAAGTCCTCCCTTGACGTTTGTTTAGCTAGTTTTACACAGTGTTTAGCATTCTTGCATTTGTCTCTATATTCTCTAAGAGCACAAGCTGAGTTATTTGACAGGAACTTTTGGTATGCTTTCTTCTTTTCCTTCACTGCCTCTTTAACTTCCTGTGTCCACCAGGGAGTTCTGATTTTTTTATCCTTACAGATAACCTCACCACATGCCTCTCTGGCAGAATCAATCAATGTTTTCTTCAGAGTTTGCCACTGAATCTCCAAGGTTTGATTCCTGTTCTGAAACTCTTTCATTTTTTCTTCAATAATCTTTGTGTATTTTAGCCTACAGTTCACATCTGAGAGCTGCTCAACTTTTATTCGCTTTAAAACTTTCTTACATGTTATTCTTTTCAATATGAAATTCAATTTTATCCTGCTCAAGACTAAATAGTGATCGCTTCCAATTCAAATCCTCTGTACACTCTGGTGTCCTGCACCAGGGAGAAAACATCACTATGAACAATAACATAGTCAATGAGACTTTTCTTATTCCTAGCCTCTTCTCTCCATGTGAATTTGTGCACATTTTTATGTTGGAACATGGTGTTAGTAATAACCAGTCCATGTCCTGAGCAGAAATCCAACAGATATTTGCCATTATTATTAGCTTTGCTCTTTTCTCCAAATTTTCCCAAAATATTTTTGTATGTCTCACAATCATTTCCTACTCTGCTATTTAGATCACCAACAAGGACCAACTTTTCCTTTTTCATTGTGTCAGTTGCTTTTTCTAAAGCCTCAAAAAATTCCTCCACTTCTACCTTAGTAGAACCTTCTGTGGGACCATAGGCACAAATAAGTCTCATTGTGCAGTTCCCCATTCTCATATTTGCCCACATTACTCTACTTGAGACTGACTGCCATTCAAGAAGATTAGCCTCGTATTTTGTGTTGAATACTATGGCTACTCCTTCTTTTCCTTAATTGTCATTGCCTGCATATAACATTTTGTATTTATTGCTCAGAAAGATCTCACCAGTTTTGGTCTTTTTTGTTTCAGTCACTCCTATTATGTCGATCTGGTACTTATCTAATTCCTCAACTAGCTCCATTTCTTTGCCATTCAGGATTCTTATGTTGATAGTACCGATCTTTAACTCTGGTGATGTTGAGTTGGGGTTTATTTTCAGATTTGTTCCAGTAGCTGACTTTTCGCTGTTCGCCCTGGTTCCCTGGCGAAAACAACGGGGGCCTTGTTTAACCGGGCGACACCCCAGCCGGCATGAAATTTTGTCATGTTGTACCATCATTCTATATTTTGGTTTAACCAATAAGAATACAATTTGGTCGGCTAAATTACAAATTGTCAGCCCATCCTCGTCTGTTCAGTATCCAAGTAGATACCCAACAGGGTGCACCACGAGAAGGTGAGGATTGGACATTAGGTTAGAAGCCCTGGTCGGTTCTCCGCATTCCTTTAAAGGCTATGTGGAGGTCTCCTCTCAGTTATACAGCTTTGACCCTTAAGCACCCCTGATTTATAGTCTTGAAACAATAATTTCTTGGGAAGACAGAGACTTGTCCTCTAACGCAAAACGTTTGAATAATTCATTGTGTGAATTAGGTTTTATAATATCTTTATTTATCTTGCGTACACCTTATTTACATACACCTTACCATTGTTTAAAATAATGCAAAAATCTGACAGTGACCTCTTAATTGCCCTAAATTTTGTTGATGATGTTGTGGCTCAATTAAATACCATTCATGAAACACCAGTGTATAAAAGCCAATAATTTTAATATTGTAATAATTCTGTAGAAGAGTATTTCAGGAGAACTATTTTCATTCCATTTATTGATCAAATATTGACTCAACTTCAGGAATGTTTCATTCAGCACTGCAACATTTCGAAAAAATTTTTTTCTCTTCTACCAAATGGAAAAGATGCTCCAACAGCAAGTGCAATGGAAGATTTTCATCAGTTGTGTGAATTTTATGCCGGTGATTTGCCTTATACAAATCCAGCAATTTTGAACGCCGAATTCAAGTTGTGGTATAAAAAATTTGAAAAACCGTTTGCAGTAGTTCCATGCAAAAATGCCTGTGATGCAGTTTCAAAGTGTGACAAAATGATATATCCTAACATCTATAACTTATTAAAAATATTTGAAACACTTCCAGTAACAACATGCATCAGTGAAAGGTCATTTTCCAACTTGCACCTTTTTAAAAACCTATTTAAGATCTACCATGACACAATCACGATTGAATGGACTGGCTTTGCTTTGTATACACAGAGATTAATGTAACCACGACTAAAATAATTCAAGAGCTTTGTAAAAAGAAAAGAAAACTGGATTTTATTCTTTAAATATATTTTTATAATCACCTAATAAATTTTATTTAATGAATGAAATGTAACGAATTTTAGTTGAATGGATAAAAATATTTTTAATGCAAATTCATCGCATTAAAAATATTTTTATCCGTTCAACTTTGCAACCCCCCCCAAAGATTAAACCCTGGGTGCGGCACTGTACGCACGTGTGCACGCGCACACACGCACGCACGCATGCACACACACACTAAAATTAAACTAGACTAGAAAAGTTTGCTCTCTCTCTCTCTCTCTATATATATATATAAAGTAAACTTTTTTTTCATAACTGTCTGTAAGTATCATGAAATATATTTTTAATTTCAGAATTAGTTGTGTGTGTGTAACTTGCAATTTTTAGTGATTTAAAATAGTTGGTACTCAGCATTGGGCACTGATATGTTGATTAATATTAATGTATATTTGCTGTTATATTAATATCTTACTGCATGACAGGCAATAAAGGATGGAGTAACAGTTCTCTGTGTGTGTGTGTGTGTGTGTGTGTGTGTGTGTGATTAAAATCAATCCATATTGTTGCCTTTTATCTTTTCATTTAGTGATGTCATCCTTTGCAAATTACTTCAGTGTGCACACCAAGCTCTATAACACTTTTAATTATAAAAGAAAAGTGACCGATGCAAATAACAGGAAATTCTAATAACCTCAAGTGGGTTAGCAGATCAGCTGATTCCTTTAACTGCACTTTTTAATTATACATTCAGTTAAATCTATGGTTAACTATCCAGCAAATCCATTATCCAGCATGACTACATAATTAAGATGTATTTGGATGGTGTGAGATAGAAGTGAATGGAATCAAATACTTGGTGGGATGTTGTTATAGACCTGGTAATGTGGATGGTGGTGATAGGGAAATGTATAGTCAAATTAGCCAAGCAAATAAGAAAAGGATGATCATTATGGGTGATTTTAATTATGGTAATATAGACAGGAATCATGAGATAGCAACTGGAAGTAAAGAAAATGAGTTTCTTGAGTTTTTTGAGGGATAACTACCTCAGACAGTATGTAACAGAGGGCAAGCGAGGATTGAGGGTCTTGGATTTGGTCATCTCATCAGAGGATGTAATTATAAATGAGGTGCCAAATCATCTATCAATTGGTGAGAGTGACCATGAGGTGATTATCTGGGTGGTTGCCAGCAGTGTGAGGACCCTTCTGAGAAAAGAGTATATGTGGAACTACAAGAGGAGAGATTATGAAGAGCTCAGGAGACAGCTTGCAGGTGTAGCATGGAATGAGGAGTTAGTTGGAAAAGAGATCAATGCAGCTTGGGGGATTTTCAAAAACTATCTAGCAGATGCAATGTCTAAACGTATTCCAAGGGTGAGAAGGTTAAATAAGGTAGGTGTGAGATGGATGAATAAAGAGATCAAGCATGCGATACAGAGAAAAAGGGCATTGTGGAGGCTGCATAAGAGAAGTGGAAATAACCAATTTCATGAGGTCTACAAAGACCAGGCAAGGAGGGTGACTTGGTTGGTGAGAGTAGCTAAAGAGAGGTATGAACAGCAGTTAGCTAATGAAGCCAAAAAGAATCCTAAGGGGTTCTTTCAATATGTAGCCAGCAAAAGAAAGAATGATTATGGAAGGATGACATTGATTGGAGAAAATGGTATAAAGACAGCTGTTGCAGAATGTGTGCTGGAGATACTTAGTGAGCAGTTCATAAAGATCTTTCAATCTTGTGAATGTGACTTCATGGAGAGATTGAGAGCAGTTGATGATGGGGAGGAGAGACTGACTGTAAGTGAGCAAGACGTGTTTGGGGAGTTGAGTAAACTAGATATAAATAAGGCTGTGGGACTTGATAATATATCTTTGCGTATTCTGAAGGAAAGTGCCAGGCAGTTAACACCTGCCTCGACATATTTTTTTAATATGAGTCTTGCATTTGGTCAAGTTCCTAAGGAGTGGAAGGAGGGCAAGATTGTGCCACTTCATAAAGGAGGTGATCGAACTCAAGCATCAAACTATAGGCCTATCTGTGTGTCAGGTGTTGTGGTTAAGTTGTTGGAGAAGCTTGTGAGAACTAGAATCCAGATTTGGGTAGACAACAATGGTATAATCTTTGATGGACAGCATGGATTTGCTAAAGGGAGGTCATGTTTTAGTAATCTACTTACTTATAATAGTGACTGCCTCCTTGGACAGAGGAGAAGGATACACAGTAATATACTTGGATTTCGCAAAAGCTTTTGATAGAGTACCTCAGGATAAGTTGACAGTCAAACTAGAGCAGATGGGGTTGGATATTAGATTAGTGCATTGGATTGGAGACCGGCTCTCTGATAGGTATCAACAAGTTGTGTATGGGGGTGCGATATCCAAGAAAAGGAAAGTCACTAGTGGAGTGCCTCAGGGGTCTGTTTTAGGGCCATTACTATTTAACTTGTATATTAATGATATTGGCGAAGATTTGGATGGAGATATTCAGCAGATGATGCAAAGTTGGGACGAACCATAAAGAGTAGTGAAGATGTTGTGGCCTTGCAAGAAGACTTGAATAAATTTAGTGATTGGGCATGCAAATGGGAATGTGAATTCAGTGTTGCAAAATGTAAGGTTTTAAAATTTGGAAAACAAAGATGGGATGCAGAATTTATGCTTGGTGAGAATATATTGTTGGTGGTAGAGGAAATAAGAGATCTGCGAGTGATAGTGGATAGAGATCTAAAATTTAGGGGACACATCGCCAAAATTGTGAAGACAACACAAAGGCTTCTGGGAATGATGCGGAGGACACTGACATGTAGAAGTAGGGAGATTCTTGTTCCGTTGTATAAGGCTTTGATTAGGCCACACATGGACTATTGTGTCAAGATTTGGTCAACGGGTTTTCAGAAGGATGAAGATATGTTGGAAAGTGTCCAGAGGCGACTGACTGAGGTAGTTTCTGACCTCTGGAATGTTGACTGTGAAGAAAGATTGAGAAGATGTTATTTGCTGAGTCAGGTGGAGAGGAGGAAGAGAGGAGATATGATAGAGACTTACAAGTTGGTAAGGGGTTGTTATAAGATCAGTGGTGGAGAAGTTCTACAGAGAATAGTGGGTGATCAGGTGTCATCCCTGGAAACTGTATGAAGAGGGTGTCTGTGAGTAGGGGAATGAGAGGCAGGTTTTTTTCGTGCAGAGTTGTGAATGATTGGAATGCGTTGCCTGAGAGTGTGGTGTCTGCAAGGAGTTTAAGTGTGTTTAAGGCTCGGTATGATGAGATGTGTGTGTGTGATAAAAGGACCTCCCAGATGGGTCTTTGACTCCATGAGGTCTACGGGTAATAATAATAATAATAATTTACAGTTTTTGTTTCAACAGATGTATAATCATCATTGTTAGGAGTTGTATAAGGCACTGGTAGGAATACAAGGTTACATATGTTGGATACAATTCATATTAATCCATTTCATCTGTTGCCACTGGTGTTAAAGCATAAATTTTATGCTGTAAATATTTTATATGCTTAATTCACTTACTGTGCCTACCATGCTTGTTATTATGAACTATTTTCTTGACTGACTAATTTTTTTTGTAATGGAATACAGTCAATGAGAAGATAGGTATGCAGGCATCATTGAAAAAATAAATAAATAAAGAGAGCTCGAGCATAATGCAGATAACTAGCTATTTTCGGCATGGCAAAATGCTTCATTTACTGATTTGTATATTTATTTATTTTATGTGAAATAGAAATAAGTCAATTACTCATAGCAGTAATTAACTTATTTGTATCTGGTGATGGAATATACAGAATTTGCCACCATTAATACTGAATATTATTATTATTATAATGTGTCATGGAAATGTTGACAAGGAGAGAACGATTTCAACTTTGTGTTGTCCAGTTCAGACCTATGAAACGTATGCAAAGATGTCTACATGTAATGCACTAGAGAAAAATAGAGATCTACAAGTTGTCCAAATATGCCATGCAGACAAGAGTATACAAAAGAACATGTAGGTAGATTATTGTCTGTACACGAATGCCAGGAGTATCAGAAACAAAGGGGTAGACTTTATTGCCTTAGTAACTATGTTGGTACCTCAGATTGTAGACATTAGTAAGACCTGGCCAACAGAATCAGATATGCTAACTGGCGTGGAGTATACTATTTTTAGGAAGAAGAGGAGGGGTGTGCTGCTAATGATATCGGATGACTTGAGCCTAGTTAAGAGTTGAGACATATGATTCTAGTACTACAACTAACAGTATTTCATGTGGCAGTGAGTTTGATGCCATCTGAAGTGAAGTGGAATCTAACAAGATCAATTACATAGTGGGTTGTTGTTACAGACATGGTGGATCGGTTGCTAGTGATGAAGAAATATATCACTAAATAGACATGATAAGCATGAAAAGAGTAATCATAATGGGAGACTTTAATTATCCAAATATTGATTGGGTAGCAATAGAATCTCATGAGTAGTATAAAAATACATTTATTGAGCTGAACTGGGACATTGACTTTGAGTTTCTTCTGTCACATGCTGCTTGATGAAGTTGTCCCAGTTCAGCTCAATAAATGGATGCAGAATAGTTAAAGACCTAACTATTCTGCATCCAGGTGACAGTGATCATGCTGTACTCACTTGGGAAGTGACTAACTTTATGAATGTTCCATTCAGAAAAGGCTACATGCTGAACTACAAAGCATGAATTATAATGAACTGAGGAGTGTACTAAGTTCAGTCGAATGGGATTGATTGCTGGATGGAAAGAATATTGATGGTGTATGGGAAGCATTTAAACAATACCTAAATGATGCGATATCAGAATGTATCCCGAGAGTTTGAAGAATAAATAGGGTAAGAGTGAAATGGATGTGTAATCTTATTAAGCAACAGATTTGTAAGAAAAGGATGATGTGGAAGGAATACCCTGTGCATAACAATGATGTGCATTATGAAAATTATAAGCAAAAGGCTAGAATAGTCACAAATGTTGTATGGAAAGTAAAGTCTGAGTATGAAAAGAAACTGGCTGTGTGTGCTATGAAAAGAAACTGGCTGTGTGTGCTAAATACAACCCACAAGAATTCTATCGATATGTTTCAAGTAAAAGAAAGAATGGATATGAAAGAATGACTCTTCTAAATGCAGATGGTGTGAAAGTTACAGATGCAGAAGAGGTTGTTCAACTAATAAGTGCTCATTTTGTTAAAAACTATCAACCTAGTGTACGCAACATTGAGCTCACAGCTATGTCTTCACTGGATGGATAAATCCAGGTGTATCAGGATGAGTTATTAGAGCTGTTACACAAACTGAATAAGAATTCAGCAATAGGACTGATGATATATCAGCACGTGATATATCATGTCATATATCATATATCATGAGAACACTCTTTTAGTGTTCAGCTGAACTTGCTATTCCTTTTATCAAGTTCTTTAATATGAGTCTCAGAACAGGGAAGATTCCTCAGGAATGGAAAGAATGTATGGTAATTTCATTGCACAAGGATAGTGAAAATGTATCCAACTATCGACCAGTTAGTATCTCAGGAGTGGTGGTGAAGATTTTAGAAAAATTGGTTAGAGCTCGCATTCAGAAATGGGTTGACAATGAATCTCTACTTTGCAATGAGCAATGTGAGTTTACTAAGGGAAGGTCATGTTTTAGCAACTTGCTCACATTGTATAACAATGTTACCATTGAACTAGACAAGGGAAATGGATACACCATGATACTTTTGGATTTTGCTCAGGCTTTTGACAGAGTTCAGCATGGTAGACTGTTGCATAAATTGGAGAATATGGGTTTGGATTATAGAATATTATCGTGGATAAGAGGATGGTTGACTGACATATCAGAAAGTGGTGTATGGGGAATGTGAGTCTGTAAGATTTAAGGTAACCGGTGGTGTACCTTAAATCTTGGTTCGCTGTTATTTAGTCTATACATTAATGATATTGGGAAGGAATTTACAAGTGACATACATCTATTTGCTGATGATGCAAAGATAGGTAAGGTAATCAGGAATGCTGCTGATATGCAGTACTTGCAGAATGATTTGAATAGACTGGAACTGTGGGCATGGGAAAATGCATGTCAGTTCAAAGTTAGTAAATGTAAAGTCATTCACTTTGGCGTGATTAGATATTCAATGTCGTATTATATTGGTGGGATTAGGCTAGAGGACGAGGAGTCCTCTTGGGGTGTTAATAGATAGGAAGTTGAAGTTCAGGGGGTTATGTGGCAAAGATTGCAAATACAACTCAAAAGATAATTGCAATGCTGAAAAACATTCACATGTAAAGCTAAGGATATCATTTTGGTGCTTTACAAGGCCTTGATAAGATCTCACTTGTACTATTGTTTACAGGTCTAGTCTCCTGGTTTCTGTTGTGATTCTAATATATTTGGAGAGAGTGCAAAGGGGAGTGTTAAAAATGATATCAGGATTATAGAATTGGAATACTGATTATGAAGAGAAATTGAGAATTTGTTGACTGCAGACACTAGCAAACAGGAGAAAGAGGGGATGATATGATCGAAACTTCTGAAAGGGTAATAGAGGATTTCAATTTATGAAGGGTGGGGAAAGGACAAGAGGGCATCACTGGAAGCTGAGAATGAATGCCACTAAGAAGGGGTGTGGACTATATTTTTCTGTCATAGGGTGGCGCGTGATTGTGTTAAGTTCTGAATTTAACTGAAAATTAATTAATTTACATTTCATTCAGACTTAACATGTGTTTGCAGTTTTGTACATATATTATTGAAATATCAGATGTGCTAAATTACTTGCGACTTACCAGAAACGTTACTAAATTGAGGTTATTTATCCATAACTCATGTTGTAATATAAATATTGTGAATTGTTTGTGATTTAAGCTATGTTACTCTTGTGTAAATGCTTGTAAATTTGCTGGGAGAAAAGTTAATCAGATTAGATGCAGATGGCCTGAAGCTGAACACGTGAAATAAGTACGCGTGCACCAAGAATGGCAAGCAGCAGATCCCCCCCCCCCCCTTTACACACACACACATCGAGGAGCACACTAGGGAGAGTGTGGTGCTACATACTGGGAGACGTAGGGTGACTCAGGCAAAGGGGAGGGGAAAAGCAATGACGTAGAAAGGAAGATTGGCACGCGATTTAAAAACGGTAGCAGCGGCTAAGAGAGGGCTCTTTGGTCACTTTTTGTTTGGTTCTGGAACCTCCTTGTGGCACCTTCTCACCCCATGCTTCGACGAGGTCATCGAGACAAAGACTGAAGGAGCATACCGTGATATTCGTGAAAGCTTGCCGGTCAACATTTAGCCCAGCGGAAGGCAGTTTCCGATTCTCCAGGAAATAGCTGAACCATGTTGAACCAGTTGACTAGGGAACAACGGGCAATTACTTTTGGCTGCGGAGATATGTCCTGTCCGGACCACCAGTGGAACACTACAGATTATATAGAATGAGCCAGGAATCAAGAAGAGAAAGTTCAGTTGTATTGAATGAGATGGTCAAGAATAGTCCCCCAGCAAATGGTAATGTAAACCCTACATTTTGTTAAGTAACTGTGTTATGGGAGAAAGATTGTAAATTTATTGAAAGTTTATTTTTCACTTGGTTAGAGTATAATAAAATTAGTTTAATCCTTTATCCAAGTGTGAGCAAACAAAGTTTGCGCCTGAAGTATCTTCAGGACTAGGGTAAGGTGATACCACACCAGGGCAACTCGTTGCAAAGGTGGAGAAAGCTACCAACACTCCTATCTCAGTATCTCCTATAATGCAAAACACATCTCCTTGCGGATATGTCTAATGTTATGCATTAAGGGAAGGGCCACTACCCAGACTAGTTTCAACCTTTATTGAGGTCTCTTCAGTGGGAGCCAGGCCCTAGTGGAAATACCAGGCAGAAGCATTCGCAGGTCATCTCTACCTTCTCTAAATCCAGAGTAATTTATTAAAAAAGGGTGGCACACCAATTGGCAACTCCTATAGGTAGAGATGACCTGCGAATGCTTCTGCCTGGTATTTCCACTAGGGCCTGGCTCCCACTGAAGAGACCTCAATAAAGGTTGAAACTAGTCTGGGTAGTGGCCCTTCCCTTAATGCATAACATTAGACATATCCGCAAGGAGATGTGTTTTGCATTATAGGAGATACTGAGATAGGAGTGTTGGTAGCTTTCTCCACCTTTGCAACGAGTTGCCCTGGTGTGGTATCACCTTACCCTAGTCCTGAAGATACTTCAGGCGCAAACTTTGTTTGCTCACACTTGGATAAAGGATTAAACTAATTTTATTATATTGTAAATTTAGGAAGGATATTAAGTTTTGAGGTTATTAATTATGCTAAAGATTTTAGAGAAAGTTAGATTTGAAGTAGTGATAATATATGAAAATTTGAAGGAATTAGTGCAGAAGCACGTGGAGGTTACTTTGTGATTTGATAAGTGAGTAATCCTTAGCCTTGAAGTGAAGTGTATAAAAGTGCATGGCTGTTCATAGATAGAATTGCATACTTGAATTGATGTGTGTTGCTTGCTATGAGAAATTTAGAAGGTTTTGATTATTATATTCATTCTTTGATATTAGTGAAATTATATGTCTATTTATAATATGTAAATGTCTGAATTGAAATTAAATGTTCTTTTCTTTAAGTTTAACTAGTGACTTGCCTGATTTTTTATTTCTATTGCACCGTCTCATAAAATTCGAAACAGAAGCGGGAGATAAATTGATAGGGAGGCTACAACTGCAAAATAAGCTTAAGTGATTTAAGATAGTGTACTAAACTGAGTTCTGATTCCTTGATTTTGCGCTATTCAATAATCTAGGATAGGGTGGCACAGTATAATAGAAATTTTCCCTGAATCCGAAGAAGGAATCAGAACCAGTACTGAAACAAAAGGGATCGGCATTGTCCAGTAGTAACCCATTTGTCTTCAAAAACCACGTGCACTATTTTTAAGAGTGAATAATGGCCCTGAGTGAATCTCAAGACTGATAGAAAATTAGAGCATATTATTTAGACGAAACTAAGCTAGAGAGATTTAAGAAAGGAATTAAGTAAGAGTTATTCAAAGAAATTGAGTAAAAGTAATTAAAGTGAATAATATTTAAAAATAAACAAAGGCTTAAATATATATACATAACAGTTGGAATGGATTGCCATTGGATATTGTGACTGCAACAGTGTGAATGAATTCAAGAATAAATATGATGGATGGTCGTATAGTATGTGGCCTTCCTCATTGAGTCCCTGACTCCCTGGAGATCTTTCTTAATAATAATCATAATTTTACAGGTATCTTCTTAGTGTCAAGACTCCTCATGGGAGACCCACATTATTCATTGAGGCACTCACTACCTGTGGCAATCAATTCTACTCATTCACCATCCGCCAAACAAAAATCATTTCTGCACTCATATACATACTCATTTGTCCCAGATGTTAAATCTGGAATGAACACTTAAATTGTCTTTCAGTGTTTCATTCGGGATTTAACTGAGATGCAACATCTTCCTGAAAAAAAAAAAAAAAAAAAACTTGTAAATAGATAATAGTTGAATCTTTGTACATATAATATTAATAGTCTTTTCATGTAAAAATTTTATGTATAAGATTGTAAATGGTCCTTAAATAACGACAAGAAAATAAGGTATCGTAAAGGGGACTTTGTAACAAGAAGGTCAAAGTTTAGCATAAACAATCATAATCCGATTAATAACATGACTGCAGGCAAATTGTGATACGAACCGAAGGCATGTGTAAACTAACCTCGCAAAGACGCAATGAGAAGAGAAGGTGCGATGTGCAAAATATGGGTGGCGTCTACAAAATCAATGACGTAATAGGGAGAACATACGTGGAGCCTATAAAAGTTTTAGTGACACTAGTTCGAGGCTTCTTTTTGGTAGTTATTTTTCAACTCGTTCAGGTTTTGGGTGTTGGCTATCCCCTGCGGTTTTCCGTGGGTAGTTGCTTCGATGTGATGGGAATGAATAGGTGTCGTTCGGCAGCGATGATGTGGCTAAGTAGCAGGCTTGTCCAAGCATAGCATTTCATGCGACGAGACGAACAGTGAATGCCAAGGTTTCGAGTAGCACCAACGCATGTTTCTGTCTTATGGTTCCTGAGCATAAGGTTAGAAAGAAGCACATGTCCAAAGAATTATCGACTGGCCAAGACAAGGAACAAAGAATTGAAGGACAAGGAAGCGATTGGAAGAAAGTCTAAAGGAGCAGAATGAGAAATATCGTCTAATTGAATTCGTCAGGCTGGTAAAGTAGAGTTTGTCTTATTGTATAATATCTTGAAGCCAGGGTGAGCAATTGCATGTAAAATTTTTAAAACGATTTAATTCAGCTTTAACAAAAAATCTTTGTTAAAGCTAAATCCTTTAACAAAGATCTTTTGTATTAGAAGTGTAAAGTTTCAAGCATTATTGTTAATTTTAGGTTGCTGAATTGTATTGAAGTTAATTAAGGAGGAAGTGAGACTAAATCTACTGATATTTGTATTAAGTAATTGGGTTATGAGCAGGGGTTTATATCATCTGATGAGTAATACTCATTGTGAACCTTATCTTGTGTGTTAGTTTAGCTTATTTAATTTTGAGGACCTTTCAATTAGTTTAAGTTTTGTTTAACATATATCGTATTTAGTATGAATAAATTTCTTTCTCTTTTAACCCAAAATACATTTAAGTCAATGCACCACCTGCTTTAATTATAGAACCTGTATATGTAAGAAGTGTGGGAATTTAAGATAGGAAATGGTTACGACTCCAGTTAAGAGTAAATTAGTAAGGGCTTGAGTAATTCTGATAGTTTTGGAAATCGTGATAATCTCTGAATCATATCTCTGACAAGAAATTCTATCTTGTATAGGAACTAAGATGGCTCAGCTAAACAAATAAATTCTCTTAGTTCCGAAAAGGATTTGACCAGATTTTCAATCAGGGAGAAATTGGCTCTAGCTTGAGGCATTCTCTTAATTTGAAGGTTTTGCACATGACTTTTATTGAAAATAAGGCCACCGAGGATTATATAAAAAGGCGCAGCAAAAGATCTTATTTTGCAAGGAGTATAAGGAAAAAGAGAGATAAAGAACAATTAACAAGAGTTATAAAATAAAAATATAGAAAAACAATGGCATTACACAGGGATGTTTAGATGTTTTCTCGATCGCATCCCCCCCCCCCCATTAATATCTGTAGTTTTGCTGAATTTGCACTTCCAACATCTCACATAACACTTCCTCCAAACTCCAATACCATTCACATGTTAAATCAATGAATTGAAAAAAAGGGTGCATTGAAAGAGGTGATTGTTTTGGCACGCATAAATAATTTAGGTCAAAAATATGCAGTGAGAGAGGATATGAAAGAGTTGTTGAAAGAAGCAAAAATATAGAGTGAGAAATGAGAAAGAGTGAACCTGATGACTTGGCATGATATGATAGAACTGAGAATAAGAAGGGCCATGACTGCTAGCAAGTCATTCAGAAATTGTGCAGGAGGAATGGTTTGCAGTTTACAGATGCATGGAATGAATTTGATGGATGAAAGCCCATCAGGTATATACAAGTCCATTCATCCATCAAATTCCTTCCATACATCTGTAAACTGCAAACCATTCCTCCTGCACAATTTCTCAATGACTTGCTAGCAGTCATGACCCTATTTCTTCTCAGTTCTGTCATATCATGCCAAGTCATCAAGTTCACTCTCTCTCATTTCTCACTCTACATTTTTCCTTCTTTCAACAACTCTTTTATATAAGTATAAAGCTCAGGCCAGGATGGTAACAATGGTGGTAAGAAAAGCAAAAGCGGATTACGAAAGAAAATTGGCCATGCAGGCTAAAGAGAATCCCAAACAGTTTTTTCAATATGTTGCAAGTAAAAGGAAAAATGTTCATGGCAGAATGATCTTAAAAAATGCTGAGGGTAGGGAGGTAACCAAATCAGTCGATATAGTGGAATTACTGAGCGAGCACTTTGCAAGAGTATATCATCCAGGTGGTGACATTGCTGGAATGGAAGAACCAACAACAGCTTATACTGGAATTGTGATGAATGAAGTAGAGGTAACTAGTCTATTACAGAACCTCAATGTCAATACATCTGTGGGATTGGATGGTATACCAGCTCGTGTCGTACGTGAAGCAGCTAAAGAATTGTCAGTGCCCTTCACCATTTTGTTTAATTTGAGCCTCGGGTCTGGGTCAGTCCCAAGGGGGTGGAAAGAGGGGAAAATAGTTCCGCTGCATAAAGGTGGTTCCAAGGATGCTGTTGAAAATTACCGGCCAATCAGCATAACAGGAATCATTATCAAGGTCTTAGAGAAAATAGTCAAGAGGAAAATACAAGATTGGATAGAAGAAAATGGGATACTGTATTGGGGACAGCATGGTTTTCTGAAGGGTAGGTCATGCCTCAGTAACTTGCTCACGTATTATAACACAGTGATGGCTGAACTGGATAAGGGTAATGGGTTTACAGTGATTCTACTTGACCTTGCTAAGGCCTTTGACAGGATACCACATGGAATTCTAATCAGTAAATTGCAGCATATGGGGATGGATATAGGGTTGGTGAGATGGATAAGAGGGTGGTTGACGGAGAGATATCAGAGAGTGGTTTATTCAGGTGTAGAGTCCACAAGACGGCATGTGACTAGTGGTGTGCCACAAGGATCTCTTCTTGGACCACTGCTGTTTAATTTATTCCTTAATGATATAGGAAAGGATCTGAGAGGAACAGTTCATTTGTTTGCGGATGATGCAAAGTTGGGTAGGGCAATAGTGAATGCAGATGACGTCAAAATTTTGCAAGATGATTTGGATAGATTGGAGGTCTGGGCTAAGGAGAATGGATGTCAGTTTAATGTGTGGCAAAATGTAAGGTTATACATTTTGGGGTGAAAAGATTAGCAGCAGTTTACTACATTGGTGGAACTGTACTCCAGGAAATTGATGCGGCACGAAATTTAGGAGTGTTGGTGGATAAGGAGTTGAAGTTTAGTGGGCACATTACAAAAGTGGCCAAATCAGCTCATCAAATCACTTGGTTGCTGAAGAATACGTTGACAAGCAGGTTATTGTTCTTCTGTATCGAGCCTTGATAAGACCCCATCTCGACTACTGTGCCCAGATTTGGTCACCTAGGTTTCTTCTTGATGGGGAGGAGGTGGAGAGGATCCAGAGGCGAGTGACCAAGATGATAGCAGGTCTGTGGAATGAACCTTATGAGAACAGGTTGAGGATTTGTGGGTTGCAAAAATTGGTTGATAGGCGCAAGGAGGGGAGATATGATTGAGACATTCAAATTACTGAAGGGTTTCTATAAAATTAATTCAGAAGATATTTTCAAGAAAAGGGCTGGTTGTGGGAGGACTAGGGGACATCCATGGAAATTTGGCAAAAGTGTGGTTAATAAAGGTGTTAGAGCTGGATTCTTTACTTTTAGAGTGGTGAATGAGTGGAATGGGCTCCCAGAGTCTGTGGTGGATGCTGTGACAGTGAATGAGTTTAAGGTGAGGTATGATCGATACTGTATGAATGTCGAATAGTTGTGATGAATATGATTTGAGGCCTCCCTCGATGAGTCTAATGACTCCCTGGAGTTGCCCGTATTAATAATAATAATAATAATAATAATATCCTCTCTCGTATATTTCTGACCTAAATCATTTGTGCCTACCAAAACAAGCAACAATTCACTCTTCTTCAAACTAACAGCTTCACTAACATCCTTAATCTTTGCACTTTGGAAACATGCTTTCATTACTCTGTTATTAAGTACACCTCTTATCATAGAATTTTCATAAAATAATTTCTTACTACTGGTTTCTTGCACCTTCATGCTTTTTCTTTCATTCACTCTTCTGCTGTATCACAGCTAATCATTTCTTTAGTTGTGTGAATCTTCACATTAAGCTCCACATTATTTTCAGTCATGAGAGTATACTTTTATACTATCATTTTCATCTTGCCCGCCTGGTTGTCCGAGTGGTTAGCGTATCTGCTCTCAGGCCAAAAGGCTGCAGGTAATCACAAATATCCTGCCATGGGCATGGATAATGGTGATTGTCTGTGAAAATACTAGTCATTGTGGCAGGCAGTAGATGGCATTGCTGGGGTTGTCATTCGTTAGTTGGTGGATTGATTAGCGGAGATAGAGTTGTAGAGTAGGTGTCCTCCCTCAATGAGTCTTTGGACTCCCTGAAGGTGTCACGTAATAATAATGATAATAATATTATTTCATGCACTATTATTCATGGCATCCACTACAACATGTTTATTCTCCTGCCTTACATCGCTAATACCATTTAGTTCATTGTTTTACTTTCTTGTATTCATGCATGAAATAATTTTGATACATTCTCTTTACTCAAGCTTTCATACAAAAGTCCATTCACTCTTGACTGTGAATACACTGAACATGCTACATTGCACAAAATTCCTTGTGTTGAAATCATTGAATATCAAAGTCTTGACTGCAATTTGTCTTGTGAACATTGGTGCCATGTAGAATACTTTTTAAACAATATCTCGTAATAAGAATCACAGTTAAACACACTCAACTACACAGTAAAACAAAGAAAATACCACCAATAATTATTAGTGATAGTGTGACTATTTACTAAAAATGAAGACTTATATGAACAAAATGTGCAATCCTGCTGCTTCAGAGAACATGGAAAGATGATAAAGAAATATTAAAAATTTTTTATAATTTATTAGAACATGTCATTTCTTTATATTAATTCTATAAATTTAAAATGAAATGATTTTTGAATATTTCCTGAGTTGCCTCTTCATCTCATGACATCACTGTTTCTATCCATCTCCCAGTGTTTTGGAGCTGATCAGAATTCAAAAAACCTGCCGGTATAGTTAAATATTATTACTATTATTACACTACATATCCAGGGAGTCCAATGGTTCATCGTAGGAGGGCACTGAATTCTACTTTGCTAAATACATCATGCCCTCTCCACTACTACTAAATTCTCCTTTTACAACACTACTATCATCAATATTATCTACCGCTCATCATCACCAATAACATATTTTTTGTCTGTAAACTGCGTGTTCTGGAGGCTGATTTATCCTTATGCAGGATGAAAAACCCAAGTTTTTGGAAGAAAAAACCCTTTTATCCCCCCATATGATATCAGCTAACTCACCTTCAATTGAAAAAGCCCATATATGAATTCCCTTTATCATATGTATGTGTGTGTGGACCTAAAGGTTTTATTTTATAGAGAGGTTTTATGTTGATTTCAAAATTTTTTTTTATCCTTGACATTTATTTATAAATTCACAAAAGAAATTGTTTGGCTTTTTTCTTCAAACAAATGATTCAAGACATATATTATAAGAGGCAGAACTGAAAATGTGTATGAAAATTGGCATATATCTTTTAATAAATAAATAATAATAAATGGTTATGTGTTACTAATAAAATGAGGTTTTCTCATCATAGCTCAGTCTGATATACGAGAATGGTCTGAAAAGAATTAGGCCTTGACCATAGATGGCAACACTATAGCAAGATTTTTTTATTCTAAGTTGGTGCATCTGTCATAAGCATCCATGTGAAATTGCAAGTCATTCTATCAAGTAGTTTGTTTTATACAGCCGTCTGAAGCAAAACTGTTGTCGGCATCCCTTGAAATGGATAAAATTGAGTATCATGCGGTTATAAAATTCTTTGTAAAAGAAGGTTAAATGCCAAAATAAGTTCATAAAAATTTATGGGCACTCTTCTCTTTCGTTTTCGACAATTAAGAAATGGGTTGCCAAGCTTAAACATGACTGTACCAGCCTTGAAGATGACCCATGTGAAGGACGCCCAAAAATAAAAGTGTAACAACACCAGAAATCATTGATCAAGTGCACCATATGGTATTGTACGACCAGCAAGTCAAAGCGCATGAAATTACTGAAACTATAGGCATTTCAAAAGAACATGTAGGATATATTTTGCATGAAGGATTTTGCAAATAAAAAAGCTTTGTGCAAGATGAGTGCCACGCTTGCTCACAGCAGATCAAAAATGCACTTGCATGAAAATCTCTGAACAGTGCTCATAGTGTTTTAACAATAATAAAACTGATTTTGTGCATCGATTTATTACTATGGACAAGACTTAGATTCACCATACATACTTCCAAACATTAGTCAAAATAGTGGTCAGAAGCCAGCGCCAAAGAAGACAAAGTCCGTTCCATCATTAGGAAAGGTCATGGCATTGGTATTTTGGGATGCTAAACTCATTTTGTTTATTAATTATGTTGAAAAGGGTAAAACAATAACGAGGGAATATTATTCTGATATTTTAACCAGAGTAGACGAAAAAATTCATGAGAAAAGACGTGGTTTGCGGAAGATAAAAATCATCTTTCATCAGGACAATGCATCTGCTCACAAAGGTGAGCAGGTGCATTGTCCCTTAATTTTCCCATTTGGCAATGGGAAAATTAAGGGATCTACACGATGAATTGTTGGAACGTCCACCTTATTCCCCAGATTTGGCTCCTTCTGACTTCTATCTCTTCCTTGCTTGTCAGCGTTTTTCTTTGAATCAAGAGGTGATTGCAGCTGTAGAGTCGTATTTTGCAGATATTACCGAGAACCACTACAGGGACGGGATAATGGTGCTGGAGCATCACTGGAATAAATGTATTAGTCTTAAGGAAGATTATGTTGAAAAATAAAAATAATTTTGAAATATAAATTTGTTTTTTATTGATTGGCCGAGAACTTTTCAGACCACCCTCGTATGATGTAAAAACTCTATCTATATAAGTGATTGACATATCAGTCTTAACATTGGTAGTTAAACAGGATAAAAATTATTGATTGCATTAAATAAAGCTTTTAAACTGACCATTTATATGATTTAACATTTGATTATGATTTATCAACTAATTAAGGGTTGATACCTGACCAGCAACATATTTCTCAGCCTGCTGAGCTGGCACAAATTGTTTTCATGTTCTCTGTATACACCCACCCATTAGACACAGTTGGACTGATTGCAAGCATACTATTACTCTAATTTATACCAGCTACAAGCACATGACTCGTTATATGGCACAATGCACCTTGCCCACGAGAGTGTTCATTGACTTCTTTCCAAACACTGTGTGTGTGTTCATGTGCATACATATTTTATGGCTTCACCAATTTTTGTAGCAACTTCTACCATTTGAAATATATATATATGCACACACACTGTTTAGAAAGAAGTCAACAGATATCCCCATGGGCAATGTGCTTTGTGCCATGTAATGAGTCATGTGTTTGTAGTTGGTATATTTTATATACCAGCTACAAACACATGACTATTGTGTTTGTAGCTGGTATATAAATTTTGAGGAATAGGATGCTTTCAAGTCAGTGCAATTGTGTGCAGCTGGAACATGAGAAAGGAACTGATTGAGTTTGAAAGAGGCATTTTAATAGTATGCCATGTTGCAGTCCTATCTGTTCGGCAAATTGTTGACAAATTGGGACATCCCAGTAATACCATTTTGAGTTGGAAGCACAGGGAGTCAACTGCAAATGTTACCTCCGGGACGACCTACCACACTCACTGAATGTGATTATAGGGTCCTATGAAGGATAATATGTAAAAACTGCCATTTGTTGACCGACTCATTGTATGCGGAGTTCTGGACATTGACTGGAACATGAATTTGCACAAAAACATTCAGATCCAACATGGGTTTCCTTGGTAGGATCACAATATGCAACTCCCATATTAGTCGAACTAACATGCAGCTTTGTCTTCAGTGGGGCAAAGAGCATGTACAGTCGGATGTGGAAGCATAGAAAGCTGTGTTATGGAGCAGTGAATCTGGCTAAACCCTATACCAAGCAGATGAATGGGCTTGGGTGTGGCGATGCCTGGTGAATGTCTCTTACCAGAGTGGGTAAACCCACCTATGAAATTCGGAAATGACTGTGTAATGGTATTGTCCAGTTTTTCCTAGTTTGGCCTTGGACATCTGTTTGTGGTATTACAAACACTGAACTTTAAGAGGTATCTGAATATTGGGACAAAGCAGGTGCTTCCTGCTTTGTGGTATTTCTACAGAACTGACCATTGTGTCTTTCAGCAAGATAATGCACTGTATCATAAGGCTGCTGTAGCTGTGTAGTTTGTGAACATGAACGTCACCACACTTAACTTGGCTCCACAGAGCCCTGATGTCAATCCTATTGAACATCTGCAGGATGAACTAGAGCATTGGGTGAAGTCACCACAACAGTCCAGTACCCAATTACATGCATACAGGAATTGCTATTGTGCGCTTGTGGAAAATGTGCCTAGAATTGCTGCTATCTTTGCAGTGAAAGGAGTCCTACATCTTATTAAGGTGGGTGCCATGGCTGTTTGTTACTCACACTGTGGTGTCTGTTGACTTCTTTCCAGCAGTGTGTGTGTGTGTGTGCGCGCGCGTGTGTGTGTGTATATGTAGAAAGTATTTTACCTTGGGTATAATAAATGTTAAAGATACCAAGCTATTTTAAACCTGGTCTTACTCCATTTCTCAAGTAAGCAAACAGACAAATAAGTCAAGTTTGCACCTGCAAGTGTTGCAAGTCTAGCTGATCCTACACGTAGTGCAAGACTAAGGCAACTCATGGTAAAAGTAGAATAAGCTCTGATCACTAATCTTAATATTTACCATACTTGTGTGTAGAAGTGTCTAAACAGAAGTTATAGAAAGATTTCTTTGATAAGAAATACAGAAGATAAATATTAGAAATTTGAAAAAAAATTAGAAATGGAGGAAAAGTACTATGAGAAGAATAACAGATGATAAATAGAAAATGAAAACTGAAGATACAATCCTAGATATTTGGTGTAATTACTTGGAAAGATTGTTAAATGAAACAAGAAGTGAGATAACAGTGGTAGCAAATATTCAAGAGAGAGAGATAATATTGGGAGTTCATAGCATTGCCAGAGTTAAAAAAAAAAAAAGAAAAAAGCACCTGAAATGTGCTTTTCTTTTCTTTTTTAATTTTATTATTTAATTTATAACTATAAATTAAAGATGCCAAGAAATTGTATTCTTGGTGAATCCATTATTCAAGCGTGCAAACAATGTTTGTGCATGAAGCATCTTTAGGACTGGGATACTTCTATATAGAGACTAATGACTTCACATCAATTGTCTTACTATCCCATAAACACCCTTTAGGATGCATATAATCTTCTGGGTCTGGCTCTCACTGTTGAGGCCTCAATATGTCTGGGTGGTGGTGGTGGTGGTGGCCCTTCCCATAATGCATAGCATTATATGCATCCTGAAGGGGGATGTGCTTTGCATTATGGGATACTAAGGCAGTTGATGTGGGGTCACTAGCCACCATATACAAGTAGTCCAGTTGTGGAGATAGTTCACGTGCAAACTTGTTTGCTTACACTTGGATGATGAATTAAACCAAGAATATAATTTATTGTCATCTTTAATTTATGAGCTCTGAAGGTTTTACAGTAGTGATATGCATAAATCAGAAGTAGAGCTCCCATTAAATATATATATTCATGAAAAGGTAAATGAATTTCCCTACTGAGTTTTCAAGTAGGGAAATTTTAAAATAACAAAATGGTATAAATAAATGGAATTTGATGCTGACTGAGGCATCATTTGTTTAAATAAGCCCCCCCTCCCATCCTATCCCATTGTTTTTGTCAGGAAACCAGGTCAATGAAAAGTCAGCTACTTGAGCAAATCCAAACTCATCATCACTTGAGCTCAAAATTGGCATCAGTGGAAAAGCAATGGAAGGAACAGAAGAACTGGTTAAGTATCAGATAACAGGCATTACTAAAACAAAGAAAAAACCAGGTGAGATTTATCTGAGTAACAAATACAAGATGCTGTAATTTTGCAATAACAATGAGGGAAAAGAAGAAGTAGCTATACTATTCAACACTAAATATGAAGAAAATCTTCTTAGATGGCAGGCAGTATCAAGCAGCATGATGTGGGTAAATATTAAAATGGGGCAACTGGAGAATTAAACTTATTTGTGCCTGTGGTCCTATAGAAGGTTCCTAAGGGAAGAAGTAGAGGAATTTTTAGAGGCATTATGGAAGGCATCGCACACACACAAAAAAGGAAAAGTTGGTCAGCAGATTAGAAAACAATTACTAAACATATAGAAATGTTTTGGGAAAATTTGGAGAAAAGAGTAAAGCTAATAATAATGGTAAGTTCCTGCTGGATTTGTGTTCAGGATGTGGACTGGTTAGTAATAACCAATCCACATAGCTCACACAGCCACTCTCAAACAAGAGTATTTTAACATTGCCAAGTGGGATGGCCTCTGTGACGTCTATGCCTCATTCTTATGATTGAACTATTGTTTTCGGCCTTCCAATCTAAACATATGAGCCAGATGTATCACCAAAGTAATCCTTATTGGCATGGAAACATTTGTTGTCCACCTAATCTGAACTGCTGTCCCCCTAACTAAGCCTTAGTTCTCCATAGGTGTCTCAAAAAAATCAAGCATTCCATAACTGGTTTGCATCAAGAATTCCATTTTTCTTTGCTGCTTATACTGAAGCCTGAAACAGCTGCAAGAAACTATTAGTGCTTCCAAAACACTTTGAAAAGAACAAAAAGCAGGAAATTTGCATCTTGCCTGAATGGCAGCCAAGCGTTTGGTCTCTTGTCAAAGCAATTGGATGCTTCTTTTGTCCAACACTACTCCCATCCCTATCACACCCAGATGGCTCTGTTGCATCATCATGAACAGAAAAAGTCATCTCCTGGCTTCACACTCCAATGAACACATAACTGACTATGGTAAATGCCTCCCAACCATTCCATTTGCCTAATACATAATGCCTCTTCCCTTTTGCCATCAGAAGAATATTATCGAAATTAGACACTAAAAGTCTCCTGGCCTGATAGCATTCTTCCAGTTGTCTGAACTGGAAGAATGCTATCAGGCATTCTTCCAGTGAACTGACTACTGTCCTATTCTAGCTGTGTATGCTCTCACTTCACTTCACTTCCACTGAACTGACTACTGTCCTATTCTAGCTGTGTATGCTCTCACTTCACTTCACTTCCACTGAACTGACTACTGTCCTATTCTAGCTGTGTATGCTCTCACTTCACTGGTATCTACCCTGTCTCCTGGAAATTAGCATATCATGGAATCATTTGCAAGAAGAGTGACATATCATTAAAGATACCAAGCAGTTTTTATAAACTTGGTTTTAATCCTTTTTTTTCAAGTAAGCAAACAAGCAAGTAAGCCAAGTTTGCACCTGAAGTATTTTCAGGTCTGAGGCAACTCGTGGTAAAGGTACAATAAGCTCTGATCACTTGCATTATCTCCCATAATGCAAAGCACATCTCCTTGCAGACATGTATGATGCTATGCATTAAGGGAGGGGGGGCACTACCCAGACTGTTTTCGACCTTTATTGAGGTCTCATCAGTGGGTGCGAAACCCTGAGGTGGTGATACCAAGGTTGAAGTAATGCAGAACTTATAATTTTTACCTTTATGAGTTGCCACAAGGTACTTTGACCTTATTAAATAAAAATCTCAGGATGAGAGAAAGACGTAGAAAGTTTTTTACCTTGGGTATACTGTAAGTTAAAGATATCAAACAATTTTTATAAACTTGGTTTTAATCCTTTTTTTTTTCCCAAGTATATCCAAGGTAAAAAACTTTCTAGTGACATATCACTTTGAGTGACATACTATCAAACTACTGCTCTGTCTCACTCCGTTCAGTCTTATCGAAAGTAATGGAGTGAACCATCAATACTCAACTCCTGCGCTAGCTTGAAGGCACCCAGCTAATAAATAACCACCAGAATGGATTCTACCACTACTGATCAACAGGAGATCCACTCACATATCTCATTTATCTCTGGAAAAATACTACGGAATTATTTGGTGGAACAGGGTCTGTCACAAATGCCTATTAAGCAAACTCCCATCATTTGGTCTGTCTCATGACCTCTGCAATTGGACTGCAATCTTTCTAACTGGATGCATACTATGTATGATTGTGGATGATTCCTTATCCTCTCATTATTCAACTAACGCTTGGGTTCTGCAATTCCCTCTTGCCAACCTCTTCCTTCTGTATGTCATTGACCTACTTCAGTTGACTACCAACCCAATACAGAGTTTCACAAATGACAGCACATTGCAATCTTCCCTTTCATTTGACAAATTGCACTACTCTCAAACCACCTCCACTTACAGAACATCAACTTCCATGCCCTCAATTCTGATCTCCAAGCCATCTATCAATTAGGGTTCAGATAATCTCATCAATTTCAATGCTAGCAAAATTCATTTGCTTTATTTCTGCAAAGAAGAGGCATTTTCTTCCATTATTATCCTTGACAGCACCAAAATCTCTAAACAATATGAGATTTCTCTTCTTGGAATCACCCTGACATTAGGCCTCCTGGAATAAATCTCACAGCCATTGCTTCCTCAGCTTCAAAATAACTAAGATTTCTTTTTTACTCAAGGTGTTACCTCAAACAGTTATTAATCTTACACAAATCACAAATCTGCCCAGCTGCTGAATACTGCTTCATATTTGGGATGTGCCCTTAAGAGCTCCCTAAAAATATAGGGTGATAAAAATTAAAGTATCTCTGCTTAAGGCCTTGTGGAACACCACCCAGTGATCCAAATGCTGCTAAACTTTGCATACATTGCATGTCATACAAAAGCAATATCTGAGAGAAAAAAAAAGTAGTTCCAAATTTCTCCACCAAATGTATCAAATGTAGATGTAGTAATTTTTCAGTGTCTGCATGTAAGAAGGAGAAAAGTGATACAAGCATAAATAACATATTTTTATTCACTTCCATTATGCATTCTTGGGCTGTATTGTTCAATGTGCTGCCCTTCCAGATGTGCCACAAACTGCATTCTTAGAGCAGTGTGTTCATTGACAGAATGCAGCTGGTCAGGACTAATGTTGCTTGCGTGCTTCTTTATACTTTCTTTCAGTGCTGGCAAGTTATCAGGTTAATCCCAATAAACCCTGTCTTTGAGAAACTCCCAGAACCAGAAGTCATAGGGTCAGATCAAGTGAACAAGATGGCCACGCAGTGGGAAACATACAGTTGGTCACTCTTGATTCTGTGAAATGTTCTCAAAGAACGTCCTGTATTGATTGACTGACTGATTGATGTGTGGGCCTGATCCTGCATAAAAATGACTGAATCTGTGCATGCAGTTTGTAGCTGTAGCATAGCAAAATTATTTATCATATCGCAATACCTCTCGGCAGTAAATGAGGAGGCCACACAACCCGACTGGCTAATGTCCTCAAAGAAGAATGGTCCTATAATAAACAAAGCTGTAAACCTTAATGAGACAGGAACTTTGGGTCAATGCAAAGGAATTTGTTGGATTGCATGCAAGTTTTGTGTAGCCCCTTCCTGGCAGTTGTGGATATCATAGCTCTGTTCAGGTGAAAATGAGCCTTATCTCCCTACAAAATCATCCACAACCACGCAGCGTCCAACTCCACTCAAGCATGGAATGTTAAAGTGAATGCCAGTCAACTTTCAGAGCCCTGCAGGTGCAATTCCAATGTCAGGATTATCTTGAATGGGTAGAAATGCGGAATCTTCCCTAGAATTTTCCAGACAATTGTCATCATCATCATCATCATACGTATCAAGGATTTAGGCCTAGTATGGCCTGTTCCGGCCTTAAAAGTCATCATTGAATCGTTTAAGAGGACGTCCTGGTTTTCTTTTTCCTAATGGCTTGTACTTTAAGGATTGTTTTGGTAATCTTTCTGTTTTCATTCTTTGAACTTGTTCCATCCATTTATGTTTATATTTTTTAATTTTTTCAATTACTGGTTCTTGGTTTAATTCTTTCATAATATCTTCGTTTCTTTTGTGATCAAATAGGGTATACTTTGCAGTTTTTCTCATAAACTTCATTTCTGCTGTTGTTAATCTTTGTTTGTCTTGTTTTATTGTCCAGATTTCGCTTCCATACATTAAGACCGGTAGGGCTAATGTATTGTATACTTTTAGCCTGGTTTGTTTTTGAACTAGGTTTGGTTTAAATATAGAGTTAATTACTCCTGTTATTTTTAAATATTTTGCAATTTTTATGTTTATATCTTTTTCATTTTCATAAGTGATCATACATCCTAGGTAGTTAAATGAATTCACCTGTTCTAAGATCTTGTTATCTAATACTATTTTAGTTCTTGCTGGATCTTGTCCTTTAAAGGCCATAGTTTTTGATTCCGTTGATATTATCATATCATAATCTTTGGATATCTCATTTAGGTTTAAAATAGCTTTCTGTAAGTTATCTTCAGAATTTGTAATTATTATTTGGTCATCTGCAAAGAGGAGAGTGTTTAAGTTAACTGTAGGTGAAAGTTTAATTCCTTGATGTAAATTTTTACTCCATTTTATTATTATTTCATTTAAGTAGATATTAAAAAGAGTTGCTGAGAGGGGACATCCCTGTCGGACCCCTTGGTTTATCTCTCTTGTATATGATAGCTCGTGATTTAATCTTATTTGTATTTGATTATTTTCATATATACTTGTGACAGCTTTTAGGATATTATTTGGTATTTGTCTTTCTTTTAATATGTTAAATAATATGTTTCTTTTAACTTTGTCAAATGCTTTTTCAAAGTCAATAAATGCAATATGTGTTTCTAAATTATATTCTCTTCTTTTCTCTATTATTAATTTTAGGCAGAAGGCTGGGTCTATACATGATCGTCTTCCTTTTCTAAATCCATTTTGTACTTCTAGAATAAAGTTTTCGGAATATTTCATTAGTTTGTTATTTAAGATTCTGCTATATATTTTGTAACATGAATTTAGTATACTGATACCTCTATAGTTTTTAGGGTCATCTCTATTACCTTTCTTAAAGATAGGAATCACAGTTGCTTTTTTCCATTCTATTGGGGGGATACCAGTTGAGTAAATTTTATTTAAAAATAATAAGAGTCCTTCTTTGAATCTTGTTCCTACGTATTTATATAGTTCTGAACCTAGCTTATCTTCTCCAGGTGATTTTCCGTTTCCAGACAATTGTATAAGATACATTCATGTGATAAAGGATCTCATCTGTTTTTGGTCTTCATGTTAGTAATTTCCGTTATATGAACGTATTTCTGTAATATTCCAGAAGTTTGCTGGCCTTGTTGGTCAAGTGGTTAGCATATCTCCACTGCAGCCGGCAGGCTGTGGGTTGAAATCTTTCTGAAGTTCTGGATGTTTGTTACTATTATCATCCAAAGACCCCATGGAGTCAAAGATTCATTGCAGGAGGTCCCTTTGTCATACACATAGCTCATCATACTGTGCCTTAAATACATTCAAATTGTGTGCAAAACACTACACTCTCAGGTAATGCATTCCAATAATTCACAGCTCAGCTCTCCATGCAAGAAACTTGCTTCTCACTCCCTTGCTCACACCCTCCATATACAGCTTCCAAGGATGACCCCCCATGTTCTGTCCCCATCTCCTACAATTTTATGAAAACTCTCTTCAATATCGATCTTATTATTAACAACTCCTTACCAAAGTATATGTCTCTTTATCATATGTCATATCACCCCTCTTCCTCCTACCAACTAGACTGCAATTTGCATCTTCCCAATCTTTCTTTATTCTCAGCTTTCCAGAGACTGAAAATTACTTCAATCAATCACCTCTGGACACTTTCCAATATTTCTTAATCCTTTTCAAAACCAGGTGACGAAATTTTTGCATAATGGTCTGCACGTGGCCTAATCAAGACCTTATGCAGACTTTCCTTATCTCTACATGTCAGTGTCTTCTACATTATTGCCAGAATTCATTGTGTTCACCTCACAGTTTTGCAGTGTGTTCTCACCAAGAGTAAATTCTACGTCCCATCTTTGTTTTCCAGATTTTAAAATCTTACACTGTGCAACATTGAACTGTAATCACCACTTTTGTGCCCGTTCGCTTAGTCTGTTCAAGTCTTCTTGTAAGGCCAGAACATCTGCTGTGCTCATCATAGTTCTTCCCAACTTTGCATCATCTGCAAACAACAGAATATACCCATTCAAATCCTCCCCTAGTGATTTTCCTCTCCCAGGAGAGGAAAATCACTAGAGGAGGATTTGGGAGAGGAAAATCACTTGCTGATACCCATCAGATAGTCAGTCTCCAATGCAATGCACTAATCTAATATCCAACCCCCATTTTTACTGTCAACCTATCGTGATAATCAATCAAAAGCCTTTGCAAAATATAAGTATACAACTGTGTATTCATCTCCCTTGTCCAATGCAGTTGTCATTGTAATAAGTAAGCAGACTGCTAAAACATGATTTCCCTTGAGGAAATCTCTGCTGTTCAAAGATAATACTGCTGTTGTGAACCCAATTCTGGATCCAGGTTCTCACCACACTCAGTTTAATGACAACACCTGACACACATATTAGCGTATCATTTGATGCTTGAGTTTTGTCACCTTCCTTCCACTCTTTTGGAACTGGGCCCAGTGTAAGACTCATTAAACAAACTGCTACAGCAAATGTCAACACTGGCACATTCCTTCAAAACATGTGGTGATACATCATGAAGTCCCACAGCCTTATTGGCATCAAGTCTGCTCAATTCTCCTTATATCTCTTGCTCACTCAGTCAGTCTCTTTTTCCTCATCATCCAATTGCTCTCGAACTATCCATAATGTCACATTCACAAGAATGAAAGACCTTTATGAACTGCTCATTAAATATCTCAACTATATACACTTCAGCAGTTGTCCTTATACCATTTTCTCCAGTCATCCTACCATAATAATAATTATTATTTTTATTATTATTATTATTATTATTTTTTTTTTTTCCCTGGCTACGTAGGTTTTTTTTTTTTTTTTTGCTTCAATACCTAGCTGCCACTCATACTGCACTTTTGCTACCCTTATCTTAATATTACATCCTTACCAACCGAGTCACCTTCCTTGCCTGCTCTTTGTACTTCTCTTG
Organism: Typopeltis vanoorti; assembly: GCF_054136105.1. Taxonomy (NCBI): domain Eukaryota; kingdom Metazoa; phylum Arthropoda; class Arachnida; order Uropygi; family Thelyphonidae; genus Typopeltis; species Typopeltis vanoorti. The sequence continues at coordinate 59,082,669 of NC_143565.1, read as the reverse complement.
GAATTGATTATTACCTCATGTTGCCTTCATAATGCATTCATTTTCTCTTCATTCATCCATTCATTTCACTCCTACCTTATTTAACCTTCTGACCTTTGGAATACATTTAGATAGTTCTTAAATAGCATCCAAGCAGTATTGATCTCCTTTCCACCTAATCCCCTCATTCCATGTTACAGTTGCAAGCTGTCTTCTGATCATCTCGTAATTTCCAGCCTTTTAGTTCCATATATATCCTTTGTAGGGAGATTTGACCTCATTTATAATGACGTCCTCTGATGAGATGATAAAATCCTCAATCCTTGCGTGACTTCTGTTACATACTGTCTGAGGTAGTTATCCTTCAAAAAATGGAGAAATTCATTTTCCTTGCTTTCATCTCAGGTCTTTTTTTATTTTCTATATCTTTATGAAAAACATCATACTCTTCCCTTGTCTCATTTATTTCAACAGTTTTTGGGTTTACAAACTCATTCAGTGCAACCATTTAATTCTTCTTGTTTCTGACACTTCTAGCATTTGTGTACAAACATAATAGCTCATTCCTAGATCTATAACAAGTTTCACTGATACCACTTATTACATGTGACTTCTCGATACCTTCCTTGAGCCATTTTTTTTCTCTTTACTTATCCCACAACCTTCTTCAAATCCAAATGTTCTCCCTACATCCCAGGCCATCTCATTCTCGTCTTCTCTACACACACATGCACTTCCTTTTTGAGTAACAATCTTTCTTATGGTATGCGCTCCTGTCCACTCTGCTCTTCTTGTTTCCCTGTTTGTCTTGCACACTTGCTTTCTCACATTCTCTCCACTCTTGCTACCTACTTTCATAAGCACCACTTCAATCTCTCCTTCCTTACTCTTCCTCTCTTTCACATTGCTTCTTACTTGCTCAGATTCTTTCTCTGCACTCATTTCTCTCCATTCCAGCAGCGTTCAAATTAACACTGTTCATTTGTATTATTTTCTAATATTTCCTAATATTTTCTTTGTAGCACCCTACGGTCACTTAATGTGACCGTAGGGTGCTACAAAGTTAATCTTTGAAACCTCATTCTTTGGCTGACACATTTAATGCAGAGCTCTAGCCATTGACTGGAACACGGCACTAAAACATTCAGAACCGAGGTTTACAACGTGGGTTTCCATGGTACGACTACAAAATTCAACCCCCATACTACCCACACAACATGCAGCATCATCTTTGTTTGTGCAAAGAGTGTGTGTATATTGGAAGACAGAAGCTTGGAAAGCTGTGTTATGGAGCGATGACTTACACTACATCCGCTACAGAGCAGATGGATGGATGTGGGTTTGGCAGATGCCCAGTGAATGTCTTTTATCAGAGTGCATAACCCCAACAATGAAATTTAAAGGTGGTGGTGTGATGGTGTGGTCCTGTCTTTCCTGGTTTGGCTTCTGTTTGTGGTGCCACAAACACTGAACTGCAAGAGGTATCTGAACGTTTGGACAAAGCAGTGCTCCCTACTTTGTCACAGTTCTACAGAACTGACCATATTGTCTCTTTCAATAAAACTGCTGAAAGAGACAATATGGTCTCTTTAATAGCAGAGATAAATACTGCTGCTGCTGTGACTGCATAGTTTCCATAAATGAACATCACCACACTTGACTGGCCTTTGCGGAGCCCTCTTGAGCATCTGTGGAATGAGGTCAAGGGACATCATCTTCACAACATCCCAGGATCTCATTATATATCTACATGAATAGTGGTCCAAAATTCCCATTGATTGCTGCTGTACACTTGTGAAAGTATGCCCTGTAGGAGTGCTGCAGTCATCACAGTAAAAGGAGGTCCTATATCTTATTAAGGTAGGTACCATGGCTGTTTATACTTTGCATTATGGATTCCATTGATTTTTTCCCAAGCAGTGTGTGTATCTCATGATGTTGCCTGCTCATTTTGGTTGAGTGTGCTATCATGTGGCTTATACAACCAGAGGTATAAAATTCATGTGAATTTGAAAAGTTCTTGGCCTCAACCATAGATGGCAACACTATCGGCAAGATTTTTTTTTCCTAAGGTGGTACATCTGTCATAAGCATCCATGTGAAATTGCAAGTCATTCTATCAAGTACAGGAATACCTTGCATAGCACGGTTAATTGGTTCCAAGAAGCGTCCACGCTATGCAAAACCGCGTTGTTCAAGGTCTATTTATAAAGGTTTTCAATTTAATTTGTTTATTACAAAAATTTAGGATAATAAAAATGTTTAAAAATGAAAAAAAAAATTGCTATTTTTATTAACTAAATAACAAATAAAATCCTTTTTAAACTTTTCTACAACTATTTAAAAGTTGTAGAAAACTTGTTTTCTACAACTTTTAAATATAAAAGTTGTAGAAAACAAAACAAATATTGCTTCAATTTTAGCATACAGTAATTTACTTTTTACAAAATGTTTGTTGAACCATCCTTGTCTTCTTTGTCTCTTACTAGATCTCTGTAGCATTTGATGGCATTATTGAGACTTTGTCTCACTTTGATGTTGCTTTCCAAATTCGGGTCGTCATTTATGAGAAAGTTGGAAGCTTCGTCGATTTTTCTCACAAAAGTTGAAAGGTCAGCAAAGGAAAATTCTTCAACCATGACATCAATGGGGTCATCTTTGTCTTCTTCATAGGCTCCTTGTTGTTCCAACTCTAAAAGGGTTTCATCATCCAGATCATTTGAATGAGAATCAATATATTTGTTCACATTGTTACAATCTAAACTTGTAAAACCAAGATCTTTACCCATCTGCACAATTTCTGTTGAGATTTCCTCTTTCTGTGTTGCAAAGGTAACAAAGTCCTTTGAACAATGTGGTAAGATATTATGCCATATGGCTCTCATGTTGCTTTGAGTCACATTTTGCAGTTCTTACTGACAACCACTACATGGACGGGATAATGGTGCTGGAGCATCGCTGGAATAAATGTATTTGTCTTAAGGGAGATTATTTAAAAAATAAAATTAATTTTGAAATTATAAATTCGTTTTTTCATTTTTAGGCCTAGACCTTTTCAAACCACCCTCATATATATGTACACATACATAAAATTAATGAAATATTGAAAAAAAATACTCGGTACCTTTCATGGATAGAGCTCACAAAAATTGTATATATACAGGGCTTTTTTCAGCCGGAATGGTCCGGAATGATGTTCTGGTAAGCTTTCAGGACCTTAATGGTCCTAAACACATATTTTATAAGTATTTCAAAACTAGGACTCCATTTTAAATCCTCAATTATGGTCATTGACATTGTAAATCAAGGGTCATCTTTGGTTCAAACAAGCTAGTGTTGGTATCTTGTGTTGTTGACACCGAACCTCGAAGATCGAAGTTTTCGATTAGAATCGATAGTTCGCCGGAAGCAGAACTTCTATGTGAACAATCATACAAGCAGACATTCTCTACACAAGTAGAGTCGCACTTTTACGACATTGATGAATGAGGTTAATGTATTTCATGGAAGTTTCACCAGTTTTATGCGACGAATAGTAAAATAACACAATTTTTCTTTTCCGCTCCCGCACCTAAAAAGTTAAAGCTCGAGAACAGTAAATGTAGTAATAGTGATGGGGCAAAAACAGATCCGATGGACAGTGATACAAAAACTGGAGGGATAAAACACTTGGCTGCTATGGTTGCTACAATGACGAGTAAAGACGCCCAAGATGATCTGCTCGACTGTTGGACTCTAGACCAAAAAAGCTGATTTTTGCAACAAAAATGAATGGCTGTTGGTGGAGAATAAAAACATTCGCTGTAAAATATGTAAGGAAGTCGCAAGTTTGGGATTAGAAAGGAATATGCAAGGTATGAATATTTCAAACCCATGGACAAATATTCAAATTTCTCATTATGGTAGGAATAAAAAAGAGCAAATGATTTCACTACGTAAAAAAATTCATAACCATAAGAACAGTTAAGCTCACATTGCTGCCGTTAAAATTATAGAATTTGCAAAAGAATGAAAACTGGAGTAACTTATTCAAAAGAACATGAGAAAGAAGTCACTTGTAGAATCTTCAGAACAGCATATAAAGTTGCAAAGAAAACCCAGGCTTTCAGTGACTTTGAATCAGAAATTGACCTCCAAGAATTGAATGGGAGTGACATGGGTCGAATTCTACATTCTACAAAAGCTTGTATGAATATAACAAATCATATTGGAACTGAAATGAAAAAAGTCCTTTTTAAAAAAATAATAGAGTCAAACTGTGAGATTTCCCTTTTGATTGATGAAAGCACCCCTATTAGCCAGTTGTCATTAATAATATATGTACGCACAGTTCTTCCTGATATGGAACAACACTCAAATATTTTTATTGACATTGTAGAGTTAAAAAATGTATCCGCACAAGGTATTTTCCATAGCTTGATGAATACTCTTAATGAATTGGGGTTTCATGATGATTATTTGAAAAAAAATCTTGTCATTGCCTGTGATGGAATAGCTGTGATGTTGGGTATGAAAAAAGGAGTAGTGGCTTTGATTAAGGAACGTTATCCTCGCATTTTGAGGTTCTATGGTGAGCACATTGGCATTGTGCTCACCATAGACTCGAGCTCTCTGTTAGTGATGTTGTAAAAAAAGACTTCCCAGAACAAATTAACCACTTCAAGTCATTTCTTGACAAACTTTACTGTCTCTATGACCAGTCACCCAAAAATGAAAGTAGTTGAAGATCTTGACAAGGAAATCTTCAAAATTGGAAGAGTTTTTAAGTACATGTTGGGTGGCTTCTAGTTTTAGAAGTGTTTCCAAGGTTTGGAAAGATTATGAAGCACTTGTGGCTCATTTTACAGCAGCAAAAGAAGATGTAAACAGAGAGAAGTCTGAAAGAGTAATGTATGAAGGTCTTTTGAAGGAATTAACAACTGTTGATTTTTGTTTTGGATCTTAGATTGATGTGTGATGCTCTTCAAGAATTGTCAGAGCTTAGTGTTGAACTGCAAGCAAGCAAGCAAAGGATATTACACTCTGCAAAGCTCATATCAGTGTATCAAGGCAAGAAAGTCAATGGCGGGCCTTTTTATCATGAAGCTGTACAAGCAGTTGAAAATCTGAACTCTAAAGGAGTGACTTTGGAGAAGAGGGTAACCAGTTGATCAACAAATGAGAATCATTTTCTTGATCCTACAATATTTTATGACTGTTTGAAACAACGAATGGAAAATCGCCTTGATGCAAATTCCAGAATGGACAAAAGTGTTGTATCCAGAATGTACTGAAAGGAATGTTATTTTTGGTGAGACTGAAGTGGAGAGTTTGTGTAAGAGGCTAAGAATTCCAGAACGACAGGTTGTTAGAGGTTTTCATGAATTTCTGACAGAGAAGAAAATGCCTGCTGAACTATTGCAGTTAATAAACACTATCAACAGCTTCTCCCATTTCTACTGCTTAACGTGAGCGTGGCTTTTCCCAGATGAACCTGATTATGACACCGAAAAGAACTTCTTTACAAATGAAGACTGTGATTACACTGATGTTCATCAAGCTGGTTGGGCCTCATCTGCCTGTTTTTTAACCCTTATGATATACCAATTCCTGGTTCCTGAAAGGCAGGCATCTAGCAACAGACACGAAGAGTAAGCAACGAACTCATGAAGATGGCAACACTAGCGTGACAAGCCCAATTTGGAAGCTATTGTGAAAATTAAGGTATTTTTTTAAACTTTTTTCACCTTTGCTTTAATGTTTAATGTTTTATTTCCATTTGATATATATAATATCCATTTGTCAAAAGTAAACGAATGGGAGCTTCAAAGGCCTGTTATGTTTCGATTTTATTGTGTTATGAGATTAGATGGTAGAGTTTGAGTAAACTTATATTTAGAAAAAAAGCCCTGTATATATATATATATATATATATATATATATATATATATATATATAAAATAAAAATCCTTCTCTTTTTTCCATTGGTCTTTCACAATGAATACTGAATTTTCCTATTTTCATTACTGTGGATGTTGTTCAGGTTTGCTAACAAAACCAGTAGGGCATTTGTTTTATCGTTGCTGTCATGATATTTCATCATTGTTATTGTTGCAGAATTTGTTTTAGTTTTATCCATTGTACCCTGCAATTTAGTTAGCTTTGTTTCTCTCTCTCTCTCTCTCTCTCTCACACACACACACGCACACACACACAGTTTGAGTGTTCATATATGCTTGTGATTGCTCCCCTTTTTAGAATGATTTTGTGTGGAACTGGAAAGCTGGATGTGAATCTAGTACCAACCGATAGCTTGTACAGTGTTCTTTCAAACAGTAAGTAATTTACTCCTGGCCATAATTCTAAAAGTGTATGAGGGATTTCTTATTCTATCCTTTTGAACTTTATCAGTTTTTCAGCTACTCTTAACAACATTCTCCTCACCATAGTATTAGCTGTTATATCAGTGAACCCTTCCCCTGCATGCACACTGCTGTCTCTTGGTGGGATAAAGGTCACAAGCAACAGTTCTCTGAAGGTCAAGTCATTGGAAGTGTAACTTCTAAGAACAAGTAAGCTTCATACCTTAGAGAATCCAACTTAGCAACTCAAGTCGGAAATTATAGTGTTACAACCTCGATTGAAACGAAACACCAAGATGAAGGCACCTGATAAAATGAAGTTTGAGAAAGCCCTCAGTTTGCCACAACATTGCACAAGTAAGCAGTCATTTAAGAAATGTTTTATGTAATGGGCATACTAACTGCAGTGAGTGAACTAAAGAAAGTATTGAACCAAATGAAAAATTAAAACTATCAAATGAGCCACAGTCGACTACAACCAAGTAGGTACAAGCTAATGTCGATCAGCCTGTTCTGCTATACGTGCAAGTAATTAAAACAGTGCTAAAAGCAAAGATGAATCTGAAAATAATTCTTGCTTTAAATTACTAGTTAGACCAGTGACTGAACTAAACAGCAAAGACTCTAGAGATATCCTAAAAGAGAAAAATAGATCAAAGAGAAATTGGAATCACAAAATTGAAAAGTATTAATAACTGAGGAGTCTTAATCAACTTCAAAGAAAGGCAGACATGACTTACCACCTAACGAAATCTCTAAGGAATCCAAAGGCATGTTAATATCAAATCCTAGTAAGAAATATCTTCAATGAATATTAAATTATTTCAGGAATTTACAAAGTATACTGGAATATTAATTAAAAGAAACTTTAATAAATACTTCCAATATTTTGGCAATGTGACAGCGGCATCTTCATGGGAACATAAAACTATGACTCATGCATGCAGGCACTACAAAGAGCAAATGAGGCAGAAGAGAGAAAAACTAGCATTGTTCATAGTGTCCTAAAGGTGCCCCTTAGGGCTATATTGGTTTGTTTTGGTTGTTGGGCTGAAGCTCTCAAGATGCAAACTTCCCAAATTTGGAGCAGTCTTATGCACCCAAATTTGTTGAGGTTTGGAAAGTTTTTCAAAGCTGAGGCTTATTCCATGAACAATCTTTCATATTTAAATTTGCTGCGTTGTAATAACATGGCTTTCTTCCAGGCTGTAAAAGTGACTTGCGACACGCTGACAAGCATATCAAACATAATAACTGTGATCAACAACAAGTTCAAGAACACCTGTCTCCAATCACACATACATGCACAACCAGACCTAACATTTGCACAAAGAGAACAAAGACCCAGCTTCGAAGACAACTCGAAGAAAAACTGATGTCAAAATGGTGACAACAGTTGGACCATTAACTACAGATAAGATAAACTGGTGAAAAAACCAAGTGATGCCACTAGCAGCCACCATGGAGACCAGCATGCAAGCACCACATAGGAAATGTGCAAGACCCATGCGGTCCAACATACGACTCACAAAACCCTACACATCCACTTCACCAACATCCGTGGCCTAAACTCCAACCTGAATAGTGTCCACTACCACCTACAGTCTACCAAATCCCACCTACTCTTCCTGGCAGAAACTCAAATCTCACCTCCCCCAGCACCATTTATCTCAACCTTCCAAACTACTCACTCTTCAACAACTTTTACCCCAAGGGTGGTGTCTGTGCATACATCTCCTCTGACATACCGTGCCAGAGAGCACCCAACTTTGACCTTCTTTGGTTGAAAATATCCCGCCCACTCAGTCCAATTCATCTGCTGTCTCTATCGCTCCCCCAACGCAACTAACCATCTTGAGCTTTTTAATTTCCTCTCCCTAAAAGTCGACTTTCTCCAATCCCACTTTTCCAACAGTGAAATCATCCTCCTAGGAGATTTTAATCTCCACAACACTAGCTGGCTTTCTTCCTCCAGTTGTACAGATTTTGCAGGCAGAGGTGCCGAAACATTTGCCATCACTAACGACCTTACACAACTTGTCCAGATGCCAACCAGAATACCAGATAACCCAAACCACTCCCCATACACCCTAGATCTCTTCCTCACCAATGACCCCTCCAAATACACAGTGAAAGTAGTGAGCCACCTGGGCAATTCTGACCACAACCTAGTGCTCATCTTCTCCCCCATGCAACAACGTTTACACAGACACTCCCATACAAGAGTAGTTTGGCACTATAACAGTGCCAAGTGGGACAGCCTCTGCAACTTCTATGCCACATTCCCATGGTTGCACTATTGCTTCTGGCCTTCCAACCCAAACATATGCACCAAGCTTATTACCAAAGTAATCCTCACCGGCATGAATACATACATTCCACACAGCACTCTGAACTGCCACTCTCTAACGAAACCCTGGTTCTCCAAAAGATGTGCCAAGGCTGTAGAGATGAAACACCAGGCATACCACAACTGGCTGAAATCAAGAACCTCATTCTCCTTGAAGGCTTACACCGAAGCCCATAATAGATGCAAAAAAACAACCAACTCATCCAAAACAGAGTTTGAAAGAGCAAAAAACAGGAAACTAGCAGCCTGTTCAAACGGCAGCCGAGTCTTTTGGTCTCTTGCCAAAGCAATTGGCCGTAACTTTTGTCCAACACTATTCCTACCCCTATCACACCCCGATAGCTCTACTGCATCATCACCCACAGAAAAAGCCAATCTTCTGACCTCATACTTTACTTCAAATGCATGCATAACTCACGATGGCAAATGTCCCCCAACCATTCCAGACACCCAACATACAATGCCCCCTATATCCTTTTGCCAGGATGAGATCAGAAAAATACTGCCCAAATTAGACACAAAAAAGTCTCCTGGCTCTGATGGCATCCCCCCAATTGTTCTGAAAGTTTGTGCTCCAGAACTGACCCCTATCCTATGTCACCTATATATACTCTCCTACACCACTGGAATCTACTCCACAAACTGGAAATTGGCCTATATTCAGTCCATTCCCAAGAAGGGTGACAAGTCACTGCCAGCCAATTACCGTTCTATCTTGCTTACCTCAGTCCTGTCAAAGGTAATGGAAAAAATCATCAATTCCCAACTCCTACACCATCTTGAAGACACTCACCAAATAAATGATTGCCAGTATGGATTCCGCCACTGCCGATCAACAGGAGATCTACTCACATACTTCACCCATCTCTGGACAGATGCTCTGGAGAGGTTTGGTGAATCTCAAGTGGTTGCATTAGATATCTCCAAAGCCTTTGACCAGGTCTAGCACAAAGGCTTACTAGGCAAACTGCCATCATTCGGTGTGACCGAGGACTTCTGTAGATGGATTGCCAGTTTTCTGTCCGGATGTGCACTGTTTGTGATGGTGGACTGCTCCCTATCCTCTCAATTAATGCTGGGGTCCCACAAGGTTCTGTCTTCTCATCAACCCTCTATCTGCCTTATATCAATGATCTACTGCAATTGACCTCCAACCCAATACACAGTTTTGCAGACGATAGCACACTACACTCCTCGCTTGCACTTGATAAGCCTTACCCTACACAACTCACCTCAACCTACACAACATCAACCACCACCACCCTCAACTCTGATCTCCAAGCCATCCTACAATGGGGTTCGGATAATCTCATAAATTTCAGCGCCAATAAAACCAGTTCTGTACTGTTTCCCATAAAAAAAAACAATTTTTCCCCAGTATCCTTTTTGATGATACCCAAATATCCAGAGAGTTTGAGATCTCACTCCTTGGAATCACCTTTCGAGGTGATTCCAAGGAAACCCTCCTTTCGAGTCTTCAAAATTCGAGTCATCAGATTTCAAGGAGAACTGGCCTACCAGTCCGGAACACGGGGTGGGGGGGGGGGTGGGGGGGGGGTAGGCATCATGTGTATTCAAAGTCTCCCTGTGTATGCAGGAGTATGTCAACTTTGCATCTGCTGCATCTGGAATGCTTGAATCCTTGAAACAAGTCCTTATTTATAGATCTGACCATGGATTTCTCTCCTTGTGTGCTTATTCCAACACAGCTTTTCCTATTAAGATTGGATGCATAAATGCATTTATATTGTTGAATATTTCTTCTCCTGTTGTGTGTTCTGGCAAGGGTTGGCCAGTCTGTTAACAAAATAAAAGGTTGTCATGAAGTTTTTGATTTTTTTTCGTACTTAATGAACATTAGACGAGGGCTACCGCATCAAGCGCGGGTGCGGTTAAAGAAGCGAGCCCAGCAGGTGGAGAGGATGTTGCGAGTGGGAACACTGAATGTTGGAAGCATGACTGGAAGGGGAAGAGAGGTGGCAGACATGATGAGGAAGAGGAAGTTGGACATTTTATGTGTGCCGGAGACAAGGTGGAAAGGGGGAAAGGCAAAGGAACTGGGAGATGGATATAAATTGTTCTACTCTGGAGCGAATAACGAGGGAAAAAATGGTGTAGGAATTGTGGTGTGTGGCAGAATGAAGGGTGAAGTACTGGACGTGGGTAGAAGGAACGACAGGATCATGCAAATGAAATTGGGTCTTGGAGAAGAGCGGGTGGTCGTATTATGTGTATATGCCCCGCAAGTTATTTGTACAGCAGAGGAAAAAGATGAGTTCTGGAACGGGTTAGATGAAGAAATGAGGGAATTGGAAGAAAATGAGATGGTGATTGTCGGAGGAGACTTGAACGGGCACATAGGAAGACAGAATAGAGACTGTGAAAGGGTGCATGGTGGCCACAGAGTGGGAATGATGAACCAGGAAGGAGAGAGGATTGTGGACTTTGCAGTAGCGTTTGATCTGGCAATTGTGAACTCTATTTTCTTCAAGAGGGAAGAACATTTGATAACATTTAGAAGTGGTAACAACAGCTCACAAATTGACTACATTTTGACTAGAAGAAAACATCTTAAGGTTGTGACAAATTGTTAAGTAATTCCAACAGATCAAGTAGCACAACAACACCGACTGCTGTGCACAGACTTTAAAATAAGATCGAAGATAAGAAATTCTGGTTGCCATGGGATGAAGACAATTAAGTGGTTTCGCTTAAAAGAAGAGAGTGTGAGGAATCGTTTTAGGGAGAGAGTGTTAGAGAGAATTTCGGATGGACTGGAAAGTGTACAAGATTGGTGGAAACATAATTCAAAAATAATCCTGAGCGGTGCAATCGAGGTGCTTGGTGAGACATCTGGAAAGATTAGAGAGCAGAAGGAGGGTTGGTGGTGGAATAATGATGTACAAGTGGCAGTGACAGCTAAGAGGAAGGCAAAGCAGAAGTGGGATGAGTCAAGAGTGGAAGAGGACAGAGAGGTGTACAAAGAGAGAAAGCAAGAATCCAAGAGAGTTGTGGCACAGGCGAAGGCCATGGCATATCAAGATCTGTATGATCAATTAGAAACAAAGGAAGGACAGAGAAAAATTTACCAACTAGCGAAATGTAGAAATAAAGCAGCTGAGGACATCTTACATGTGAGGCAGATCAAAGATGCTGAAGGAAGAGTATTATAGAGGGATGTGGACATAAGAAACAGATGGAAAATGTATTTTGAGGGACTTTTGAATGAGGAAAATGCAAGGACTCACAGAGGAGATGGGCAGCCTTCTGAGGGGATGGTGCAGAACATCAGTAGAATGGAAGTGACGGAGGCCATGAAGAGGATGAGGAATGGAAAAGCGGTGGGCCCCGACAGAATTCCAGTGGAGGCATGGAAGGCACTGGGGGAAGAGGGAATTGACCTGCTGTGGGACCTGTTCATGAAAGTTTGCCAACAGGAAAATATACCCGAGGAATGGAGGGAGAGTACTCTTGTTCCCATCTACAAGGGTAAAGGGGATGCACAAGACTGTAAAAATTACAGAGGAATAAAGTTGATGTCCCACACAATGAAGATCCTAGAAAGGGTTCTTGATGGTAGATTGAGGGAGGAGGTGGAGATTGCAAAGGAACAATTTGGCTTCATGCCTGGTAGATCAACAACAGATGCTATCTTTGGGTTACGACAGATGATGGAAAAATATTGAGAGAAACAAAGGGAGCTACATCTGGTATTTATTGATCTGGAGAAAGCATACGATAGAGTGCCAAGGCAAGAAGTCTGGAGGTGTCTGAGGGAGAAGAAGGTGCCAGAGAAATATGTCAGGTTGGTGCGGGAAATGTACAGAAATGTGAAGACGAGTGTTCGGACCTGTTTGGAACAGACAGAAAGTTTTCAAGTAACAGTTGGCTTGCATCAAGGGTCAGCATTAAGTCCGTTTCTGTTTAATATTGTGATGGAGGTGGTAACAGAGGAGGTGAGAGAAGATGCACCTTGGACAATGTTGTATGCAGATGACATCTTGCTGTGTGTAGATTCAAGAGAAGAAGCGGAAACTAAACTGGAAAGATGGAGAAAAGTACTGGAAGAGAGAGATATGAGACTGAGCAGAAGTAAGACAGAGTATATGTGTTGCGCAGTGGGCGGTGGCCAGGAGACAGATCTGGAGCTGTAAGGAAATGTCATCAGGAAGGTGAGAGACTAGATACTTAGGTTCAACAGTGGAAGAAGATGGAGGAGCTGAGAAGGAAGTGGGATGCAGGATACAAGCAGGTTGGAGGAACTGGAGGGAGATGGCTGGAGTGTTATGCGATAAGAGGGTGCCGATCAATCTGAAAGGCAAAATTTATATGACAGTAGTGAGGCCAGCTATGACATATGCTATAGAAACTGTGGCCCTGAGGAAAAATAACATTAGCAGGATGGAAGTAGCAGAGATGAGAATGCTTAGGTGGATGTATGGTGTGACCAGAAAGGATCATCTGAGAAATGACTATGTCAGGGGAACAGTGAAAGTTACGAACTTAGGAGCGAAAATACAGGAGGCAAGGTTCAGATGGTTTGGTTATGTGATGAGGAGGGAGGACGAATATGTGGGAAGAAGGGTTATGCAGATAGATGTGCAAGGAAGGCGGAAGCGTGGCGGTCAAAGGAGAGATGGAGTGGAGGGAGCTGGTAGAAGAGGACTTGAAGATGAAGAACTTGGATGTGGTGACAGCCCAAGACAGGAAGGTGTGGAGGAGACTCATAACAAACAGTGACCCCACTTAAGTGGGAGAAGCTGCAGAAGAAGAAGAAGAAGAAGACTTAATGAACATTAGACGATTTGCAAAATTTGTAATGTCAGAGGATTCATCAACCTGCAACGCATAATAATGACTTACGCATATTGGATAACAATGTTTATTTTATATTTTCAGCAATTTCAGTGTGTCGACTTTGCATCTGGTACAACAGCTTGAATGTTTGAATCCTTGAAACAAGTCCTTTTTTTAGATCCGACCATGGATTTCACTCTGTTCATGCTTATTCCAACACAACTTTTCCAATCAAGCTTCTTTTCCAACACAACTTTTCCAACCAGCTAAATGCATAAATGCATTTAGCTGGCTTGGTTGGCCGAGTGGTTAGCGTATCCGCTCTCCAGCCAAAACGCTGCTGGTTTGAATCCTGCCATGGGCATGGATGTTTGTGATTGCCTGTGAAAATGGTGGTCGGTGGTAGATGGCGCTGGTGTAGATGATGAAGGTAGTTGCGGTTGGTGGATTGGTGGAGACTTACAGTTGTAGAACATATGCCCTCCCTCGATGAGTCTTTGGACTCCCTGGCGGTGTTATGTAATGATGATGATAATAATAATTTCAGTGATTCTTCGATGAACAGTACTATTTGAAAGGCAAATCCAATCAAAAGACCGTTTTTGCATTTATCTCTGATCATTATTTCTGTTATTATTTTTGCTATGAGCTCGACCAAAGTTTCACCAATTGTTTCCGCTGCACCAATTTTTGCTATTAATATGTATTTTGCTATTAACACACGATATGAAGCCCTGACAATTGATATCATTTTTTGATATTCTTTTAATTTTTTTAGTTTATTTTGAAAAAATTCTACAGGTTTGTCCTTGTATTCGTTGTTTCGATTCAAAATGGTGACTTAAATTAGATGATTTCATGCTTTCAGTTTTTAAAGTTTCACCACAAATGACAAATAATGGAATAGGTTCCTCTTCATTTCCCGTTTATGAAAATCCACATTTCAAGTAATTCATTTTCTACATATGAAGTTTTTTCATCTTCTTCCTAGTTGGTTCTTTAGAGATGTCAGACGACACATCCTTATCAATTTCATATGATCCAGATAAAGTCAATGTATTCTTGTTGCTTATAGCTACTTGTACCTGCTGTATTGTTCTCTTTTGTGTGTTTTATAAATCCAGTCTATAACCAATGCTTAATACTTAAGAATTAAGCAAAAAAAATTATAATATTTATTATAAGTATTATAACTTCTGTTCATTATTAAAGCAATTATATCACTGTAAAAGTAGTACAAATCCATTAATCATTATTTTAACTAACAACAAATTTGTAATATGATCAAATAATGAAACACATTAATTAATATCTGCTTAACTGTCTTAACATTTACTAATGATTCATATAATTACTTTATTATCCGTCGCTATCATATGCTCTTCGAGTTGTTGCAGGCTCGCAATATACATTCATATATCTGAAGACAATGATTCACAAGTGATCACCCACAAATTTGCAAAACTATTCAAATGAAACAATTATCACAATTTGAGAACTCATACATAATATATAATTTATTGAGAAATGTATACTTTTAAAATAAATTTTTTTTTCTTAATAATTGTTCCACGCGTTAATGATGTATAGCCGAAAATTGCCACGTATCCTCAGGGATAAACGTAGCACACTTTGGGAAATACTGATCTACATCAAAGCCATCCACCGCCCATCACCACCACCACCACTAGTATTTTCACAGACAATCACAAACATCAGTGCCCATGACAGGGATTTGAACCCTCAATCTTTTGGCTGGAGAGCAGATATGCTAACCACTCTGCCAACCAGGCCGGCTCATAATATGTAGATAAAAAATATAAATGTAAATATAGGAAAATATAAATACAGATGTAAAAATATGAATCTAAATATGAATATAAATACAAATATTTTTGTATCTGTTATCCATTAATCAGATTATTTAGATACTACATATAATATACAATGCAACTGGAGCATATTACTATTATTGTTACCCGAAGATCCCATGGAGTCAAAGACTCATCTAGAAGGTCCCTTTGTCATACACACAGCACATCATACCTCACTTTAAACACATTCAACTTCTCTGCAGACACCACACTCTCAGGCAAGGCATTCCAATCATCCACAACTTTCTATGCAAAAAATCTGCTTCTCGCTCTCTTGCTCACATCCTCCTTATATAGCATCCAGGGATGATCTCTTGTCCTCCCTCCACCTCCCAGCATTTTATGAAAAACCTCTTCAATATTAACTTCTATGTCTCTATCATATCACCCCTTTTCCTCCTATCCACTAGACTGTAAATTGCATCTTCTCAACCTTTCCTAATATTCAACATTCCAGAGATCAGAAATTACCTTAGTCAATCGATCCTTTCCATCATCTCTTCATCCTTTTGAAAACCAGGTGACCAAATCTTGTGCACATTAGGCCACACATGGACTTATATGATGGAGCAAGAATCTCCTTACTTCTACAAGTCAGTGTCTTCTGCATCATTCCCAGAATTTATTGTTTGTCCTCACAATTTTGACAATGTGTTCTCTAAATTTTAGATTCTTATCCACAATCACTCCAGATTGTGGATAAGATCTCTTATTTCCTCCACTGCCAACAGTATATCCCCACCAAGCACAAATTCTACATCTCATCGTTGTTTTCCAAATTTTAAAACTTTACATTTTGCAACATTAAACTAGCATCCCCAATCTCATGCACATTCACTCAATCTATTCAAGTCTTCTTGTAAGGCCACATCTGCTCTACTCCTAATAGTTTGTCCCAACTGTGCATTATCTGCAGGCAACTGAATATCCCCATTCAAATCTTTCCCCAAATCATTAACACACAGGTTAAACAGTAATGACCTTAAAACAGATCCCTGAGACACACCACTAATGACTTTCCTCTTCTGGAATATTGTTTCCCCAACAACAAACTTGATACTTATCAGTTAGCCAATCTCCGATCCATTGCAATAGTCTAATATCAAACTCCATCTGCTCTAGTTTGACTATCAACTTATCATGGTAATCTATCAAAAGACTTTGCAATATGTAAGTATACTACTGTGTATCCATCTCCTTTGTCCAATGAAGCTGTCACCTTATTGTAATAAGTAAGTAGATTACTAAAACATGACCTACCTTTAGCAAATCCATGCTGCCACTCCAAGATAATACCATTGTTGTTAACCCAATTCTTGATCCTGTTTCTCACCAGCCTCTCCAACACTAACCCCAACAACTGTACCAACTATCAAATACACAGATAGGCATATAACTTGATGCTTGAGTTCTGTCACATCCCTTATGAAATGGTACAATCTTGCCTTCTTTCCCCTCCTTTGGAACTTGATCCAGTACAAGACTCATATTAAACAAATATGTCAAGGCAGATGCCAACTCTCTGGCATATTCCTTCAAAATGTGTGGTGATATTATCGAGTCCCACAGTCTTATTAACATCAGGTTTGTTCAATTCCCCATATAGCTCTTGCTCAGTTACAGTCAGTCTCTCTCACTCGTCAACTGCTCTCAAACTCTCCATGATGTCACATTCACAAGAATGAAAGACCTTGATGAACTGCTCATTAAATATCTCAACTATATCCTCTGCAGCAGTATACCATTTTCTCCAGTCAATGTCAACCGTCTATAATCGTTTCTTTTCTTTTTTTTTTTTTCTTTTTTTTTTTTGCTGGCTACATATCGAAAGAACTCCCTAGGATTCTTTTTGGCTTCATTAGCTAACTGCTGCTCATATGAAAATTTTGCTACCCTTACAAACCAAGTGTCACCATCCTTTCCAGTTCTTTGTAATTCTCATGGAATTCATTATCACCACTCCTCTTATGCTGGCTCCATAATGTCTTTTTATATCTGTATCACAAGCTTAATCTCTTTATTCATCCATTTCACACCTACCTTATTTAATATTCTAACCCTTGGAATACATTTAGACATTGCTTCTACTACACAGTTCTTGAATATCACCCAAGCTGCATTGATCTTCTTTCTGCCAATTCCTCATTCCGTGCTATACTTGCAAGCTGTCTTTTGAGTTTCTCATAATCACCAGCCTTGTATTTTCACGTATCCTTTCCTCGTAAAGGTCCTCGCACTGCTGGCAACCACCCAGGTAATCACTTCATGGTCACTCTTTGACACCTCATTTATAATAACATTCTCTGATGAGATGATCAAATTTAACACCTTCAATCTTCATGTACCCTCTGTTACATATTGGATGAGGTAGTTGTCATTCAAAAATTCAAGAAACTCATTTTCTTTACTTCCAGTTGCTAAGATCCCATCCTAGTCTATATTGCCATAATCAAAATCGCTCATAATGATCACCCTTTTCTTATTTTCATGGCTAATTTCATTATACATTTCATGGTCGCTACCATCCACATTACCAGATCTATAACAACATCCAACTAAGTACAGTAATTCGCCCCCCCCCCCTCCTTATCTGTTGTTTCAGTTATCCGTGGTCAACCCTGGTCTGAAAATATTAAATGGAAAAATTCAGAAATAAACAATTTATAAGTTCTAAATTGCACTGTTCTGAGTAATGCGAGGAAATCTTGCACTATCCTGCCTGGGACCTGAATCGAGCCTTTGTTCAGCATATCCATGCTGTATATGCTACCCAACCACTAGTCTCTTAGTAGCTGCCTTGGTTATCAGATCGACTGTTGTGTTATCGCAGTGCTTGTGTTCAATTAACCGTTACAGTATTTTACTACTTAATGGCCCCAAAGCGTAAGACTGTTAGTATTCGGACATTCCAAAGAGGATATGTAAAATGCTTTTTTTTAAAAGTGAAAAGGTAAAAGTTCTGGGCTTAGTAAGAAAAGAAAAGCATCATATGCTGAGGTTGCTAAGATCTACAGTAAAAATGAATCTTTTATCCATGAAATTGTGGAGAAGGAAAAAGAAATTTGTGCTACTTTTGCTGTTGCACCTCAAACTGCAAAAGTTTATGGCCACAGCGCAGGAAGACATGAATGGTAAATGAGTTCCAATTGATGGCAGCATGTTACTATTACTATTATTACGGGCAACTCCAGGGAGTCATTAGACTCATCGAGGGAGGCCCCAAATCATATTCATCACAACTATTTGACATTCATACAGTATCTATCATACCTCGCCTTAAACTCATTCACTGTCACAGCATCCACCACAGACTCAGGGAGCGCATTCCACTCATTCACTACTCTAAAAGTAAAGAACCCAGCTCTAACACCTTTACTACCCACACTTTTGCCCAGTTTCCATGGATGTCCCCTAGTCCTCCCACAACCAGCCCTGTTCTCAAAAATATCTTCTGAATTAATTTTATAGAAACCCTTCAGTAATTTGAATGTCTCAATCATATCTCCCCTTCTCCGCCTATCAACCAATTTTTGCAACCCACAAATCCTCAACCTGTTCTCATACGGTTCATTCCACAGACCTGCTATCATCTTGGTCACTCGCCTCTGGATCCTCTCCACCTCCTCCCCATCAAGAAGAAACCTAGGTGACCAAATCTGAGCACAGTAGTCTAGATGGGGTCTTATCAAGGCTCGATACAGAGGAACAATAACCTGCTTGTCAACGTATTCTTCAGCAACCAAGTGATTTGATGAGCTGTTTTGGTCACTTTTGCAATGTGTCCCCTAAATTTCAATTCCTTATCTACCAACACTCCTAAATCTCGTGCTTCATCAATTTCCTGGAGCACGGTTCCACCAATGCAGTAAACTGCCGCCAATCTTTTCACCCCAAAATGCATAACCTTACATTTTGCCACATTAAACTGACATCCATTCTCCTTAGCCCAGACCTCCAATCTATCCAAATCATCCTGCAAAATTTTGACGTCATCTGCATTCACTATTGCCCTACCCAACTTCGCATCATCCGCAAACAAATGAACTGTTCTTCTCAGATCATTATCTGTATCATTTATGAACAAATTAAACAGCAGTGGTCCAAGAACAGATCCTTGTGGCACACCACTAGTCACAGGCCGTCTTGTGGACTCTACTCCCGAGTAAACCACTCTCTGATATCTCTCCGTCAACCACCCTCCTATCCATCTCACCAACCCTATGTCCATTCCCATATGCTGCAATTTACTGATTAGAATTCCATGTGGAATCCTGTCAAAGGCCTTGGCAAGGTCCAGTAGAATCACCGTAAACCCATTACCCTTATCCAGTTCAGCCTTCACTGTGTTATAATACGTGAGCAAGTTACTGAGGCATTACCTACCCTTCACAAAACCATGCTGTCCCCGATACAGTATCCCATTTTCTTCTATCCAATCTTGTATTTTCCTCTTGACTATTTTCTCTAAGACCTTGACAATGATTCCTGATATGCTAATCGGTCGGTAATTTACAACAGCAGTCTTGGAACCACCTTTATGCAGTGGAACTATTTTCCCCTCTTTCCACCCGCTCGGGACTAACCCAGACCCGAGACTCAAATTAAACAAAATGGTCAAGGGTACTGACAATTCTTTAGCTGCTTCTCGTACAACACGAGCTGGTATACCATCCAATCCCACAGATGTATTGACATTGAGGTTATGCAATAGACTACTCACCTCCACTTCATTAACCACAATTCCCGTATAATCTACTGGTTTATTCGTTTCTTCAATGTCACCACCTGGATGATATACTTTTGCAAAGTGCTCACTCAGTAACTCAACTATCTCAACTGATTCAGTTACCTCCCTACCATCGGCATTCTTTAAAATCAGTCTGCCATGTACATTTTTCCTTTTACTTACTACATATCTAAAAAACTGTTTAGGATTCTCTTTAGCCTGCATGGCCAATGTTCTTTCGTAATCCTTTTTTGCTTTTCTTACCACACTCGTCACCCTTCTGGCCTGCGCTTTATACCGTTCATGTGCCTGCCGGTCACCCTTCTCCTTAAATTCCCTCCATAGTTGTTTCTTTTTTTGCAACTCAAGCTTAATGGTGTTATTCATCCATTTAACCCATACTTGATTTATTATTCGGACTCTAGGTATATAGTCAGCCATTGCTTCATGCAAGCACTTCTTAACTACCTCCCATGCACTATCAACTTCTAGTCCTTGCAGTTGTACATGCCATGGCACTGAACCAATCAAACTCCTAAGCTTGTCATACTTTCCGAATCGATAATTCCACATGTACCCTCTCTTAATTGAAAATTCTGCACCTTTAGCCACCTCCCAAGTTAAGACCCTATGATCACTCTCACCGATTGGTGGCAATGTGGTCATATTTGTTACAGCCAAATCCTCAGATGTAATTACTAGGTCAAGCACTCGCTGATCCCTAGTAGTTTCCATTACATGCTGTCGCAGATAGTTATCCCTTAATAACCGCATAAAATCCAGTTCCTTCCTCCCGTATGTCCTCTCCTCACTCCAATCAATGCGACCATAGTTGAAATCTCCCATAATAATCACCCTCCTTCCACCCATTTCTTCTATTTGCTTGTGCATACTGTCACCACCATCTTTTCCATCACCTGGTCTATAGCAGCACCCAATTGTATATTTAGTTCTGCTAGCCACAATCTCACACCAAATGGCCTCAAATGTGCTCTTTTCTCTATCCTGCAATTCAACTTCTATTCTCCTTGGCTGGAGCTCATCAGCTATCATCAACAATACTCCTCCCCCCATTTTATTCTCTCTGTCATTCCTGAACATACTATACCCATCACATTCAATCCCACTAGTTATATCATCTACAGTCAGCCATGTTTCACTAATACCTATAACCTGTGGTCTGGAAGTGCCAACCATGGCCAAAAACTCTTCCTTCTTGTTCCTAATACTCCTAGTATTAGTGTACATGAATTTAAGACCCCCATTAGCCCCAACCCTACCTTGATGCCTTATATTAACTATCCCACTCAGATTTGTTGTCCTTATTTGCTCTGGCATATTATATTCATTCTTACATTCAACTGCCTCCATAAGGACTGTATATCTACTCCCCCCCCCCCAACAAATCTACTTTCCCTGAATTTGCACATCCACTACATTCAGCAACACTTTCTCAAGTCTTCTTACACCGTTACCATTCAAATGCAAGCCATCCATCTTATATAGATCCTTTCGCCCATCAAACTCACTCCACACATCCACAAATTCCACACCACTCATCATACATAACCCACGCATAAAGTCATTTGCAATTATAGCCCTCCTTTTAAACATTTCACTGTCATACCGTGGCAAAAGACTAATCATTCTAACTCTCTCACTCTTTTCTTTTGCTACCTCAAAAAATTCATTCAGGTCTTCTATAATTTCCATTTTATCTCCTTTCAAATCATTCGTACCTGCCACAACAATCATTTCTTTCACCCTTTCCTTTTGCTCTCTAATAGATGCAGTTACGTCCTTTATGGTCGCACCAGGTTGGTACGATTTTGTCAAATCCTCTACTAACGCACCTCGTACTAACGAGTCTCCATACAGCACTCTATCCTTCATTTTGTTCATGTTCACATTCATACGTCTATTTTTCCTGTCATACCTTTTATTATTGGTTGGTTCATTCAGCCTACTTTTGTTCATGCACTCTAGCTGCTGTTTTGCTCTTTGTATCGCACTATTCAACAACGCGATCTCACTCAATGCATCTATCTCATCTTTTTTGTTCTCTGAGAAACCATTTATACTATCATTCACACTTTCTACATTCACACTCTCACAATTTTCATGTATAACCTTGCCGTTTCTTGTCATATCCCTATTTCCTTCATTCTGAAGGTTGACAAAAATATCACACTCACGATCCGAAATACACTTCAATTCCGCATTCTCCCTACATTTTCTACACACATTCAATCCTTTATTATCATCTAACCACACTCCGACCGCACTCCGCAAAGCGTACATTTCACAGCTAGTACACTGACTCATTTCTTTTATGCTACCGTTCTTTGATAACGATGGCGAACCTTCATTACTGGCCGCCATTTTCCTTCGCACAGGTGCCATAGTTATCTGTAACGTGTTTTGTCAAATTATACGTTATAACACACCAAAAATAGACGCACTAAAATACGCAAGGCAAACAAAACAAAACTACACAATATTAAGTAATTTGTATCGATAACTGAAAATGATACTTATCTTATCTGGAGCTTGCACGAACACTACACATTACGAATTCATCTAGCGGCGACTTCCCGACATAGATTTTGTTATAAAACACTTTAGTACACTAACCACGCTAATAAAGCTCCAATAATATACCAAAATTAAACACTTAAGTCCATTAAATTGAATCCAAAACACCAATAAATCAACAAAAAACACATCTCACAGGAGCTCTCCGATCTTCAGAAATGTTGCTTCAGAAAGCTTTTAGCCTATACGAAGACTTCAGCAAGGGACTACCCCTCCCCGAAATCCCCCAAGTTAGGATTTATAGTAAGTTAGGGATAGTTACACAGACTCAGGAATAGGTTTGGACTGAAAAATATAAATATTACTGGAGAGGCTGCAATTGTCAATGAAGAAGCTGCTGCCACATTTTCGGCAGACTTGAGGTTTTGAAGAAGTTGATTAAAGAGAAAGGATACCATCCAAAACAAGTCTTCATTGTGATGAAACAGGGCTCATCTGGAAGACGATGCATGCAATAAAAGTGCAAAGGCAGCACCAGAGCCTAAAACATGGAAGGACAGATTAACTCTGATACTATGTGTCAACACTGCAGGGCATATGATAAAGCCATGCATAGTGTACAGAACAAAGAACCATTGCACCCTCAAAAACAAAAAATTATCTGCCCATGTTCTTGCAAAATAATCAGAAAGTGTGGGTGGCAGCCATTTTGTTTATGGAATGGTTCCACCAATGCTTCATCCTAGAAGTGAAAAAATACTTGGAAGAAGGATTGGAATTTAAAGTCCTATTAATAATAGACAATGCATCTGACTATCCTCAATCTGTTTGCTATGAAAATGAAAATGTTGAAGTTGTGTTATTACATCTAAATACAACCTCATTGCTTCAGCCCCTTGATCAGGACATCATTGAGTTTGTCAAGGCCAAATACACCTGCCTTTTATTTAATTGCATTCAATTATCAATTGATGCAAACTCTAATCTGGACATAATACAGTGCATGAAATCATTCATTATTGCTGACGCAATAACATTCATGAAAGCTGCAGTGGATGAATTAAAACCAGAAACTGTAAATACCTGCTGGAAGAACTTATGGAGTGAAGTCATAAATGATTTTAAAGGCTTTCCAAGGATCGATGGAGAAATTAGGAATCATGCAGCAAGACAAATAGGTGGAGAAGGATTTGTCAACATGGTGAAGAAGTGGAAGAACATATTGAAGACAATTGAGAAGTGTTAACAAATGAGGAATTGGAAGAACTTGTTGAGTCATCTACAGATTAAGAGGAAGATGAAGAAGAAGGAACTGAAGCAGAACCAGCAATGTGGGCATTACTGAAATTTGCCGAAGTGTTTTGAATTGCACAGACATTAAAGTACAAAATTATAGAATACGATCCTCACATGGAACTCAGCATTACAGTTACCGTGTGATCATTGAAGGATTACAACCTCTGCAGCAACACTTTGATGAGTTAAAAAGAAAGAGACAACTTCTGATTACAATGTTCTTCCAGAAGGTTTCGGCAAAAAGACCTTCAGTTATTGAGGATCACCAACCATCAACATCGTTTGCTCCTAACATCCATTCATCAACATTGTCATGGCTCGATGATCCTCTATTGCAGCGTTTGGTCACTATAGAATCAATAGTAGCCTAACACTACATCATTCATCTCATGTAGGCATTGTATTATCTTACATCATCACAAGAAATTTAAAAAATCACAAAAAATTAAATTACTGTGCCTAATTTATAAATCAAACTTTATCATACACGAGTATGTATGTACAGGGAAAAACATGGTATATACACCCTCTGTCCAGAAACAAACTGTACTTTTGATAGAAAATAAAACACAGGCCAATTCTAATTATTCAAATCATTTATTTCAATCAATATACACTCCCTCAGCTTCGATACAGCATTTGGCACGCTCAATTAATTCATGAAATAAGTTTTTTTATATCGGTTTTTGGGATACTCTTGAGGGTTGTGGCTACTGCCACTTGAATGATTTCAACAGTGTCGTATTGCTTTCCTTTCATTGGCCTCACAATGTTCAAACGATGAGATGGTGCATTATCATGCAAAACTGACCAGCTGCCTGCATCATGATATTCATGCCATATGCGACAAATTCTCGCTATTAATTGCTTTAAAACTTTGAGATAAAACTCACCCTTGACTGTTTGGCCAGGTGGAATGAATTCTTTGTGGATAATGCCCTTGGAATTGTAGAAACAGATCAGTATTGCCTTTACTTTTGACTTCTCCAAGCGACTTTTTTTCGGATGCTCCTCTTCTGGTGGTCTCCACTGAGCGCTAGAGTGCTCATACTTAAAACACTAGGTCCTTGCAGTGTTCAATTCGATACTTTTTTGGTCATCGGTCAACTTGTGGGGAACAAATCGTGAATTCAATTTACGAAGGCACAAACTCAGTCAAAATGTTTTGCACTGTTGATTTTGGAATCCCCAGTTCATCTTCAATCAATCTCACGGATGATTTCAAGTTTTCTTTGATGAAGCCATGCACTTTTTGGATGTTAACTTTGCTCAGTCCGGTTTTTGGCCGGCCCGGCTTTTCGTTGTCCTCAAGCGTTTCACAACCACTTTGAAATTGCTTAAACCACTCGTAAACTTGAGTACAGGATAAGCATTCATCCCCGTATGCTTTTTGAAACATTTGATGCATTTTGGTAAAACTTTTACCAAGTTTAACACAAAAGTCAATTGCAGCTCTCTGTTTGAAACTCATTGACCGTTCGTCAAAACACTGTCACTCTTGGCACTATAACTCGGCTTCTAATGAAACAAATGTCATAAACAGTTGACACAACACTAATGAAGGTTGTCGCTTTTGACAACAAAAAGATACAACAGGTGGTGCCACTAGTTTCTTCTATTTTCGAAAAGTTCGGTTTTGTTTTGGCCAGAGGGTGTGTGTGTGTGTCTGTGTATATATATATATATATGGTTCGGTACTATCCTCGGTTTCAGGTATCCACGGGGAGGGGGGATCTTGGAGAATATTTTCTGCGGTTAAGGGGGAGTACAGTATTCCATTTTATTCACCTCTATCCTAAAGAATCAGGTTTTATTTAAAAAACAGAGAGAGAGAGAGAGAGAGAGAGAGAGAGTGCAGCTTGACCCATTTAAGTGGGGTCACTGTTTTTGGTGAGTCTCCTCAACATCCTCTTGTTTTGGGCTGTAACCACATCCAAGTTCTTCATCCTCAAGTCCTCCTCCACCAGCTCCCTCCATCTCTTCTTTGGCCCCCCCATACTTCCTCCTCCCCTGCACATCCATCTGCATGACCTTTCTTCCCACATATTCATCCTCCCTCCTCATCACATGACCAAACTATCTCAACCTTGCCTCCTCTATCTTCGCTCCTAAGTTCATAACTTTTACCGTTTCCTTCTCACTGTAATTTCTCAGACGATCCTTTCTGGTCACACAGCCCATCCACCTAAGCATTCACATCTCCGCTACCTCCATCCTGCTGATGCTATTTTTCCTTAGGGCCACAGTTCCATAGCATACATCATAATTGGTCTCACTATTGTCCTATAGATTTTGCCTTTTAGATCCTGGTTGTATCCTGCATCTCACTTCCTTCTCAGCCTCTCCATCCTTTTCCACTGTTGAACCTGAGTATCTAAATTCCCTAACCTTCCTTCCAGCTCCAGATCTGTCTCCTGGCCATCGTCTATTTTGCAACCTTTATATTTGTAAGTTTTGCTACCTTAATATTTGTAACTTGACAAGGGATGATAATAAACATAAAATGTGAAAATCCTAGTGGTATAATGGTACATTCAAAACCTTTAATGGTGTTAATTATGGAAAATTTAAGTTTCAAACCTTATGTTTGCAATCAGTTTTTATTTCCCAGTGATGGTTTGAATGAGGTTTGAAATATATATGTTAACCAACATCAATATGTTGTTCATTATCCATCTTTGATATTGTTTAAGAGTTCTGTGTAAGCAAATAATTTTGCTCCTTTTAATTTTGATTAAATTAATTAGTAATTAGTATATTCAATGATTCTTTAAAGAGCAGTTTATAGTGCACTTTATAGCAGGGGTTGGGCACAGCAGGTTGCTGCGCCCAACCCCCAAGTTCTGGACTGGTAGGTCGGGTTTCCTTGAATTCTGATGACTCGAATTTTGAAGGCTCGATACTCAGAGTAGCCCCTAAGTTTCAAAATGTTTCAAATAACTTGACAAAAAACGTGACACAAAAACGTTACATAAAAACATTTCATAAAAAGGCTTATCATTTTATATCTATAGGGTAGATTTACCATTGCATCAGTATAGGAAGTTGTATTTCACATTGAAAATGTTTTTTTTCCATTATTTAAATTAAGGGAATATTAAATCCCACATTGTTTTAAACCCGAATAAGAAACTCAAAGATTGGAATCAGAGAGTTTCATGCCGAATATAGTAAACTATAAAGTATCGGCGACCACTAGCATGAGCTAATGCAAGTGACCCTAGTACGTAGTACAATACCAGAGAACTCGCAGCACAGTCGGTAAAGTTCTGATCACTATTCTTAGGTATTTTCCATAATCTAAAAACACATTTCCTAGGAAATGTATGCTGTTATTACATTATGGTGGGAGGTCACTACCCAGACCGGTTTCAGCCTTTTTTGAGGCTTCATCAGTGAGTAGCTAGACCACATTAATACCAAAAAATGCAGAAAGGAAGCTTATTAGCTCTTTATATTTAATTTTTTTTTCCAGATATGCAGAATTATATAAACAGTGCTCCATTCTGACTTCTTCAGATGAAAAAGGTCAATTTATTAAACTTGGTTTAACATTGTGTTTAACATTGTGTATGTACCTCTAAAGATTTGAAGAAGAAGAAGTGTTTCAGGGCTGAAACTTCTATTTGTTTGAGATATATGGGCAACTAGAAACACAGTGAATCTGATATAAATATTTTTTAATTATCCATAACAACCATTTATCCTTTTAAAAAAAGAAAAAAAGCCTATAGACTTATGTATAGGAAAACTAGCAAATCCTGATACAAATACATCAACTCTATTCCCCATCCTATACCTTGTGGAATTTCTGTTAGTATTGTGTTATTACTTAAAAATTTAAATAATTAGTGTGGCTTATAACCCTGTCATAAAGCTACACATAGTGGATTTTCCATCGGGCATAGTTTTTGGAAAGAATATAAAAAGAGTTGCTAACTTTGGAGACCTATTTAGGTCTCCAAAGTTCGTAACTCTGGAGGAAAATTTCTTAATACTTCATACCTTAATTACTCTAACAACCACTGGAAAACAATGAGAAGCCTGATAGCAAGCATAATATTTGTAATTTTCCCATTAGTTTATATTGTTAATTGTTTTTATCGTATCATTCTGCAGATATCTTCTTTGCAAAACTGACTTGTTGGTTACATTATTAATTTATACTTGCCAAGAAATTATATTTTTATTTAATCCTTTAATCAGGTGTAAGCAAAGTTTGCATGTGCAGTATCTTCATGACTAGGCTACTTGTATATAGAGGCTAATGACTTCATATCAATTGTCTTAGTATCCCATAATGCAAAGCATGCTGATCTTCTTCATCTTCTCATCTCTGTGATTTTGGAGAAAGAGAAGTGAAGACTTGAAGTAACCTTTAATATTTCTTAAAATAGTAAGCCCATGCATTGTTACACTCCTAAGTTTACTGATGACTGTTTAAAATTATGGAGTTAAAGTAAATTAGAGTAGTCATCCTGAAATTAAGAGTACATCAGATTAACTCTAACTGCAGGATGTTAAAGGTGGTGGTGGTGGGGTGATACGTATTCTGTATTCAGCGTTCAATTTTTAAGTGATTCTGAATTCTTGATGTTATAATTTATATTGTCTTTAAATTTTAGGTTATTCTGAACATGGACTCTTCCTGTGGACAGTGTTCAATTACAAACCCTAATGATAGCTCAGCACCAGCCAAAACATTTGTGTTTGATGGTGCTTATTTTATTGGTTCTACCACAGAGCAGATATATAATGAGATTGTTTACCCGCTTGTTGAGGTAAATATTTTTATATTTATTTATTATGTCTATTATATAAGAGTTTAGTTTTAAATTGAAAGCATCATGAATATAAGAAAGTCAGGTATTCAGAAACTCAGTCATAAATTCCTAGATGGCTGTAATTAACCTGTTTGCTATCATTATTGTAAGGATATCACATAGTGGATTTTTCCACTATGTGGTATCTCCAAAGCATTTAGTGACACATTGTGAGAAGTTCACTTAACCTGTACATCACTTACCATACCTTCCTGAAATTCATTTACTGATCATGTACTCACCACTCTGATAGGCAAATGCTTTTCATTATTAAGAGAGAAAGAGAAAATCTAGTCATTAACTTCCAGGGAGAGCTCAGTTTGGTCTTGGGCAGGTGGGGGAAATCACAACCAACAAGTGGAATGAGTATGACTGGTTGTAGACCTGAACATGGATTGCTATGTTTATTTTTGAATGTCAGGAGCATCAGAAATAAGGGAGAGGAAATTATTTCACTGATCAAGTTTTGTTGTTGTTATGTGCCATCCAGTCATTTTTGACTCTTGGTTATCCTTGTGAACAATGGCTCCTCTCCATCTCACTCGGCCTCTTGTCCTTTCTTTCAGTAATAAGTTAAAGTTGGTAAGTTCTCTCATGTTGTCCATCCAACTCTTTTGTGGTCTTCCTCTTCTCATTCTCTCAATCTTCCCCAACATAACTGCCTTTTCCAATGATTCATCAGCTCGCATAATATGACCAGAGTACATCAACTTCTGTTTAGCAGTCATCTCCTCCAAGGAGGATTCTGTCTTTATATTCTCTGAAATCTTCTTATTTGTCATTCTTGCAGCCCATGAGATTCTTAATAGTCTCCTCCACACCCATAATTCAAATGAATCAGTTTTCTTTCTATCTTTCTTCTTAATAATCCAGCTTTCACATCTATATCACTATTGGAAATACCATTGCTTTGACAATTCTAACTTTCATAGCCTTACTCACATCTCTATCTTTCATAATTTTTGTCAAGTTTAACATTGCTTTTTTCTCCATCACTGTCTTTCTTTTAATTTCATCTTCACATTTACTATCATTTCTGATTCTGGACCCCAGTAAATCATAACTTTCGACAGTTTTTATCTACCTCTATTATAAATTCATTTAAATTGCCAGAAGCCATCACTTTTGTTTTGCTGATGTTTAAATTAAGCTTGGCTTTGTTATATTTTCCCTCTTAACCACCCTACCAGCGAGGTGGATGAAATAATGAGACCAAATTGCACTTCTTATCCATGTTATTCAACTGGTGTTACATAATCGTATCGAGATTTAGCTTGACATCTATAGACGTTGGCTGGTTGGAGGGTTAACCAATAGAATCAATCGCTCCAGATCTTCCTTAGTTTCTGCTGTGTATCATCTGCTCAAGTTTACTCACCGTAAAAACTGTTGAAATAAGTGAAACAAGGTTGGATGAAGATATATCCAAATGCCAGTAGTAATGGAAGAGTGTAGTGTTTTCCATGAGGATAGAAAGAACAAGATGGGAAGGGTAGTGCAAATGATAGCAGGGGATTATGCTTATGCATAGTGGAGATAATCATTTTGAGGCAGTTTGAAGTGAGATGGAGATTCACAGGAAGAGATATTTAATTGCATGTTGTTAGAGGCCATTGCATTTTGATGATGGTGATGTGAGGAAGAAATGTGTAAGAAACTTGAAACTTTGGTTATTGATAAAGTAAGGATGATCATTGTGGGTGATTTTAATTATGTTAATATATAGTGGAATGAAGAAATACCATTTGGAATAAGGAAAATAATTTCTTGAGAGACTACTATCTTAGGCAGCATATAAAGGATGACTAGCAAGGATTGAAAGTCTTAAATCAGATTATTTCATCGGAAAATGAAATGTGTCTCCTTTCTTTCCAGCTGGTAAGAGTGATCATGAATTGATGACCTGAGTGGTTGGCAGTCATATGAAGACTTCTGTAAGGAAAGGATACATGTGGAACTACAAGGTCCATGAATATGAAAAGCTCTGGGGACAACTTGGAAATATAGCATGGAATGAGGAGTTAAGAGGGAAGAAGATAAATGCTGTTTGTATAACGACTAAGAGATAATTAACAGCATCAGTGTATGACTGTTTTCTGAAGGTAAAAAGGCTTAATGAGTTAGATGTCAAAATCATGAATGAAGAGATTAAGCATGAAATCTAGAAGAAGGTATTGTGAATGCAGCACAAGATGAATAATAGGTAATGTTGGTAATATCCTGAAAGATATCTAGTGTGCTTAATCAAATACACACCACATTTAAATCTTATGTCAAAGTGGCAACTCTCATTCTTTCATCTAAGGAGAAATTCTCTTCATTATTGCATCCAGGATTATATGAAGTGACCTGTTCTTATAACCTGGCTTACTATGAAGAGACAGGAAGAACTGTTGGCATCTGCCTTGGAGAACATAAAAAATACATTTAGCACTATCATTATGGCAAGTTGGGTCTCGCAGACCATGCATTGGATACTCTTGGTTGAGAGTATCCAAAGCATAGTCTCCAAGCATCCTAGAATATCCAAGCAAACTCTTGGTTAGTGCGTAAAGTATTTACTAAAATAAAGAGCCAGAAGACTTCAGTTTGGCAATGCAAAATTATATAAATCAAGTGGATATTAAATCCAGCATAATTTCAAAGGATCTGCTGTAGGATAACTTGTAAGTGCGGCAAGTGTATTCCCATAAGCTCTCTGGTCGGTTTTCATAAGAAAATTTCATAGTTTCTACATTTGGTGTTGGAAGTTTATTGCTTGGAGTTTCCTGGTGTTGCACCACCTTATCTCAGTCCTGAAGATATTTTCAGGTGCAAACTTTGTTTGCTTACACTTGGATAAAGGATTAAACTAAATTTATTATTTCTACATTTGGCTTTGAAATAATGCTGTTTGCTTATGAAAAATACACCTCTCTGACACTTCGAGTTCCTTAGTACTGGACGAGTTTTTGCTCTCTTAAGGTTTCTGCCTGATCTCTGAGAAGAACCAGCCAGTTCGAAACAGCTGTCAGGCCAATGAAACCTTATCAAAATGGACCAATAGAAGGTGAATATATGGATGCTTGGGCAAAGCGATAATATCTTCTATAAAGTCTGCACTAGGGCAACTTGTGAGTGCTGGCAAGTGTATTCCCATCTGGTTAATTTTCATACGAAACTTTCATAGCTTCTACATTTGGCTTTGAAATAATGCTGGATTTAATATCCACTTGATTTATATAATTTTGCATCACCAAACTGAAGCCTTTTGGCTCTTTATTTTAGTAAATACTTTACACACTGACTGAGAGTTTGCTTACGAAAAATACACCTCTCCGACACTTCGAATTCCTTAGTACTGAATGATAGTTTTTGCTTTCTTAAGGTTTCTTCCGAGTCTAGCTTGCATTGAGGGAGGCTAAAATTTCTGGTGGGGGGGGGTTTCCCTTGAGAGAGAGAGCAACTTGAGTCTCCAGGGAAAGTGTTTTCAAGCATGGCTCATGTAGGACTTAGTCGGTGGAAGCTTTTTCCTGGAATACGAGCAGTTCTGCTCAGTGGTAGGGTGAACCTGTCACTGAGTGGAACCAATGCTGAGTTGGATGATCTTTCAGTCGCTCATATGGAGTGGTCTGGGGGTCGCCTAATTTTTAGAGAGGGGCTTTACTTAAGTATCCGCCTGGTCTCTGAGGAGATCCAACCAGTTTGAACATCTGTTAGGCCAGTGAATCCTTATCAAAATGGACCAATAGAAGGCAAATATATGGATGTCTGGGCAAAGTGATCATATCTTCTATGATGTCCATGCTAAAGCTTATTGAATTTAATCTGTTTGGCAAAATGTTTTCTGTACATAATAAGTTTTAAAAGAAACATGTGGAATACACATAACTGAACTTTTAAAATACTAATAAACTGCTGTAACTTGAAATGAAGTAGTTTGTTTATTAAAATTATTCTATTTTTTCCTCACTTCTTCATACTGTTGTTGCTGTTTGTTTTCAAAGTAACAAACAACATGGATTATTTTCTTCTTCTGAATAAGCCTGGTTTAGCCTAGCTTGCCTTTATCTTCTGTTTATCTCTTGTTTATATGAAACAGAGCAGCCAGTTTTGCTAATCTCTTCATCCCATGTACAATTAGATTTGGCTTTTATCTTCCAAAATCAGGGAAGTTACCATTTTAAATATTTAACATCTAGTGGCTTTTTGACAGTCATATTCATACTACTCAAAATTTTCATGATCCTGAAATTCCTATTATAATATGAGCTCCTGTTTCTCTTTTAACATATCATTCTTAAATGCTGAAAATGTGTAAAATTATGATAATTTTCTTTTGTGTTTACTTTTATTATTTATACATTGACTATTTAATTATAAATTGTAATTATCTTCTTATTTGCTTTTATAAAAATGGAAACCTTTTTATGTGAATGCCACCATGAGAATCACATGACAAAAGAAATTGCACATGTTCAGTTGCTGATAAAGATATATCTAATTTTAGGAAGGAAAAAAAAAAGCAAAAGTTTTTTAATGAAGGTAGTGAAGTAAAAATGTACAGAGATGATAGTAATAGTTGGTATGAATGACATGAGAGGTAGCATGAATCTTATCACAGGAGATGAGATTGATGTTAGGGATAATGCTGCAGAAATGTGTCAGGGGAGAGATAGTGAGTGTGTCTTGGCATGATAATATGTAGTGAAGGAAAAGAGCAGTGATAATGAATGAGATGATAGCAAGAATGTGTAGAAAGAGAAGTCTGGAATATGTAGATGCATGGAGCACATTTGAGAATAGAAGAGAGCTCTTATGCATGAGATGGATTGTATTTGAATGCAGAAGGATGCAAGCATTTGGAGAAACTGTTGGTTTCTGGACAAGTGAGCATGTTAGAGCAGAAACTAGAATCGTCAGGGTGGAAAACGTAGGAGGGATGGCCTTGTGCATAGATAGTGGCTTGAGAAATGAGAGGGTGTACATATGATGTTTTGCATTATAAATATTCTGAAAGAAGTGCACTTTGTATTATGTGATGTAAAGTTTTAACTTGCATAAAGTCATCTGCTCTCTACTTGTAAGGAATTCATTATTATTATTATTATTATTAGACACCTCCAGGGAGTCCAAAGACTCATCAAGGGAGAGTGTGCCGACAGCATCGATCGAAAGATCCCCTTCTGACTACTAACCACACTCAAATTTGCTTAACTTTTTTTCATGAACCATCATCATGACAGATTTGTCATGATGATACTTCACAGAAACTTTTGTTTGCTTTCTTAGTGTTAAAAGCAAACGAAAAAAAATTGTCATATATATACTTTCTGACTCAGTGAAAAACTTGTAACTTCACTGCATGATGAATGTGGTGTACACATTAAGGAAAAAAAGAAAAAACATAGAAAGCAGAACAATTATATATAGAAGATAGATTATTAAATACAAATTTGAATGCACAATGATGATGGCTCACAAAAAATGTTAAGCAAATTTGAGTGTGGTTAGTAGTTGGAAGGGGATCATTCGATCGATGCTGTCGGCACACTCTCCCTTGATGAGTCTTTGGACTCCCTGGAGGTGTCTAATAATAATAATAATAATGAATTCCTTACAAGTAGAGAGCAGATGACTTTATGCAAGTTAAAACTTTACATCACATAATACAAAGTGCACTTCTTTCAGAATATTTATAATGCAAAACATATGTACACCCTCTCATTTCTCAAGCCACTATCTATGCACAAGGCCATCCCTCCTACGTTTTCCACCCTGATGATTCTAGTTTCTGCTCTAACATGTTCACTTGTCCAGAAACCAACAGTTTCTCCAAATGTTTGCATCTTCTGCATTCAAATACAGGAAGAGGATATGGAAAGAGATAACAGGGATAATCAGAAATTTTATTTATTGAAAGTTTGGAAATAGAAAAAGCTGTGAAAGATATAAAAGAATAAGAATTCAGCAATGAATGAAAGGAAGTAGCGGTTAGAGAAATAAAGAGACACAAGAACTGAAGAATATAAACAATTGCATAGAGAATAAAAAAAAAGCCATCAGACAGGACAGAAATTTTTATGTTAATAAATGTGAAGAGATGAAGAGGTATGATTATGAAAGGATGTTTCATTTAGTTTGTACCTAAAGCCCACAAGTTTAAGCCCACATTGAATGTCATCAAAGATAGGAATGAAGTGGTACTAACAGAAGAGAACTAGAAATAAAAAAAAAATATAGATTGTAACAGTGCTGTAAAGAACTTTACAGTAGAGAGGATAAAGAAAATATGGAGGAGCCCCTCTTACTAAGAAAATTTTGATTTGGAATCTCTTCTACTTAGGTTGAAGGAGCAATTAAACAGCTTAACAACAATAAGGGCTCAGGTGCAGATGGAATCTCAGCAGAGTTAATTAAGGCCACAGTGAATGGAAGGATAAGAGTTCATAGATGAAGATAGGATCATGGCCTAGAGACTGGAAGAAGTCAATTTTTATTCTGCTGCAAAAGAAGTTTAATATGAAGGATTACAAAAACTATAGAACTATTAATTTAATCTCTCATTCAGCAAGATTTTATTAAAGATAATTCTGAATAGGATTGAGATTAAAGTTGAGGCATAGATGCTTGAGGAATAAACAGGTTTTAGGAAAAGCAAGGGTATCAGAGATCAGATCATTGAAAAATATAAAGAATTTTGATATCCTGTGATAATGTGTATCATAGATTATTCCCAAGCTTTTGACTGTTCATCATATGAAATTTTGGAAGGAAATGACATTAATTGGTTTCTTCAACACATTATCAGGTTGATAACTAATTTGAGCAGTGAGTAAGAAACAATGTAAGATCAGGTATTGAATTAAGTGATTATTGGCTTCAGGTTAGCAAAGAAGTTAGCAAGGATACCTACTTTTCTCCTCACCTGTTTAGTATCTATGATCAGGACATCATGTATGAAGTATTGGATGGTTAGGATTGTGGCAGATTGATCAGTAATCTGAGTCACATTAGTGATACAGTACTCCATTGTAATGATAAGGATGAACTAGGATAAATCCTTAACAAAGTTAATGAGATCAGAAAGAACAGAGGAGTTCAACTCAGTCCCAGCAAGACAGAGATTATGGTTCTCAAAGGAAATATAGACAAGGAAGCTGTCTATATTTCCTATATTAGAAGAAATCTTTGTGCCTTAATCGAATAAGAATTGAGGAAGTCAGCAAGTTCGAATACCTGGGATCCATGATAAATGTGAAGAATAGCTATTCAGAAGACAATTAGATATGGTTAAAACAAGTCAGAGATTTGTCTAAAATCTGGAAAGATGGATTGGAAAAACAATGTTGGAAAAACAGTGGTATCCAGATCCATCTGGATGCCACTGTTTTTCCAACAGTAACTTAAGGATGTGAGACTTAGAACCTAAAGAAGTCTAATAGGATAAAGATAATTGCTTTTGAGATATGTTTTTATAGAAGGCTCTTGGGGATATCATATACCCTGTTTACTAACTCTCAACAGTAGGTTTAAAAGTCTCAGTCATATCACCCTCTCCTTCTATCTACCAAATTCTGCAGTCCACAATCCCTCAGCCTGTCTTCATAACTAACATTGTACAGTCCTGATACTATCTTAGTTATCTTCCTCTGCACCCTTTCCACAGTTAATTTATCCCCTTCAAATCCAGGGGACCAAATTTGAGAACAATAGTCCAAGTGCAGTTTGCTCAGGACTTTATACAATGGAATGACAACTCTTTTATCCCTACAGGTCAGCATCCTTCTCAGTATTGCAGCAGTCCTCTGGGTTACCTTCACCACATTTGCAATACGTTCTTTTCAGGTTTTTATCTGTGAATTTCAGGTTTCTATCAGTCATCATCCCCAGATCCCTTGTCTTCCCTACATCCTCCGGTACATTTCCTCCAACAGAGTATGCAGCCTCCTATCGATGTATCCCAAACTTCAAGACTTTACATTTAGCTGCATTAAACTGACACCTATTTCATTTGTCCATCTGTCCAGTTGATTCAAATCCTTTTGCAGGACTACCACATCTGCACTATTACTAATATGAGGGAGGTTCTGACCTGACTAATTTTAGAGGTGATAGAAAACAACTGTTTTCTTAGTGTCACTTTTCAACATAATCTCCCTTTACTTCAACACACTTTTCACATCTTTGAATTAACATTTAGGTGCCTTTCAAAAAATAGTCAGTACTTTTGTCTGCAAAATGGCCTAAAACTACTTCTTTCACGTCATTGTCATCTGCAAATTTTCTTCCTTGAAGGTCTTCAATTTCAAGATGAGGTAATAGTCGCTGGTGCTAGATCTGGGCTGTAGGGCTGGAGTTGAATCTCCTGGAAGCCACAGTCCTTCACTTCAGCCTTTGCAACAATAACCGTATGGACTTGAGCATTGTTGTGAAGCAGGCAAACACCACGACTCAGCATTCCTCATCTCTTTTTTTTTTTTTATGGCATCATGCAGTTTGTGAAGGAGTGAAGCATAATATTCTGCATTCACAGTGGTATTCCTTTCCCTGAAACTCCACCAAGAAGATACTCTTCTTGGTGGACTGAGTGACCTTGGCTTTTCTCTGCCAGTGTTTTGCCTAATTTGTGCCACTCCATAGATTCTGTTTAGGAAAGTAGATATAATAAAGGACCATGGTTCATCCCCCAGTGACAATGCATTCCAGCACTTCTCTTTTTTTTTTCCTTGGCAAAGCTCTTGCAGGAACAGGTCACACGATGCTCCTTCTGAATTGAAGAGAGAAGTCAGGGCACCCACATTGCACTGACCTTCGTTATGTGAAGTTTCTCATGAATGATGCGAAGATAATTGGTATAGAAAGTCCCAACTTTGCTGAGATTTCTTTGTGCTTCAGCTGTCTGTCATTGAGCAGTTTCCCTCAGCAAGAGATGCATTTTTCTCTGTCATCTCTACCACAGGCTGACTATCATGAAGATCATCTTCAATTCTCTCTCTTCCTAAACAAAACTGTTTTGTTCATTTCTTCACAGTAAAATATGAAGGGGGACGCTTCCCCATAAACACCATCCAATTGCTGTTTGCCGTTCTTTGGTGAAAAACTTGATCGTAGCATGGTATTCAATTTTGAACACTGCATCATTCAGTTGGAGTGCCTCCAACTGAATGACACAGGTAGACTAACCTCCTCATAGATAGTGCTATCTGTCATTCACAGCATTTTAAATTTGGCACGAATTTTGTATATAACGCTGGAGACGTTTGGAACCTACCTTGTAACCCTTCCCAGCTTTACATCATTTGCAGACAACTGAATATCCCTATGCAATCCATTGACAATGTCATTGATATAAAGGTTAAACAATACAGATCCCAGTAATGAGCCCTGTGGGGACCTCACTTGTAAGTTTTTGTCTTGTTGATATTGTTCTCCCATACGACTGTCTGATATCTGTCAGATAGACAATCCTGAATCCAGTTCACTAACCTGATATCTAAACCCATGTACTGCAATATAAACATCAGTTTATCATGTGGTACCCTCTCATATATTTGATGCATTGACCGGAATATGTTGAGCAAGTTTCTTTCACAAAGGCTTAGGATCCTTGGAGGTATCCTGTAATAATAATAAAACAAATATTAAATACATGGTTACTGCAGCATCCATGCTGGACTGTAGAGCAAGCTTATTTGGCTATTCTGCATCTATTTCAGTTTTTGTACCTTCCTGTAATCATCTACTAGTGAGGCAGAAAAAATCCTATCCTTTTTTCCTTCTTTTTTTAACATTGATGATCATGATCTACAGTGTTAGTAATATATTTTTAATTAAAAGGCACTAGAGAAGAATAGAGATCTACAAGTTATGTAACTGTGTCATGCAGACTGCTGACAAGAGAACGTGCAGATAGATTATTATGTCTGTACATGAATGCTAGGAGTATCAGAAACAAAAGGGTAGACTTTGTTGCCTTAGTCAGTATGTTAGGACCTCAGATTGTGTGCATTAGTGAGGCCTGGTTATCAGAATCAGATATATTAACTGCTATGGAGTTTAAAGGGTATAGTATTTTTAGGAAGGATAGAGAGGATAGGATAAGAGGGGGTGTGCTGCTAATGATATCTGATTATTTGAATCCAGTTAGAGTTGAGACCTATGATTGTACTACTACTACTACTGACAGTATTTCATGTGGTAGTCAGTTTGAAGTCATATGGTGTGAGGTGTAGAATCTAACAAGATCAGTTACATAGTGGGGTGTTGTTTCAGACCAGGTGGATCGGTTGCTAGTGATGAAGAAATGCATCACCAAATAGAAAAGATAAGCATGAAAAGAGTAAGTATAATGGGAGACTTTAATTATCCAAATATTGATTGGGTAACAGTAGAATCTCTTGAGAAGTATGAAGATACATTTATTGAGTTGCTATGGGACAACTTTCTCAAGCAGTATGTGACAACTTTCTCAAGCAGTATGTGACATAAGGAACTTGAGGTCAAAGAATGAGTTGATTATATAGGGTGTTTCAAAAAGAATGTCTTGATTTGAAAATTGTATATCTCTGCAACCACTAACCACAAATGAATGCGACTTGTACCATGTGAACGGCCTTGGCCCAGATTTTGATACGATGACCGCTAGATGCCACTACTAGCACCCAAATAGCCGCTGCGCTTAGTTAGAATCATCTAGCTAAGCTAGATGATTCTAATTTCTAATTCTAATTCTAAGCTAGATGATTGGTATATTTCTCGGTTGGTGACAGTGACTATGTGGTACTCACTTGGGAAGTGACTAAGTTTATGAATGTCCCATTCAGAAAAGGTTACATGCTGAACTACAAAGCAGGAAATTATGACCAACTGAGAAATATACCAAGTTCAGTGGAACTGGATCGGTTGCTGGATAGCAAGATTACCGAAAATGCATGGGAAACATTTAAACAATACTTAACTGATGCGATATCAGAATATGTCCCGAGAGTTCGAAGAATAAATAGGGTAGGAGTCAAATGGATGTGTAATCTTATTAAGCAAGAGATTTGTGAGAAAAGGATGATGTGGAAGCAATATCGTGTGCATAAGGATGATGTCTGTTATGAAAATTATAAGCAACAGGCTACAATAGTCACAAGTATTGTATGGAAAGCAAAGTCTGAGTGTGAACAGAAACTGGCTCTGCGTGCTAAAGACAACTCACAAGAATTCTATTAATATGCTGCAACTAAAAGAAAGAAAGAATGAATATAAAAGAATAACTCTTCTAAATTTAGATGGCTTGAGGATTACAGATGCAGAAGAGGTTGTTCAACTAATGAGTGTCCATTTTGTTAAAATCTATGAACCCTGGTGTATTCGACATTGAGCTCACTGCTACCCCTTCACTGGATGAAGAAACTCAGGTGTGTGAGACCGAGGTATTAGAGCTGTTGTTGTTGTTGTCTTGTCTTTTGAAGAGTCTTAGATGTTTCCGTGTGCTCCTTGTACTGATTTGGCTATGTCGATGATTTTGTTTGTATAGAGCTGTTGTTCAGGATTATGATCTATTTCTTGCAAGGCTTCTGTAATTGCTAGACAGGTGAAGATGTGAGTGGGTTTCAGTTCAGTATTGGGGCAGTCGTTGCAGTTTCTATATGTTCTTGTATCATCTGTGTTGATCTTCATTCCTCTATAATGTCCTGTTCGTAGTCTTGCTATCATGATGGAGGTCTTTCTGTCAGCACTGATTTCGGGAATTTGATGTTGTATCACTGATTTCAGTGGAATTAGTTTAGCTTTTCCTAGTGCATTGGCATCAGCAAGAGTTTCTTGGTTGAGTTCTCTAGTCTATTTTGTTAATTTATCAGCTGCTTCATTGTAATCAATGCTTACATGAGCAGGAATCCATTGTAAAATGAACTTTTTCCTAAACACTTTAGTTGATTTAAGAGTTTATGGATGTCTTGTGTGAGCAGCTTGGTATTACCATTTTTGATTGCCTCCATAGCTGATCTTGAGTCACTGTAAATTATAATTCCTTCAGATTGTTGAGATGATGATAGTTTTAAGTAGGCTTCTAGTACTTTATTTATTGCATAGAGTTCGCTGCTAAAATTGGAAACGAACCTCCCAGATCCAACTTTTATTTAAAGTTTTTCACCTTTCGGGAGTAGAAGGAGAACACCAGTGCCTCCATTAATCATATTGGTGTCTGACGATCCATCAGCATAACAAATAACCTGTTTGGAGGATGAAAGAAGGTTGATAGTATTTAGGCCTTTTTCTTTGAGCATTTATTTTGGTTCTTTTTTTTTTGTACAGAGTTTGGTATGATGGAGGTATTTGAAGGTAAAGGACTGGAAAATGGAGGTTCTTTGTTTATGTGGGCATTTAGCTGATCAAGACCTATTTCTTTCTTGATAGTGTCATCATATTGTTAAGTTGATGATCTGTGAAGTCTGCATTTTTGGTTCCAATGTTCATAAGTTTTTAGGGAGATATGATCGCTTTGGTAGCTTCCGATATTATTTATGAATTTTATTGTGGCAAATTTTCATCTGTCCTCCAACAGGTCAAGCCCACATTCCTGTTGGGCTCTGATGTTGTTAGTGGATGAGACTGCACCAATGATAATCTTGGATGCTTTTGTTTGTATTTTGTCTAATTTTTTCTTTACCGATGAGGCCAA
The DNA here is from genome assembly GCF_054136105.1 of Typopeltis vanoorti. Taxonomy (NCBI): domain Eukaryota; kingdom Metazoa; phylum Arthropoda; class Arachnida; order Uropygi; family Thelyphonidae; genus Typopeltis; species Typopeltis vanoorti. Next base: position 59,041,296 of record NC_143565.1, on the reverse strand, counting down.
AGGTGACCAGATAGGTGCTGCATATTCCATTATTGGCCTTATTAGTGTAGTGTAAGTAGTTTTGAGGATTTTTGGCTTAGCGCACAATTTGTTCCACAAGAGCTGTTGCACAAACTGAATAAGAATTCAGCAATAGATGACATATCAGCATGTGCACTAAAAGAGTGTTTAGCTTAACTTGCTATTCCTTTTATCAGGTTCTTTAATATAAGTCTTAGAACAGGGAAGATTCCGTATGAAAGAATGTGTGGTAATTCCATTGCACAAGGGTGGTGCATATGTATCCAACTATTCACCAATTAGTATCTCAGAAGTAGTGGTGAAGATTTTAGAAATATTGGTTAGGGCTCGCATTGAAGAAATGGGTTGACAATGAATCTCTACCTTCCAATGAGCAATGTGGGTTTACTAAGGGAAGGTTATATTTTAGCAACTTGCTCACATTGTATAACAATGTTACCATTGAACTAGACAAGGGAAATGGATACACAATGATACTTTTGGATTTTGCTAAGGCTTTTGACAGAGTTCAGCATGGTAGACTGTTGCATAAATTGCAGAATATGGATTTGGAATAGAATATTATCCCTCTTATCCACGCTAATATTATAGAATATTAGCATGGATAAGAGGATGGCTGACTGACATATATCAAAAAGTGGTATACGAGGGATGTGAGTCTGCAGGATTTAAGGTAACCAGTGGTGTACCATAAGGTTCATTGCTTGGTGCACTGTTATTCAATCTGCACATTAATGATATTGGGAAAGATTTGACAAGTGACATACAGTTACTTGCTGATGAAACAAAGATAGGTAGGGTAATCAGGAATGCTGCTGATATGCAGTCTTTGCAGAGTGATTTGAATAGGCTGGAACTGTGGGCATGGGAAAATGCATGTCGGTTCAAAGTTAGTAAATGTAAAGTCATTCACTTTGGTGTGATTAGATATTCAATGTCGTATTATATTGGTGGGATTAGGCTAGAAGAAACTGATGAAGCAATGGATCTTGGAGTGTTAGTAGATAGGAAGTTGAAGTTCAGGGGCCATGTAGCAAAGTTTGCAAATACAGCTCAAAAGATAATTGCAATGTTGAAACAAATGTCGACATGTAGAGAGAAGTACAGTAAACCCTCTATTGTACGGACCTCGATTTAACGGACAAAATTTCCGGTCCGTATGTCACGTGAAAATTAACACCCTGTTAATTTTAAAATGCTTTTAACCAAGATTTGCTTATAATTAAATTAACAGGTTATTTTTTTTATTAATTTCCTGTTATTTTTAACAAATTTTGGCGAATAGGCCATCATATGTTGGAAAAACACTGTAGTAATTTAGCTGACATAAAGAGTCACCGCTCATGAAACGTGTTCGGCGAATAATTAGGACGTTCGGGTGCCATGACTTTCAGTTTGTTTACACACATTTTCATAATTTTAGGGAGTTAATTATAAAAAAAAAAAAAAACAGCAGAAGCAAGGTTTTTCAAAGTAGGATTACCTAAACCAAGTGCCTCACCATCGAACATTAACTTATCTAAAACTGTGAAAATTGTGTATAAAGGAATTGTTTTTGTTATTACAGTACTAATATTGATAAAATTGCAGTATGATGTTACAGATATTTTTATTTTAAAAAATTCGCAATTTAACGGACACTCCTTAGCCCCTACTAGTCCGTTAAATCGAGGATTTACTGTATGTCATTTTGGCTCTGTACATGGCCACCTTGATAAGACCTCACTTGGACTGTTTTGTGCAGTCTGGTGTTCTGGTTTTCATTGTGATTCTAATACAGTAGAGAGAGAGAGAGAGTGCAAAGGAGCATGTTATGCAAAAATGATATCAGAATTGTTTAATACTGATTATAAAGAAAGATTGAGAATTTCTAGACTGCAGACACTAGCAAACAGGAGAAAGAGGAGTGATATGATTGAGATTTACAAACTTTTGAAATTGTCAAACAGGATTTCAACTGATTTTTCAATTTACAGAGGAGTGGGAGAAAGGACAAGATGGCATCCTTGGAAACTAAGAATGAATGCTGCTAAGAAGGGGGTGAGGGCTAGATTTTTCTCTCATAGGGTGGTGCATGATTGGAATGGATTACCATTGGACGTTGTGGGTGCAAGCATTGTGAATGGATTCAAGGATGAGTATGATATCTGGTATATGTAGTATGTAGCCTCCCTGGAGGTCTCTCTTAATAATAATAATAATAAAATATCGTATTACTGCATCATCATCAAATTCCTGATATATACCCTCAAGGAGTGTACAGGATATGATAGTACTACATGAAAAACTACATGATAACTAACTTACTCTCTACAATTTTCCTCCAAATCAGTCTGTTACCTGTCAAGACTCCAACATTATCAGATCTTATATTTCTATCTTCTGAGGCACTTTTTACTGTATCAATCCACCTATATCTTGGTCTTCCTCTCGGTCTTTTTCCTGTCAACCTGGCAGAGAACACTTGCTTTGCTAATCTTGCTTTCCTTTCCCATTCTGTTTAAGTGACATACCACATGAGAGCTCTGCTAACACATTCCTGGATGCTGACAATATCGAGTTCTTTCCTAATATCCTCTTTTTAATACGATATTGCCATTGATGCCATCTGTTCATGCCCCTAATCTTTCCCAGGACTCTCATATCCATGGTCTCTAGTCTTTGGTCAAGTGTTTTACTTCTGACCCAGCTCTCAGATCCATAAGTTAAAATTGGCTTGAACACTGTCTTGTATACAGCTAATTTAGTGTTTTGGCTAATTTCTCTCTTATTCCATATAAATTTATTCATTTGACTTCCTACCATATCAGCCTTGTTGATTCTGTTGTCAATTCCCATATTTACTTTACCATCTTCACTAAAATTCGTGCCTAAGTAGCTGAAATGTTTTACTTGTCCTATAGGTTCTCCATTCCCAATGCAGTTGATATTTTCATTGTCTAAGTCTTTTTAACGTTGACCTTCATACCATATCTATTACAATAGTTATTCACTTTAGTCAGGGAATCTTGCAGACTGATAGTGGATTTATTTAGAAGTATAACATTATCCGCATAAAGCAAAGAGCTGAGAGTAACATCTCCAATTTGGATGTCAGGTTTAATACCACTTTCCTTGATAATGTGATCCATATAGATCAGTGGTTCTTAACCTCTGTTCCACGAACTGGTTACAAATGTTCCGCTGGTGAAAGATGGTACATGGCATCTTTTGAAAACATTACTGGCAATATTAAAACCTCTAGTAGACCAAGTTGTAAATATGATAAATTACATGAAGTTAAGATCTTTGAAAGCATGCCTTTTTAAAAAACTTTGCATATCTATAGAAGCCAAGTAAGAATCCTTGCTTTTTCACACTGAAATAAGATGGTTATTCAGAGATAAAGTGCTATTCCGAAGTTTAGAACTTAAAAATGAAGTATTGGCCTTTTTACAAAATGAAGGTATGGATGCTTTTGTAAAAATATCTTCAAAATGATATTTGGTGTACTAAAATGGCATATTTAGCCAATATTTTTAATTACTTAAATAGAGTTAATACAAGTATCCAAGGGAAAAATGAAAATATTTTGACATCCACTGACAAATTGTCAGCTTTTCATAAAAAAGTATCTCTTTGGAAAAACCACATAAAAGATTTCAAGTTACTTTCCTTCCTTAAATACACACAGTTATGACTGGATACAAAATCCATTTGGCACGGTTAATACATCGAGTTGTGAATTTTCGTTACAAGAACAATTACTCTAAAAATAAAATCCTCTGAAATAACTCTTGAGGAATTTTGGATTTTTGTCCAAGCTGAATACCCAGCTCTCTCTCCACAAGGGCACTAAGATTATTGATACAGTTTTCAACATTATATTTTTGTGAGCTCAGTTTCTCAGTATTAACTAATATAAAAACTTAAAAGCATGGAAGACTTACTAATATGGACAAAGAGATGAGGATAGCTATATAACATATTAAACCTGATATTGCTGAAATCTGCAAGAGCAGACAAGCTCAAGCATCACATTAAAATAAGTTCCATTTTTACAAAAGGCAAGTCCATGAATATGTTTACTGTTAGTTTTATGACCCTAATGCTTTTGATGTTCCCCAAATTTTTCTTATAATCAGAAGTGTTCTGTGACTTCCAAAAGGTTAAGAACCACTGATGTAGATCATGAATAACAGAGGTGATAATGTATATTCCTTGTCTGACTCCAGATTTAACATTAAACCATCTTCCTGTCCTTCCTTCAATTCTCTCGACTTACAACTCAAATACAGACTAAATATTACTTCATATAATGCCCCATTGACACCATATAACTCTAGCATATCAAATAGCTTCTCTCTTGGCACCTTGTCATATGCCTTTTCCAGATCTACAAAACTTAAATACAGATCTTTGTTATATTCCCATGATTTGTCAACTATCTGTCGTAAAGTGAAAATCTGATCCTGACAGCGTCTATTTGTCCTGAATCCAGCTTGTTCTTTACCAAGCTTCTTTTCCACAATTCTTCTCAACCGTTTCACAAGTATACTGGAATAAATCTTGCCAGAACATTCACTAGAGAAATACCTCTGTAATTCTTACATACAGTTTTATTTCCATTTTTATATATGGGTGCTGTGAGAGCCCTATTCCAATCATCCGGAATTCATCCCTCTGTCCAGGCCTTCTGAACTTTGCAGTGCAGCCACTTTAAGACTTTTATATCTCCATACTTGAGCATTTCTGGTCGAATATCATCTGCTTACTTTCCACATTTTAGGCCTTTGATGGCTTTATCTACTTCAAGTATGGATATGTATCCCTGTTGAGTGATTTTTACCACTGTGTTATCACTGCTTGTTTCATTTAGCAATTTTTCGAAGTAATTACTCCATACTTCAAGGTTATCTTTTTCTCCAGTTTTCATGTCACCTTTATCATCTCTAATTCCTCTTATAGCACTCCTTCCTCCATTTCTGAGCTTCTTCAACAACCTCCAGAATATCTTGCCAACTTTTTGATATTTATTCTCTATGCTCTTAAAGTCTTCCCATGACTTTTATTTAGCTAGTTTTATACAGGGTTTAGCTTTCTTACATTTGTCTCTGTATTTTCTAAGAGCACAAGCTGATTTATTTGCTAGGAACTTTTGATATGCTTTCTTCTTTTCTATCACTGCTGCTTTAACTTCCTGTGTCCACCATGGAGTTCTGATTTTTCTATCCTTATAGATAACCTCACCATGTGCCTCGCTGACTGAATGAATCGGTGTTTTCTTCAAGGTTTGCCACTGAATCTCCAAGGTTTGGTTCCTGTTCTCAAACTCTTTCATTTTTTTCTTCAATCATATTTGTGTATTTTAGTCTACAGTTCACATTTGAGAGCTGCTCAACTTTTATCCGCTTTAAAACATTCTTAATGTTCTTCTGTTCAACATAAAATTAAATTTTATCCTGCTCAAGACTAAATGGTGATCACTTCCAATTTCAAAAGCCTCTGTATATACTCTGGGGTCCTGCACCAGGCTGAAAATATCACTATCACCAATAACATAGTTAATGAAACTTTTCTTATTCCTTGCCTCTTCTCTCCATGTGAATTTGTTAACATTTTTATGTCGGAACATTGTGTTAGTAATAACCACTCCATGTCCTGAGCAGAAATCCAACAGGTATTTCCTGTTATTATTAGCTTTGCTTTTTTTTTCTCTACATTTTGCCAATATATTTTTGTATGTCTGACATTCATTTCCCACTCTGCTGTTTAGATCCCAAACAAGGACCAACTTTTCTATTTTCATTGTGTCAGTTGCATTCTGTAAAGCCTCACAAAATTCCTCCATTTCTACTTTAGTAGAACCTTCTGTGGGCCCATAGGCACAAATTAGTCTCATTGTCCAGTTCCCCATTCTCATATTTGCCCACATTACTCTACTTGAGACTGCCTGCCATTCAAGAAGATTAACCTCATCTTTTGTGTTGAATAGTATGGCTACTCCTTCTTTTCCTTGATTGGCCTTCCCTGAATATAACATTTTGTATTTATTGTTCAGAAAGATCTCACCAGTTTTTGCCTTTTTTGTTTCAGTCACCCCTATTATGTCGATCTGTGACTTATCCAATTCCTCAGCTATCTCCATTTCTTTGCCATTCAGGCTTCTTATGTTGTATTGATCTTGAACTCTGGTGATATTGAGTTAGGGTGTGTTTCAGGATTTGTTCCAGTGGCTGACTTTACGTTTGCCCTGGTTCCTTCCCTGGCAAAAATGACGGGGCCTTGTTTAATCAAGTGACATTCCCAGCTGGCATGAAATTCTGTCATATTGTACCATAATTTTATTTGTGGTTTAAGCAATAAGAATACAATTTGGTTGGCTAAAACCAAACTGCCAACCCATCCTTGTTTGTTCAGTATCCAGGTAGATATCAACAGGGTGCACCATGAAAAGGTGAGGATTGGACATTAGGTCAGTAGTGCTGATCGGTTCTCTACATTCCTTTAGAGCATATGTGGAGGTCTCCGCTCAGTTATATAGCTTTGACCCTTAAGCACACCTGTATTTTCCGCATTGATTATCTAATTATTTAAATGGAGAATCTGTATATTTGTCGAAATTTTGAAGACTGCTTTGTTCATAATGTACTCAAGGGAATATTTTATTTTTCTTTTACTAAAATACTTTTTTCCTCCATTTTACAGAGTGTTACGGAAGGCTACAATGGCACTGTGTTTGCTTATGGTCAAACAGGATGTGGAAAGTCCTTTACAATGCAAGGTATTCCAGATCCTCCTACACAGAGAGGAGTTATTCCACGAGCTTTCGAACATATCTTTGAGGCTATTTCTACTACAGAGAATACCAAATTTCTTGTACACGCATCATATCTTGAAATTTACAATGAAGAAATTAGAGATCTTTTAGGTGTGGACTCTAAAAAGAAATTAGACCTTAAAGAGCATCCTGATAAAGGGGTTTACGTAGCAGGTAAGCAAGAATATTTCCTGTTTATATAAAATACATAAAAAAATAATACAAAATTAGAAAGTTCAGGACATGTGTTTTAGAAAATACCCATTTTCTATAACACGTGTTTTTTATGGCAGTCCATAAGAGGTTTTATTAGTCCTGAGACCTATCTTGCATTAGTCCTGAGAGCTTAGATTCTAGATAATCTGGAAGATAACTCAATACTCTGGAGAGACAGAAGAAGGAGCTTTTACTGTTGGTAATTTGTTTTAAAATACTGTTAATATTCTAAATATCGATTCTTTGTAATTGTAGAAGGATATATAATACATTTTAGGGGGGAGGAGTGTTATTGATGATAGCCGATGAGTTGCAGCCAAGGAGTATAGAAGTTGAACTGCAGGATAGAGAAAAGAGCACATTTGAGGCTGTTTGGTGTGAGATAGAATCTAGCAGAACAAAATATACAATTGGGTGCTGCTATAGACCAGGTGATGGAATAGATGGTGGGGATAGTATGCATAGGCAAATAGAAGAAATGAGTGGAAGGAGGGTAATTATTATGGGTGATTTCAATTATGGTAACATTGACTGGAAAGAGGAGAGGGCACATGGGAGGAAGGAATTGGATTTTATGCGGTTATTAAGGGACAACTATCTATGGCAGCATGTAGTGGAAAATACCAGGGGGCAGAGAGTGCTTGACCTAGTAATTGCAACTGAGAATGTGGCTGTAATGAACATGACCATGTTGCCACCAATTGGTGAGAGTGACCATAATGTCATGACTTGGGAGATGGCTAAAGGAGTGGAATTACCAGGCTGGTAAGTATGACAAGCTTAGGTGTGTGCTTGGCTCAGTGCCATGGCATGTAAAACTGCAAGGGCTGGATGTTGATAGTGCATGGGAGGTGGTTAAGAAGTGTTTCAGGAGGCAGTGGTTGACTGTATACCAAGATTCCAAATAATAAATCAAGTAGGGGTTAAATGGATGAATATCCATTTAACCCCTACTTGATTTATTATTTGGAATCTTGGATGCATTATTTGGATGCGTTCTTAATTCCGTAAACTAATTACCAGCTCAAGCTGGTAATTAGTTTACGGAATTAACAACGCATATAAAGTATATTAATTAAAGGGTAACTTTAATGAATAACTTCTATATTTTGGCAACGTCACGTTGCCATCTTCAGGAACATAAAGATATGGTAGGTGCACGCAGGCACTAACAAAAGCAAATGAGGAAGAAAGCAAGAAATTAATATTGTTCCTAAAGTCCTAATGATGCCCTCTGGTGGGCTAATTTGGTTGTCTTGGCAGTTGGGCTGAAGTTCTCATTAATGTAAGTCTCCCAAATTTGGGGTAGTTTCATGCACCCAAATTTGTTGAGGTTAGGAACGTTTTTTAGAGCTGATGATGATTCCTTGAATAATCTTTCGTATTTAAACTTGCTGCAGTGTATTATTTTTGTTTTCTTCCAACGAATTCTATGGTGGGTATCTAAGGCATGGTCTGCCAGCCCAGAGCAGCTGTACTAGTGAAACCGGATGTAGTCTTTGTGTTCTGAAATCTTGATATTTGTTGTTCTGCCTGTTTGGCCAAAGTAGGACAATTTGCAGCTGCAAGGGACCTGGTATACACCAGGTAGGTCTAGGGGAAATGGTTGGTCTTTGGTAGAGCGGATAAGGGATGCCAACTTTTTATATGGTCTGTAACAAGAAGTAAGGTCATATTTTCTGAGGATATTGGTTATTTTCTTAGAGGTGCCCTGGATGTAGGGGATGGTGATAGATTTGGTGTAATCTTTATTGTGAAGGGGGGGGGATTGTGGTTTACTGGTTTTAGTATTTTTTGGATTTTTTTGGGGTTATAGCCATTGTGAATGTGGTTTAGTTCAGTAGTTAAGGCCTTTTCATCTGAGCAGATTAATTTTGTCCTTAAATAGTGTTTTTTATAACCCATATTGTTGTGAGGGGGGGGGATTGCTAGTGAATGTATGGGTGGGTTTTCTGTAAACAGAGAAAACCAAAGATCCATCAAGCTGGCCGGTGATTAAAGTGTCTAGGAAGGGGAGGGTGTTGTTTTCCTCTTTTTCTAAGCTGAACTGGACTCTGGGGTGTTGGTTGTTTAAGTGTGTTAGGAAGGAGTGGAGTGAGTCTGAGCCATGTGGCCAAATAGCGAACACATCATCCACGTAACGAAGCCAAATAGTGGGTTTTTGTGGGGCGGAGTTTAAGGCTTTCTCTTCAAAGCTCTCCATAAAGACATTGACCAAGAGTGGGGAAAGTGGTGAACCCATGGCTGTCCCCTCTATCTGTTTGTAGAACTTTTCTTGCCAAATGAAATAGCCTGAGTTCATTGGGAACTGAAATAGGGCTGAGATATTGGGAGGAAAGTTGGCTTGGATGAGCTCTAGGGTTTCTTTGAGTGGGATATTAGTGAATAGGGAGGAGACGTCAAAACTGACCATTATGTCAGTGTGTTGGAGTGAGAGGTTTTCTATACTGGCTTTAAAGTGGGCTGAGTTTTTTATGTGTGATGGTGTGTTGCCAGTATAGTGTGAGCATTTTGGCTAATTTATATGTGGGGGAATCAATGCCATCCACTATGGGATGTAATGGCACATTTTGTTTATGTATTTTTGGGAGTCCATATAATCGGGGGGGGGGGGATCTAGAGTTATAAGGTTTTAGATTGTTAGTGACTTCCACAGGCGAAGAAGTGACTTTCTTAAGGAGTCTGTGGAGAGTTCTAATCTGAGATCTGGTGGGATTATATTCAATAGGGAGGTAAGTAGTACGGTCTAGTACTAAAGCATTAAGCTTACCTTTGTAGTCTTTTTGATTTAGCACCACAGTGGCATTTCCCTTATCCGCTTTAGTGATTACTATTTTTTTGTTATTCTTCATTTCTTGTAGGGCTGCATGTTCGTCTTTGGATAAGTTGGCTTTTGGAGGTTTGGCTTTAGTGAGAACACCGACTACATCCAGTCTGACATTGTTGGCGATATGGTTAGGAAGGTTGCGAATCCCACGTTCTATTTGGATCATGATTTCCTTGGCAGTTATTCTTTTAGGAGCTAGGGCAAAATTGTGACCACGTGCAAGTGCGGTGAGTGCTTCGGGCTTTAAAACTACCGACGAGAGGTTGACTACAGTGTTGAATGGTGGCTGTGGTAAGGAAGTAGAATTCTTTATCAGGTTTTCGTAATTTTTCAAGTGCCGACTTCGTATTTTTTTTGAATTCTTTTCTTGCCGATGCACATGAGACGTCATAAAGTATCATCCAAAGGTCATGGCCGAGTGTATTTGAAAGCTCTTACTCTGGTGCCTGTAAGGTTTTGTTTACGTCGGCAAGGAGAACACGCATCGCGGAATTTGTTCTCTTAACAGGGCGAAGCTAGTGTGATTATAAATGCGCAGAGCTTTCTGTGAAGTAAAACGTGATTCAATTTAACACAATTAGGGATTACCTTGTTATCCCGGCAGCGTTTTAGGAACGTCAGACGACTTAGTTGTCTGGATATCTTCAACTTCATTTTGCCGTATTGACGGGCCTTTCGTGCGATGGAATCTCCGTGGATGATCACAATTCTAGTAGCAAAGCTTATACGTTGGTCATACATAACTGGGAATTAGTTTACTGAATTAACAACGCATATAAAGTATATTAATTAAAGGTAACTTTAATGAATAACTTCTATATTTATAACTTCTATAATAATAACTTCTATATTAAGCCTTAAACTCCGCCCCACCAAAACCCACTATTTGGCTTCGTTACGTGGATGATGTGTTCGCTATTTGGCCACATGGCTCAGACTCACTCCACTCCTTCCTAACACACTTAAACAACCAACACCCCAGAGTCCAGTTCACCTTAGAAAAAGAGGAAAACAACACCCTCCCCTTCCTAGACACTTTAATCACCTGCCAGCTTGATGGATCTTTGGTTTTCTCTGTTTACAGAAAACCCACCCATACTGGCAGATACATTCACCAACAATTCCCCCCCCCCCCTCACAACAATATGGGGTTATAAAAACACTATTTAACAGGACAAAATTAATCTGTTCAGATGACAAGGTCCTAACTACTGAACTAAACCACATCCACAACACTTTCTTAGCCAATGGCTATAACCCCCCAAAAAATCCAAAAAATACTAAAACCAGTAAGTCACAACCCCTCCCCCCTTCCACAATAAAGATTACACCAAATCTATCACCATCCCCTACATCCAGGGCACCTCTAAGAAAATAACCAATATCCTCAGAAAATATGACCTTACTTCTTGTTACAGACCATATAAAAAGTTGGCATCCCTTATCCGCTCTGCCAAAGACCAACCACTTCCCCTAGACCTACCTGGTGTATACCAGGTCCCTTGCAGCTTCAAATTGTCCTACATTGGCCAAACAGGCAGAACAACAAATATCAGGATTACAGAACACAAAGACTACATCCGATTTCACCAGTACAGCTGCTCTGGGCTGGCAGACCATGCCTTAGATACCCACCATAGAATAGTTGGAAGAAAACAAAAATAATACACCGCAGCAAGTTTAAATATGAAAGATTATTCAAGGAATCATCATCAGCTCTAAAAAACGTTCCTAACCTCAAAAATTTGGGTGCATGAAACTATGAAATTTGGGTGCATGAAACTACCGTAAATTTGGGAGACTTACATTATGAGAACTTCAGCCCAACTGCCAAGACAACCAAATTAGCCCGCCAGAGGGCACCATTAGGACTTTAGTAACAATATTAGTTTCTTGCTTTCTTCCTCATTTGCTTTTGTTAGTGCCTGCTTGCTCCTACCATATCTTTATGTTCCTGAAGATGGCAACATGACGTTGCCGAAATATAGAAGTTATTCATTAAAGTTACCTTTAATTAATATACTTTATATGCGTTGTTAATTCCATAAACTAATTACCAGTTATGTATGACCAACGTATAAAGCTCAGGCCAGGATGGTAACAACGGTGGTAAGAAAAGCAAAAGCAGATTACGGAAAAAAATTGGCCATGCAGGCTAAAGAGAATCCCAAACAGTTTTTTCAATATGTTGCAAGTAAAAGGAAAAATGTTCATGGCAGAATGATCTTAAAAAATGCTAAGGGTAGGGAGGTAACCGAATCAGTTGATATAGTGGAATTACTGAGCGAGCGCTTTGCAAGAGAGTATCATCCAGGTGGTGACATTGCAGGAATGGAAGAACCAACAACAGTTTATACTGGAATTGTGATGAATGAAGTAGAGGTAACTAGTCTATTACAGAACCCCAATGTCAATACATCTGTGGGATTGGATGGTATACCAGCTTGTGTCATACGTGAAGCAGCTAAAGAATTGTCAGTGCCCTTGACCATTATGTTTAATTTGAGCCTCAGGTCTGTGTCAGTCCCAAGGGGGTGGAAAGAGGGGAAAATAGTTCCGCTGCATAGAGGTGGTTCCAAGGCTGCTGTTGAAAATTACCGGCCAGTCAGCGTAACAGGAATCGTTATCAAGGTCTTGGAGAAAATAGTCAAGAGGAAAATACAAGTTTGGATAGAAGAAAATGGGATACTGTATCGGAGACAGCATGGTTGTGTGAAGGGTAGGTCATGCCTCAGTCACTTGCTCACATATTATAACACAGTGAAGGCTGAACTGGATAAGGGTAATGGGTTTACAGTGGTTCTACTGGACCATGCTAAAGCCTTTGACAGGATACCACATGGAATTCTAACCAGTAAATCGCAGCATATTGGGATGGATATACTGTTGGTGAGATGGATAAGAGGGTGGTTGACAGAGAGATATCAGAGAGTGGTTTATTCAGGAGTAGAGTCCACAAGACGGCCTGTGACTAGTGGTGTGCCAAAAGGATCTGTTCTTGGACCACTGGTGTTTAATTTGTTCATTAATGATATAGGAAAGGATCTGAGGGGAACAGTTCATTTGTTTGCGGATGATGCAAAGTTGGATATGTAATAGTGAATGCAGATGACGTCAAAATTTTGCAAGATGATTTGGATAGATTGGCGGTCTGGGCTAAGGAGAATGGATGTCAATTTAATGTGGCAAAATGTAAGGTTATACATTTTGGGGTGAAAAGATTAGCAGCAGTTTACTACATTGGTGGAACTGTACTCCAGGAAATTGATGCGGCACGAGATTTAGGAGTGTTGGTGGATAAGGAGTTGAAGTTTAGGGGGCACATTGCAAAAGTGGCCATATCAGCTCATCAAATCGCTTGGTTGCTGAAGAATATGTTGACAAGCAGGTTATTATTCTTCTGTATCGAACCTTGATAAGATCCCATCTCGACTACTGTGCCCAGATTTGGTCACCTAGGTTTCTTCTTGATGGGGAGGAGGTTGAGAGGATCCAGAGGCGAGTGACCAAGATGTTAGGAGATCTGTGGAATGAACCTTATGAGAACAGTTGAGGATTTGTGGGTTGCAAAAATTGGTTGATAGGCAGAGGAGTGGAGATATGATTGAGACATTCAAATTACTGAAGGGTTTCTATAAAATTAATTCAGAAGATATTTTCGAGAAAAGGGCTGGTTGTGGGAGGACTAGGGGACATCCATGGAAACTTGGCAAAAGTGTGGTTAATAAAGGTGTTAGAGCTGGGTTCTTTACTTTTAGAGTGGTGAATGAGTTGAATGGGCTCCCAGAGTCTGTATTGAATGCTGTGACAGTGAATGAGTTTAAGGCAAGGTATGATAGTTACTGTATGAATGTCGAATAGTTGTGATGAATATGATTTGAGGCCTCCCTCGATGAGTCTAATGACTCCCTGTAGTTTCCCGTAATAATAATAACAATTTGATGTAAAATCAGGTCTTAAGACAAGAGTACACACTATCTCCAATGTTATTCATTATCTATATGGTTTGCATTATGAAGGAAAGTGTTCTTAAGGCTAATATTGAAACTTGAAATATTAATCTCAGCTCTTTACTTTATACAGATTATGTTTTACTTTTAAATAAATCCAGTGCAAGCCTTCAGGATTCCTTGACTAAATCAAATAACTGTTGTATTGTAACAAATATGCCTGAAATGAGTTACAAAGACTGTAGAAATAGACACATTAAAAACATCAGATGCAACACGAATGGGATATCTGTAGAAAGAAGTAAAACATTTCAGCTATTTAGGCACAATTTCTAGTGAAGACAACAATGGAAAGAGGTAAAAGAATAAGTAAAGATGGAATGGTGGTGAATAATCTATGTAAGTGTGTATGGAATAAGAAAAATGAATTAATATACATGTATACATGCAATGTTCAAACCAATTTTAACTTTTCAATCTGAGAGCTAAGTTAGAAAAAAAAAGTATACAAAGTATATCAAAGTATACTGAGTTCTGTGTTCATGCAATGTGTCATACTATGGGCAAACTGAAAGATTTCTGAACATGAAGACCACATCTGGCTGATTAGATTGCACAAATTAGGCCTGGCATAGAATGGAATTGAAAATACAAACATAGGATCTGCTGGGAAACTGCAAAGCTTTTACAGATCTGCGTACAGATATGAAAGGCTATTCAAAGAAAGTACTGAAGCTCTACTTTGTAGACTGAATCCAATTGTAATTACTGCCTTACTATCCCAAAAGTTGGGGAAATTGTTATACTTAGTTGTGTTAGTAGATTGGATCATACTAATTAATTTAATTAATTATCATTTCAGCCCATTACTTTTAACATAACAAACACATGACTACTTGTACAAAGAGGGATTCAAATTTGGCAAATGCTGTACCGTTTTATTGTTCAAATTCCTTACCAGTGTTCCTCTTTCTCACTGATGATGTCTTATGCTATGTAAGATGAAATATTTGTAAAATAAATATTATTTTTTTTTTTTACTGTGGCACATATAAATTTTTAATTATACAAGAAAATCAAATTCTGGAGACAAATAGATATTAGAGTTTTGTGAAAAATTAGAGGAATTAACAGATGATATCAGTGGCAGAATGATATTAATGGCTGAATCATAATCACATTATTACATTCAGAAATGTGTGGGTAGAGCTAATCTTAGGTGATATGGTCACTTGATTAATATGGGAAAGGAAAAGTTAACAGAACAGGTGTTTAATGCCAGGAAGAAGATACAAATCAATAGGATTTTGATGGATTAATGTAGCTAGAAGTGCTTAAAATATTAAAATATAACATCTCATGGCATTGGAGTCTTGAAATAACAGATTGATTTGGAGGAAAATTGTTGATCTAAAGCTAATAACTTAAACTTTTCACATAGTACTATCATATCCTGTATACTCCCTCCCCCATCTCCATTGAGGTTACCTATCAGAATTTCATGATGCTCATTTATTACTAAAGATGCATCAAATTTTATGAAGAAGATATTTGAGATTCATATTTGGAATGTTGCAGCAGAAATGTGTCAGCGGAATGATATTTATTCCTTTGGTATGATCATTTGGAGTGGAATCTTTAAAGGTACCTATTGGCATAACTATACACAACAAATTACATGATAACCACAGTAATAAACTTTAATGAAAGTACAGATATTTCATAGTACAATAGATCATATTCAATCAATAAGCCTGCTTATTGTAAAATGCAATGAATACAACCTTTCTCTTCACATGGCCTTCATAGATTTTAAAAAAGCTTTTGATTGCATGAAAACATCATCAACAATAGAAGTTCTTAGAGATTATAGCATTGAAAAACAATTTATTAACATAATAAAATATATTTATGGATATGCTACATCAAATATGATTCTTAATGAAATAAGTGGGGATGCTTAAGGGTCAAAGCTGTATAACTGAGAGGAGACCTCCACATACCCTTTAAAGGAATGGAGAACTGACCATGGCTTCTGACCTAATGTCCAGTCCTCACCTTCTCGTGGTCCACCCTATTAGGTATCAACCTGGATAATGAATGAACAAGGATGGGTTGGCAGTTTGGTTTTTAGAACCAAATTGTATTCCTATTGGCTTAAACCACAAATAAAATTATGGTACAATATGACAGAATTTCATGCCAGCTGGGAATGTCGCTTGGTTAAACAAGGCCCCTCTAATTTTTGCCAGGGAACCAGGGCAAACAGCGTAAAGTCAGCTACTGGAACAAATTCTGAAACACACCCTAACTCAACATCACCAGAGTTCAAAATCAGTACTATCAATATAAGAAGCCTGAATGGCAAAGAAATGGAGCTGGCTAAAGAATTTGATAAGTACTAGATCGATATAATAGGGGTAACTGAAGAAAAAAAAAAGACAAAACTGGTGATATCTATCTAAGCAATAAGTACAAAATGTTATACTCAGGCAATAACAATCAGGGAAAAGAAGGAGTAGCTATAATATTCACCAATCAATATGAAGCTAATCTTCTTGAATGGCAGGCAATATCAAGTAGAGTGATGTGGGCAAATATGAGAATTGGGAACTAAACAATGAGACTTATTTGTGCCTATTGTCCAACAGAAGGTTCTACTAAGGTAGAAGTGGAAGGAATTTTTTTAGGCTTTAGAGAAAGCAACTGACACAAAGAAAAAAGAAAAGTTGTTCCTTGTTTGGGATCTGAATAGCAGAGTGTGAAATAATTGTCAGGGATACAAAATTATTTTGGGAAAATTTGGAGAAAAGAGCAAAGCTAATAATAATTGCAAATACCTGCTGGATTTCTGCTTAGGACATGGAGTGGTTATTACTAACACAATGCTCCAACATAAAAATGTGCACAAATTCACATGGAGAGAAACTGCAAGGAATAAGAAAAGTCTCATTGACTATATTATTGTTGATAGTGATGTTTCTGCTTGGTGCAAGACACCAGAGTATACAGAGGATTTGAAATAGTAAGTGATCACTATTTAGTCTAGAGCAGGATAAACTTGAATTACATATTGAAAAGAAGAACATGTATGAAAGTCTTAAAGCAAATAAAAGTTGAGCAGCTCTCAGATGTGAACTGTAGACTGAAATACACAAACATTATTCAAGAAAAAATGAAAGAGTTTGAGAACAGGAACCAAGACTTTGAGATTCAGCCAGAGGCATGTGTGAGGTTGTCTGCATTGATAGAAAAATCAGAACTCCATGGTGAACATAGGAAGTTAAAGAGGCAGTGAAAGAAAAGAAGGAAGCATATCAAAAGTTCCTGGCAAATAAGTCAGCTTGTGCTCTTAGAGAATACAGAAACAAATGTAAGAAGCTAAACACTGTGTAAAACTAGCTAAACAAAACTCATGGGAAGACTTGGTAAGAACATAGAGAATAAATATCAAGAGGTTGGCAAGATATTCTGGAGATTGCTGACTCAGAAATGGAGGAAGGAGTGCTATAAAAGGAATTAGAGATGATAAAGGTGACATGAAAACTGGAGAAAAAGATAACCTTGAAGTATGTAGTAATTTTTTTGAAAAATTGCTAAATGAAACAAGCAGTGATAGCACAGTGGTAAAAATCACTCAACAGGGATACATATCCATACTTGAAATAGAAAAAGCCATCAAAGGCCTAAAATGTGGATAGGCAGCAGGAGTAGATGATATTTGAAATGCTCCAGTATGGAGGTATAAAAGTCTTAATGTGGCTGCACTGCAAAGTTCAGAAGGCCCGGACAGAGGGACAAATTCCAGATGATTAAAGTAGAGCTCTCATAGTACCCATATATAAAAAGGGAAATAAAACTGAATGTGAGAATTACAGAAGTATTTTTCTCTACTGAGTGTTCCTGGTAAGATTTATGCCAGTATACTTGAGAAGGATTGTGGAAGAAAAGCTTGGTGAAGAACAAGCTGGATTCAGGCCAAATAGAGGCTCTCAGGATAAGATTTTTACTTTACAACAAATAGTTGAGAAATCATTGGAATACAACAAAGATTTGCATTTGAGTTTTGTAGATCTGGAAAAGGCATATGACGAGGTGCGAAGAGAGAGAGAGAAGCTATTCAAAATGCTACAATTATATGATGTTAGTGGGGCATTATATTATTATTATCATGGGCAACTCCAAGGAGTCCTTAGACTCATTGAGGGAGGCCCTAACATCATGTCAAGAACAACTATTTGACATTCACACAGTATCTATCATACTTCCCCTTGAACTCATTCACAGTAATGGCATCCACAACAGACTCTTGCAGCTTATTCCACTCATTCACCACTCTCCAAGTAAAAACCTAGCTCTAACACCCTTGCCCACCTTCCATCTATGGCCCCTAGTCCTCCCACCAGGAGTCCTATTCTCAAACCTATCTTCTGAATTAATATTATAGAAACCCTTCAGTAATTTGAATGTCTCAATCATATCACTCCTTTTCCACCTATCAACCAATTTCTGCAACCCACAAATCTTCAATCTGTTCTCATAAGGTTCATTCCATAGCTCTGCTGTTGAATTGTGATAGATTATGAAATTAAGATTTCCTATATTATCACAGTTTGACATGGGTTTCCCAATAAATAAGAAAGTAAGCACATATGTTTGCCTCTGGGTAATATAGGAGTGCAGTATATATATATATATATATATATATATATATATATATCAAATATTTCATTTTAAGAAAAATGTTGTGTTTTGGCATGGAAATTGAAATGTACATTATAATTTAAGGCAAAACTGAAGAAATGTCTAGTCTAAGAAATGTGCGACTTAACCCGTTTGGTACAGAGTCAAATGAAGGAATTTATTTAAGTTATTATTTAATTAGAGTATCCCATTCTATGTATTGTGTAAAAGCAAATTAAGTGTAAGCTAAAGTCCAAGGTTCACACTTTAACCATCCAGTACAACGTATGGCCTGAAGGAAGGAGAATTTATAAGGAAAGCGAAGCTAGAATTCATTCTCGGAAGAACACCACGCGCAAGTGAATGAGTGTGGTGCGGTAATCAACGTAATTAAGTGTGAGAATCTCCAAGAAAGAGAGGGAAAATATAAGGGTCAAGCTCCCCCCACACAAGGCTTTTTTTGATTCCTGGGTCCTGCGCTCTTGGACGTTGGCTCTCCACCTCTGCCAACGGGATGATTCCGGGTGGGCCGTAGAAGTCATGAAAGTCTTATCGAAGTTCGTGAGGCATTGCTAGCTATCTCTTCATAACAGAATAGCTAAGCTATATTGAGTGACCGATGATATAGATGTGTTCCTGCGGTTCCAGAGAAAGACCAGAACGGCACATCACCTTATCGACTCGGAGAACCTGATCGTGCTGCTATCAGAAGCGACTCGAAGAACGGTAGCCCACAAAGGTGCCTTGATGTCCAGAAGAGGCTGAAGACAGAGCAGAAAGTCATTCCATGGGATGGTAACGTAGAATGTTTAAGTATCTGATTTCCAATTAAAGATATGAGTGAACTCTGTAGGTTAATTTATGAATGGACAAGTTGTAGAGAACTTTAGTGATTATCCCATTTGGCAGTAACCTGTCGCTGTTTGGAACCCTAGAAAGGATCTGTATGTGATATAACTTTCATATATTTTGAGAGATGATTAGTGACCTTGGTAATTGATGACAAAAATAATTTAAGCTGGAAAATTATAGATATATAGGAGCTCTACGGTCCAAGTTATGATTTATGCATTATAGCGTTAGTATTGATATCAAATTTTTGCTTGGAAGGTAATTAAGTTAATCATGTACCTTATATTTTTCTTGTATATCTCTTAAGTCTTAATAAATATGTTTTATATCATCACCTGAATCCAGCCTATTTTATGAATTCAAATAGCCACTCATAAAATTACTAATGAATCTAGCGGGAGGAACATATGAAGATAGTTTAATCTTTTAGGCCGCGATTGCATGTAAAACAAAGAGAAGTGAGAGTAGTTAGATAAGTGTTTGAAATTTTATTACTGTGTATTATTTTGAGATAGCCACCTTGGATAAGAATCTTATCTATCCTCTGTATTGGCTGGTGCTGCAAAAAATAAATTCGTCAATATTTAACCGGCAGACTCTCTCAGAGGACATAATTTTAGATCCTTGTCCCATACATAGACAAAGCCCTAATGAATGAAAGGATTACACGTCACAAAATTTTGAGAGCGGCCTGAATCATGGTTTGTTTAAGAAAAAGAGAGTGATAGCTAATTTATATAACTTATTAGAAAACTATTACAGTAGCTGGAAAGCAAAGTAACTGTTTGGGAGCAGTGTAGAAAAGAATGGTAAAGCAATAGCAATGATAGGAATATACAAAGTAGAAGAAAATATAGATATAACACTGCTATCATCTTGTTCACTCGTCTCTGGATCCTCTCCACTGCCTCCCCATCAAGAAGAAATCCTTGCACCCAAATCTGGGCACAGTAGTCTAGATGCGATCTTATCAAGGCTCGATACAGAGGAACAATGACCTGTTTGTCTCTGCTTGTTAAAGTATTTTTCAGCAACCAAGTGATTTGCTGAGCTGATTTAGCCACTTTTGCGATGTGCCCCCTAAACTTCAACTCTCTATCCATCAACACTCCCAAATCCCTGGCCTCGTCAATCTCCTGGAGTATGGTTCCACCAATGTGATATACTGCTGCTTCTCTTTACACCCCAAAATGCATAACCGTACACTTTGCCTCATTAAATTGACATCCATTCTCCTTAGCTGAGTCCTCCAAACTATCCAAATCATTTTGCAAAATTTTGACATCCTGTGCACTCACTATTGCTCTACCGAACTTTGTATCATCAGTAAACAAATGAACACCTCCTCTCAGATCCTTTCCTATATCGTTAATGAACAAATTGAAAAGTAGTGGTCCAAGAACAGATCCTTTTGGCACACCACT
Source organism: Typopeltis vanoorti (assembly GCF_054136105.1). Taxonomy (NCBI): domain Eukaryota; kingdom Metazoa; phylum Arthropoda; class Arachnida; order Uropygi; family Thelyphonidae; genus Typopeltis; species Typopeltis vanoorti. The sequence continues at coordinate 59,020,524 of NC_143565.1, read as the reverse complement.
AGTCACAGGCCGTCTTGTGGACTCTACTCCTGAATAAACCACTCTCTGATATCTCTCCGTCAACCACCCTCTTATCCATCTCACCAACAGTATATCCATCCCAATATGCTGCGATTTACTGGTTAGAATTCCATGTGGTATCCTGTCAAAGGCTTTAGCATGGTCCAGTAGAACCACTGTAAACCCATTACCCTTATCCAGTTCAGCCTTCACTGTGTTATAATATGTGAGCAAGTGACTGAGGCATGATCTACCCTTCACAAAACCATGTTGTCGACCCATACAGTATCCCATTTTCATCTATCCAATCCTGTATTTTTCTCTTGACTATTTTCTCCAAGACCTTGACAACGATTCCTGATATGCTGATCGGTCGGTAATTTACAACAGCAGTCTTGGAACCTCCTTTATGCAGTGGAACTATTTTCCCCTCTTTCCACCCCCTCAGGACTAACCCAGACGCGAGACTCAAATTAAACAAAATGGTCAAGGGCACTGACAATTCTTTAGCCGCTTCATGTACAACACAAGCTAGTATACCATCCAATCCCACAGACTATTCACCTCTACTTCATTCACCACAATTCCCGTATAAGATATTGGTTCATTCATTACTGCAGTGTCACCACCTGGATGATATAATCTTGCATAGTGCTCACTCAGTAATTCAACTATATCAACTGATTTGGTTTCCTCCTTTCCATCGGCATTCTTTAAAATCATTTTGCCATATACATTTTTTCTTTTACTTGCAACATATCGAAAAAACTGTATGGGGTTCTCTTTAGCCTTCATGGCTAATATTGTTTCATAATCCGCTTTTGCTTTTCTTACCACGCTTGTTACCCTTCTAGCCTGCGCTTTATACCGTTCATGTGCCTGCTGGTCACCTTTCTCCAAATTCCCTCCACAGTTGTTTCATTTTTTGCAGCTCCAGCTTAATGGTGTTATTCATCCATTGAACCCCTACTTGATCTATTATTCGGACTCTAGGTATACAATCAGCCAATGCCTCATGCAAACACTTCTTAACTGCCTCCCATGTAATATCATCATCCAGCCCTTGCAGTTTTATATGCCATGGCACTCAACCAATCAAACTCCTAAGCTTTTCATACTTACCAGCCTAATAATTCCACATTTACCCTGTGTTAATTGTAAATTCCACATCTTTAGCCACCTCCCAAGTCAAGACCCTATGATCACTCTCACCAATTAATTGGTGGCAACGTGGTCATATTCATTACAGACAAATTCTCAGATGCATTTACTAGGTTAAGCATACTCTGACCCCTAGTATTTTCCATTACATGCTGTCACGGGTAGTTATTCCTTAATAACCACATAAAATCCAATTCTTTCCTCCCATGTGTCCTCCCCTCCTTCCAATCAATGTTACCATAGTTGAAATCTCCCATAATAATTACCCTCCTTCCACTCATTTCTTCTATTTACTTATGCATACTATCTCCACCATCTATTCCATCACCTGGTCTATACCAGCACCCAACTGTATATTTTGTTCTGCTAGCCTAATCTCACACCAAATAGCCTCAAATATGCTCTTTTCTTTATCGTGCAGTTCCACTTCTATTCTCCTTGGCTGTACCTCATCTGCTATCATCAATAACACTCCTCCCCCCATTTAATTCTCCATCATTCCTAAACACACCATACCAATCACATTCAATCCCACTAGCTGTATCATCTTCTATCAGCCATGTTGCACTAATTGGTATTCATGAATTGAAGAAGTCCATTTGTCCTATCCCTATTTTGATGCCTTATACTAACTATCACATTCTGATTTGTTGTCCTTCTTACTTGCACGGGCATATTACACACATTCATACACTCAACCATCTCCCTAAAGTCTGCATATTTATTAACTCTAGTTTCCATGATTCTGCACATCCATTTCCACTTCATTCAACAACATATTTTCAAGTCTCCGTACACCAAATCCATTCATATGTAAACCATCCATGTTATATAAATCATTTTGCCCATCAAACTCACTCCACACATCCACAAATTCCACACCACTCCTCCTGCATAATCCACGCATAAAGTCATTAGTAATTTTGGCCCTCCTTCTATACTCTTCACTGTCATACCGTGGCAACAGACTCACCATCCTAACTCTCTCACTCTTCTCTTTTACTTTCTGAAGTAATTCCTTCAAATCCTCTCTCATAGCCATTTTGTCTCCTTTCAAGTCATTCGTACCTGCTACTACTATCTATTCTTTCACCCTCTGTTTTTAAGAGGGTGAAAGAATAGGGTGTGCTTAAGGGTCAAAGCTGTATAACTGAGAGGAGACCTCCACATAACCTTTTAAGGAATGTGGAGAACCGACTAGAGCTTCTGACATAATGTCCAATCCTCACCTTCTCATGGTGCACCCTTTTGGGTATCTACTTGGATACTGAACGAACGAGGATGGGCTGGCAATTTGGGATTTAGCCCACCGAATTGTATTCTTATTGGTTAAACCAAAATAAAAAAAATGATGGTACAACATGATAAAATATCATGCCGGCTGGGGCGTCGCCTGTTTAAACAAGGCACCCGTTGTTTTCGCCAGGGAACCAGGGTGAACAGCAAAAAGTCAGTTACTGGAACAAATATGAAAACACACCCTAACTCAACATCACCAGAGTTAAATATCGGTACTATCAACATTAGAAGCCTGAATGGCAAAGAAATGGAGCTAGCTGATGAATTAGATAAGTACCAGATCTACATAATAGGGGTGACTGAAACAAAAAAAGACAAAAACTGGTGAGATCTTTCTGAGCAATAAATACAAAATGTTATATTCAGGCAACGACAATCAAAGAAAAGAAGGAGTAGCCATAGTATTCAACACAAAATACGAGGCTAATCTTCTTGAATGGCAGTCAGTCTCAAGTAGAGTAATGTGGGCAAATATGAGAATGGGGAACTGGACAATGAGACTTATTTGTGCCTATGGTCCCACAGAAGGTTCTACTAAGGTAGAATTGGAAGAATTTTTTTGAGAATTTAGAAAAAACAACTGACACAATGAAAAAGGAAAAGTTGGTCCTTGTTGGGGATCTAAATAGCAGAGTAGAAAATGATTATGAGACATACAGAAATATTTTGGGAAAATTTGGAGAAAAGAGCAAAGCTAATAATAATAATGGCAAATATCTGTTGGATTTCTGCTCAGGACATGGACTGGTTATTACTAACACCATGTTCCAACATAAAAATGTGCACAAATTCACATGGAGAGAAGAGGCAAGAAATAAGAAAAGTCTCATTCACTATGTTATTGCTGATAGTGATGTTTTCTCCCTGGTGCAGGACACCAGAGTGTACAGAGGATTTGAAATTGGAAGTGATCACTATTTAGTCTTGAGCAGGATAAAATTTAATTTCATATTGAAAAGAATAACATGTAAGAAAGTTTTAAAGTGAATAAAAGTTGAGCAGCTCTCAGATGTGAACTGTAGACTAAAATACACAAAGATTATTGAAGAAAAAATGAAAGAGTTTGAGAACAGGAATCAAACCTTGGAGATTCAGTGGCAAACCTTGAAGAAAGCCCTGATTGATTCAGCTAGAGAGGCATGTGGTGAAGTTGTCTGCAAGGATAGAAAAATTAGAACTCCATGGTGGACACAGGAAGTTAAAGAGATAGTTAAAGAAAAGAAGAAAGCATATCGAAAGTTCCTTGCAAGTAACTCAGGTTGTGCTCTTAGAGAATACAGAAACAAATGTAAGAAAGCTAAATACTGTGTAAAACTAGCTAAACAAAAGTCATGGGAGGACTTTGGCAAAAATATAGAAAATAGATATCAAGAAGGTGGCAAAATATTCTGGAGGTTGTTGAAGAAGCATAAGAATGGAGGAAAGAGTGCTGTAAAAGGAGTTAGAGATGATAAAGGTGACATGAAAATGAGAGAAAAAGATATCCTTGAAGTATGGAATAATTACTTTGAAAAACTGCTAAATGAAACAAGCAGTGATGACAGCACAGTGGTAAAAACACTGACTAGGCATGCAGTCAGGAATACATATCCATACTTGAAGTAGAAAAAGCCATCAAAGGCTTGAAATGGGGAAAGGCAGCAGGCGTAGATGATATTCGACCATAAATGCTGAAGTATGGTGGTATAAGAGTCTTACAGTGGCTGCACTGCATAGTTCAGAAAGCCTGGACAGAGGGACGAATTCCCGATGATTGGAGTAGAGCTCTAATAGTACCTATATATAAAAAGGGAAATAAAACTGAATGTGAGAATTACAGAGGTATTTCCCTACTTAGTGTTCCTGGCGAAATCTCTGCAAATACTTGAGAAATGGTTGAGAAGAATTGATGAAGAACAAGCTGGCTTCAGGCCAAATAGAGGCTGTCAGGATCAGATCTTCACTTTATGACAAATAGTCGAGAAAGCATGGGAATATAACAGGGATCTGTATTTAAGTTTTGTCGATTTGGAAAAGTCATATGACAGGGTGCCAAGAGAGAAGCTATTCAATACACCACAGTTATATGGTGTCAATGGGGCATTATATCTAGCAATACGTAGTCTTTATTTGAGTTGTAGGTCATCAGTTAGAATTGAAGGAAGTACAGGAAGATGGTTTAATGTTAAATCTGGTGTGAGACAAGGATGTACATTATCCCCTCTGTTATTCATTATCTATATGGATCACATTATGAAGGAAAGTGGTATTAAACATGATATCAAAATTGGAGATGTTAATGTCAACTCTTTGCTTTTTGCGGATGATGTTATACTTCTAAATAAATCCGCTACAAGTCTGCAAGATTCTCTGACTAAATTGAATAACTGTTGTAATAGATATGGTATGAAGGTCAGCAATAAAAAGACAAAGTCAATGAAAATAGGCAGAATCATTGAAAATGTCAACTGAGTTGTGAATGGAGAACCTTTGAAACAAGTAAAACATTTCAGCTATTTAGGCACGAATTTTAGTGAAGATGGTAAATTGAATATAGAAATAGACAACAGAATCAGAAAAGCTGGTATGGTGGTAAGTCAATTGAATAAATTCATATGGAATAAGAGAGAAATTAGTCAGAACACTAAATTTGCTGTATACAAGACAGTGTTCAAACCAATTTTAACTTATGGATCTGAGAGCTGGATCAGAAGTAAAACATTTGACCAAAGACTAGAGACCGCAGATATGAGAGTCCTGAGAAAGATTATAGGCGTGAACAGATGGCATCAATAGCAATATCATATTAAAAATGAGGATATTAGGAAAGAACTCGACATTGTCAGCATCAAGGAATGCATTAGCAGAGCTAATCTGAGGTGGATGGTCACTTAAACATAATGGGCGAAGAAAGATCAGCAAAACGACCCAGAGGAAGACCAACATATAGGTTGATTCATATGGTACAAAGTGCCTTAGACGATAGAAATATAAGATCTGATAATGTTGGAGTCTTGACAAGTAACAGACTGATTTTGAGGAAAATTGTAGATAGGAAGTTAGTAATGATGTAATTTTTTTCATGTAGTACTATCATATTCTGTACACCCCTTGAGGGTACATGGCAGGAATTTGATGTTGTTAACATTCTTAACGTTCGCACCTGGTTGGTACGATTTTGGTAAACTCTCATCTATCAGACCTCTTTCTAAAGAATCTCCGTACAACACTCACTCTTTCATTTTGTTTACGCTCACTATCATACTCGTATTTTTCTTATTATACTTTTGCCTTTTATTAGTTGGTATACTCGGTAAACATTTTTGCCAATGCTCCAGCTGCTGATTTGCCCTGTGTATCACTCCGTGTAACCATGCGATCTCACTCATTGCATCTTTCTCATCATTTTTATTATCTGTTAATTCATTCATTCATTCTGTATGAATGAATGAATTAACAACCTTCATTCTCACTTTCGACGCCACTCTCACAGCTATTTGGTACTACCTCGCAAATATCACCATTCATACCTCACATATCACTATTTTCTACATTCTCACTTTCAACAACGATATCACTCTCACGACCTGAAACACTCTTTAAATCCTCACATTCCTTACACTTTCTGCACACATTCACTCCACTATCATTGTCTAACCAGACTCCAACTTTCTCAAGTTTTAGACAAAGATGGCGTCCTGGAATCCATTGTATTTATATTTCTCCTTATTGGCACCATGTTCACAAATAATAGTATCTATGAAATTACTAATTGGAAACTCAGAAAAAACACAAAAATTACTCAGACACGCTAAGATATGAAAAGTAAATAATACTTCATAAGATTTAAGCAAATTTACCAATTATTACTTAAAATAACACTTATCTGTTCAGGAGCTCTCTACAAACACTACGCACCATGTAGTCCCCTAGTGATAGATCAAGCAATACTTCGTCTTGGTCAATATACTTAGTCAATATTAAGGGAATTAAATTAAATAACCTAAGATTTGCTAATGATATTCTTATTATTGCAAACAATATGAAAGAATTAAAAGAAATAATAGAAGATCTAACAACTAATTCACTAGAAACTGGATTAGACATTGATTCTGAGAAAACCAAAATAATGACAAAACAAAAAGGATACGATGAAAGACACAACATTAAGGTAAACAATAAAGAAATTGAAATAGTAGATGAGTATGTATACTTTGGAAAATTGTTAACAATGAAGAAACAAGGAGTCATGGAAGAAGTGAAAAGAAGAATAGGAATGGGATAGTTGAATAACTTTTGGATAATTGAAGAGATTTTTAAACATCAAAATAAAATCTGAGAACAGAGTAAGACTGTTCAAAAAATGTGTATTGCCTTTTATGACATATCGAGCAGAAACCTGGCCAATCAAAGAGGAAATAATAGATAAAAAGAAAAGAACAGAAAGAAAACTGGAATGATGTCTACTAAGCATATGACTCAGAGATAAAATCAGAAATGAAGAAATAAGAGCTATAACTAAATTTTTAGATATTGGAGAAAACATACTTTGAAAGAAATGGATAGGAGCAGAACACATTGAAAGACTCAAGGACAATAGATGGACAAAAGTTTTACTGGAGTGGCAGCCATATGAAGGTAAAAGATCATCTGGAAGACCTGAAAGAAGATGGTCAGATGATATAAGAAAAACAATTGGAACTCTTTGGCAGCAACAAACTCAGGATTGAAACAGATGGAGAGAATTTGGAGACCTATAACCAGAAGTGGCTATAAAAAGGGTTAAAAGAAGAAGAAGAAGACATATTTCATACTGAAAATAACAGTACATCATCACTGTGTAGAAACAAGCAAATCAAAGAACAGGAATACAAGGTACATACAACAATCAGTTTACCAATAAGCACCTTGTATTGTTCTCTGATTTGCTTGTTTCTACACACCGATGATGTGTACTGTTATTTTCAGTATGAAATATATTTAACATCATTAAAGTTAAATACTGTGGTTATCATGTAATTTGTTCTTTAATGTGGATTGGAGGAGATCAATGATAATGAATGAGATTATAGCAAGCATGTATAGGGGAGAGGTCTGGAATATGTAGATGTGTGGAGTATAGAGAGTTGTATGCATGAGATGGATTACATTTGAATACAGAAGGATGAACATTTGAAGAGATTCTTGTTTTCTGGACAAGTGAATGTGTTAGGGCTGAAACTGGAATTGCAAGGATGGAACATAGTAAGGATAGCCTCATGTCAGAAGAGTGGTATGAGAAATGAGAGGTTATACACTCTATAGAGCCAGGTAGAATATGCAGGGAATAATGACAGCTTTATGAATACTAGCAATGCACTGGTTTTTCTGCATACAAATGCTAGGAGCCTTAGGAATAAAGGGAAAAAGTTTGTGAGATTGATTGATTCAGTCTCTCCCAAGATTGATGGTATCAGTGAAAAAAAATTGGTTAACCGAGGAGAATGTTCTTTGAGAAATAGAAATTGAAGGTTATTGTATACTCGGCAGGATAGTGAAGGTAAACGTGGTTGTGGAGTGTTACTCGTGATAAGAAAGGAATTGTGCCCACTCATAGTTAAAAGTAACAGTGGAAATAACACTAATGGCTTTGAAAGTATATGGTATAAGATAGATATTTATAAAAACAAGATATTTAATGGGATGCTGCTATGTATCAGGGAATATACAGGGAATATACAGGGAATGTAGATAGTGATAAGCAGGAAATGTGTAGGTAAGTTAGTCAAGTGCAAAGTGAGTGATAATTGTGAGGGACTTCACCCATAGAAATATAAACTGGGCAGAGGAAGCAGCATGCATTTTTGGATTTCTTGAGGAACTCCTGTCTTAGGCAGCATGTGGTGGAGGGAACATGAAGATTGGGAGTTTGGATTTCGTCAGAGGACCCGATTATGACTGAGATGTTATACTTGCCCCCAGTTGGTAAGTGTGACCATGTACTTCTGACTTGGAAGATGAATAGGAATGTAGAAGTGGAATTGTAAATCATGCAGCTCTCATAGATCTAGAAACCATCTTACAGCAGTACAGTGGATGAAAGAATTTGAAGGAAGAGAGGTCAGTAGTGCTTGCAAGAACCATAAGAAAAAATTGTTGACAGTAATGGCAGGTTAATATACCTTCAGTGAAGAAGATAAAACGATTTGGACTTAAATGGATGATTAGAAAAATTAAAGGAATTTCAAATGAAAATAGAGATTATGAAAGACATAAGGAGAGAGAGATGGAGAAAAGTTGCGCAAGGCACATAAGGATTAGACTAGGAAAGTGACTAGTGTGATAAGGAGAGAAAAATTAAATATGAAAGGAAACTAGTACTGCAATCCAAGGAAAATTCCAAGGAGGGATTTTTTTTGCTGTATGGTGAGTAGGAGGGGAAAATTATTGTGGACAGGATTACCTTGCTTGATGGTGATGGGACTAGGCTGACTAATGAAGATGACATAGTTGCACTATTTAATGATAAGTTTATTAGAATGTTCCATCCTGGTAAAGCAGGCTCTGTTCCTGGAGGGATTAAAAGTGGTGAAGTATTGAAAGTGAGTGAAGAGGTGGAGACTACGTGGGATTTCATCACATGTTCTAAGGGTATGTGCTGTGCCATTAACTTTGCTGCTTAATCTTGTAATGAGACATGTTCATGACAAGTAGTAGGAGTATAAGATAATGCCATTGAATAAAGGTGGTGGTAGAATGGAGATATCAAATTATATGCCACTTTCTGTTTCTTCTGAAGTTAAGATTTTGGAGAAATTGATAAGAACTCCATACAGAATTGAAGAGATGCAGACAATTTTATTTATGTAGGTCAGTGTGGCATATCCAATGAGTTTCATTCAGATACACCATATTTTTATTTATTTATTTGTTTTATTATGACATATATTAAGCAGTCTTAATAAAAGAATTGGAAAGAAATGGAGTTAATTAAATTTATCACCCCCCCCCCTCCGCTTACTGTAATGTAATAGTTTCTTTTAATATTTTGTTGTGAAAATTTAATACAGAGTTGTAATTAAATTCACCTGCCCTTGTCTTCATAAAGAGAATAAAAAATTAGTTAATAATTTAATTTTATAAAATGTTGGCATTGTTAAAATGGATTGTAACTTTAATATATGTGTTGTAAAGTATTGCCAACTTTGTATTTCATAATGGTGATGAAGACAAACGTGAACTCGAAATATACATAGTTCAAGTGCTGCACTACCTTTTGTCCAATACTAGTGAGTTTGAGGCTGGCATGCACATGCGAAGATTAGGGTCAAAAGAGTGGAGAGAAAGAAACATGGCTAGGAAACATGTGGTTACAAGGAGCCATAGTTATAGGAACGTATTCGGATAGCTGTAGACATATCTGAAATTGATTATTTCTTTCAAATGTTGCATGACTAACAGAAGATAATCTAGAAGAGGCTTCGAATATTGTTTTTGTTATGGCTGGGTAACGTGTAGATACTGTTGGCTATGAGGGTTGTTTGAAAAGTTTGGTAAAAAAAATAAGTTAAACACATTTTTTTTTTGGAAAAAATCACCTTTATTTCTCAACATAATCTCCATTGAGGTCTACACATTTGGTCCAGTGAGTTTCCAATTTATACATCCCATCTAAAAAGTAGGATTTGTTAAATTGTGCAATATAATCATTGACAGCCTTGATGACATCCTCGTACGAAGAAAATGTTTTTCCACCGAGCCAAATTTTTAAGTTTGGGAACAAGAAGTAGTCACACGGGGCCAAGTTCTGAGAAGACAGTGGTTGTGGAACCAACTTGAACCTCAATTCATGCAATTTTACCATTACGACAGCTGATGTGTGGGACAGTACATTGTCTTGATGAAAGAGCACTTTTTTGTGCACCAATCTTGGCTGTTTTTTCTTCACTTCTTCTTTTTAAACAGCCCAACAATGACACCTAATAGACTTACCCTTTTCCAAATAGTCTATCATGATAATTCGTTGGGAATCCCAAAAAACAGTGGCCATCGCCTTCTCAGATGACAAAACGGTCTTCCCTTTTTTTTTGGTGCTCTTTCACTGGGCATTGTTCACTGTTTTGACTGCTGCTTGGACTCAGGTATGTAGTGGTGGTGGATCCACGTTTCATCTACCATCACGAATCGACACAAAAAACTTGCAGATTGTGATTAAATTGCCAAACACTGTTCATTGAAATGTCTTTTCACATGCGTTTTTGACCGACAGTCAACAATAGCGGCACCCGTTGTGCACACAGCTTTTTCATGTGCAGTTTTTCTTGCAGGATATTATACATCCGTTCAGTTGAGATGCCTAAAATCTCATGCACTTTCACTCAGCTGTCTTCCATAACGATACCATGAATTTTGTCAGTAATTTCCTTCTTAGTGAGCGCAGTTGGACGTCCGGAGCACATTCATCTTCTATGGACTTATGACCACGTTTAAACTCGTTTATACAATCATTAAAGACTATTCATTTATACAAATAAATAGTCTTTAATGCTGGTGTTGAGTCCCCATGAACTGCATCTAACCCAACTTTCATATGTGCAGCTGTCCACTGCTTCAAATAAAAGTGTTTTTTCACTGCATGAAACTTTTTTCTCTCCATTTTTATGAAAATTGCAAACACAGTCATTTTAAATGTGAGAACTACGTCTCACATTTAAAATGACTGTGAAATGACATTTAAAATCACAATCGTTTTAAATGCGAGTCATTTTACCCATGTGAGAACTACGTGTCTCACATGGGTAAAATTTTGCTGGGGGTCATGAAAAATACGATATGTCCCGACACTGGTATGAATGAACGAATTGTGTCGCCGTCTATTGGAAATTTACCAAACTTTTCAAACAACCCTTGTGTTTCTGACAGATGAAAGGGTTATTGGATGTATTTGATACCAATGGATTTATGTTTTTTTATTATTATTATACAGTATCTTCATGGAGTCCGTAGCCTCATTGTGGGAGAACCAAACTAACTATTATTTACACAAAACCTAAGATACCTCTCCTTAAACTCATTCACTGTCAGGGAATTCACAACTAATTCTGGGAATCCATTCTACTCATTCACCACTCTCCATGCAAAAAATCTAGTCCACACATCCTTATACTCTTACACAACTTCTATGGATGGCCCCTATTACTCTATTTGTCATATATTTAAAAATTTCCTTCGCATCAGTTTTATAAATCCTCTTCAACATTTTGAAAGTTTCTATCATGTCTCCTCTTTTCCACCTATCAACTAAACTTTGTAACCCACATACCTTCAACCTGTCCTCATAGGAAGCATTCTTATTCTCTACCACCTTCTGGTCTCCAAGAAACACAGGTGACCAAATCTGTGCATAGTAGTCAAGATGTGGCTGAACCATAGCCTTATAAAGAGTGGTAATAACTTCCCTATTTCTACTTGTTATCATATTTTTCAACATCCAAGTAATCCTTTGAGCTATTTTACCAACTTTTGCAATATGCTCTCTGAACTTCAACTCTCTGTCCACCATTATCCCCATGTCTCTAGCCTCATTGATTTTCTGCGATCCAGTACTATCAATATAATACACCATATGCAACCTTTACAAACTGAAGTGTATAACCTTACATTTTGCAACATTAAATTGACAGTCATTATTCTTTGCTTACAGTTCCGATTTATTTAAATAATCCTGCTGTCTGCATCACTTTTATCAACTATTGCTCTCCCCAGTTTTGCATCATCAGCAAACAACTGAATATCTCCTCTCCTCTTAAATCTTTCCCTATGTCATTGATATACAAATTAAACAGTAGTGGCCCTAGTGCAAAACCCTGACGTACTCCACTGTCCCCCCCCCTCCCAAACCATGCTACGAGCTTGATATGAAAAGTAGTTATTTCTTTGAAATGGTGGGTGACCAGAATAATCTAGAAGGCCTTGAATATTGTTTCATTATGGCTGGGTAACATGTGGTTACATGTAATATGTGGTTATTGACAGAAGAAAGGGTTATAGAAACGTATATTTGGAGACCAGTGGATTTATGTTAAAGTAGTGATTTCTTTCAAATGGGGTATTCCGACCAGAGGATAATCTAGAATAGGACATGAGTTTTTTTTTTTTTTTTTGAATAAAAGAATATACAGTAGCTCAAATTTGGAAAGAAAAATATTCCAGCACAAGATATGTCTACCATTGTTTATGCAACCTTGTTTTGTTCCTATCAGTGTTTAAAAAGACAGAGCATTTTATCTCTAGCAGAAAGGTGTGTGTTTTTTCTAAATTTCTAAATAGTTTTTCTTGTGATTGTGTGTATTACATCAGTGGTTCTCAACCTTTGTGAGACCGTGACCCGGTAAATTCTTTTTTTTTTTTAGAGGACGAGGGCCCAGTCCCAGCAAATATACTCGTAAATACCTTTCCTTTTTTTTTAAAGTTCATACACTAAACTAACATAAGTCCTAGTAATTAATTATAGCATAATCATAAAGAGTACTAGTACACTAGTGGCCAAAATTGTGGAAACCTTTTGGAAAAAGTATATTTTTGAGGTTTGATGGCTCATAACACCACTTTTTTTTGGTGTAATACCATAAAATTATATATCAGTGGAAAGATAATTTAATCAAGATTGTAATGCAACGAAGTTTGTTCTATCCATATTCTATGAAAAGTTATAGCCAAATAAATTTTGATTACATAAATGATTTGTGGATGGAAGAAAGGTGTGTGCGAAGTGTGACCTGAACGAGGAACTGATGAATGCAAATATGAAATTGATGACAGAAAGTGTTAGTACCGATTGTGTCGCGAGTGCACGTTTGAAAGAGAAGGATGGTGAGAAAGAGGGACGAAAAAATGTTAAAAAATTATGAAAAAAGAAAAAGAGCGATTTGAAAACCATAACGGATGTTAAAAGGGATGAAAGTGAGGCAGAAAGAAACGAAATTGAGAGAATAAATGAAAGTAGAAATGGCGTGATGCAGAAATCGCAAGTAAAAAAAATCGAAAGAATAAATGATAGTGAAAAAAGAATGAATGATGGCGAAAGTTGGACGCATGTTGGACCAAAAGTACTGAAACAAAGAAAGATGAATGACAGTAAAAGTGAGAAGAATGATAGCGAAAGTTGGACGCATGTTAGTCCGAAAGTACAGAAACAAAGAAAGATAAATGAGAGTGAAAGTGAGAAGAATGATAGTGAAAGTTGGCCATATGTTGGACCTAAAGTACGGAAACAAGGAAGGATGAATGAGAGGGAAAGTGAGAAGAGGGGATCGAGAGTTAGAAAGTTAGAAAGATTTAATGATAGAGAGAATGTGTCGCGAGATTTGGAAGGTGAATTGGATTGGATGAGGCAAGAAATGAAATGGATGTGGAATGAAATTAAGAGAATTCAGGTCAAAACTATTAAAAAAAATCATGATGGCATGAAAGAGTTAACGAAAGATGAGCGAGTGGCATGTATGGTGACTCCATTATTAAAGGTGTGCTAGAGGATAAAATGCACAAAGTATGTTTTCCAGGTGGTAAAATGAGTAGAGTGATTGCGGCATTGGATATGAGGCGGGAGCTAGCAAAAGAGTTAATTGTATTAATTGGTACAAATGATTTGAGAGAGAACAAAGAGCATGTCAAAATGAGAGCATGTCAGATAAAAGAGAATAGTGTGACAGGAAGGGTAGTCAGTGTGTTGCCTAGGTATGATTGTAGTGAAATGAGGCAGAGAGCAAGGATTATGAATGATATTCTGGCTGAAATGTGTGAGGAGATGGGAGTACAGTTTGTTAATGTGTGGAATGAGTTTGAGGGACGAAGTGAGCTCTATAGGAGTGATGGACTGCATTTGAGTGGTTATGGTGTGAGTCACTTGGAGAGACTGCTGCTGGAAGGTAGAGAAGTGAATAGAGAGAATGAATCAGATCGAGAGTGGAGTGATGTGGAAGAGCAGGAGAGTAAGACAGGAGAGATTGAAGAAGTGGAAATGAATGGGGAAGTGAGTGGTATGAGTATAGAAAATGAGAGAATGGGTGTGCAAGAGGAGCAGGGAAACAAGGAGGCTCAGGGTGGACAGGGGTACACAGCATGAGAACGGTGGATGCTCCAAGAGGAGGTGAGAGCATGTGTAGGCAGAAAAGAAATGGGATGACCAGGGATCAAGAGGAAACAGATGGAATTGCAAAGGGTTCTGAAATGAAGAAGCAGAAAGGGAAATGGCCCCAGTCCAGCATGGAGAGATCACATCGAGTGAATGGTATCAGTGGAACTAGCTGTAGATCCAGAAATGAGCTGTTGTGTTTGTATACCAATGCTAGAAGTATAAGAAACAAGGCAGATGAAATGGTTGCACTAATTGCGTCTGTGCACCCAAAGATTGTCGGAATAAGTGAGACGTGGTTAGATGAGGATGACATCCTGACAGGAATAGAGATGGAAAGGTATGATGTGTTTTGTGAGGATAGAAGGGGTAAAAAGGGAGGGGGAGTGCTTTTTCTCTATTGATGATAGAGAAAGAGTTATGTCCATACAAGGTAGAGATGCAAGAGGGAAATAGGGCCAGTGGTTTTGAGGCAGTATGGTGTGAGATAGAGGTGAATAGAATCAAATACTTGGTGGGATGTTGTTGTAGACCTGGTAATGTGGATGGTGGTGATAGTGAAATGTATAGTCAAATAAGCCAAGCAAATAAGAAAAGGGTGATCATTATGGGTGATTTTAATTATGGCAATATAGACTGGAATGAAGAGATAGCAACTGGAAGTAAAGAAAATGAGTTTCTTGAGTTTTTGAGGGATAACTACCTCAGACAGTATGTAACAGAGGGCACATGAGGATTAAGGGTCTTGGATATGGTCATCTCATCGGAGGATGTAATTATAAATGAGGTGTCAAATCATCCGCCAGTTGGTGAAAGTGACCATGAGGTGATTAACTGGGTGGTTGCCAGCAGTGCAAGGACTCCTGTGAAAAAAGGATATATGTGGAACTTCAAGGGGGCGGGGGGTGATTATGAAGAGCTCAGGAGATAGCTTGCAGGTGTAGCATGGAATGAGGAGTTAGCTGGAAAGAGATCAATGCAGCTTGGGGGATTTTCAAAAACTAGTAGATGCAATGTCTAAATGTATACCATGGGTGAGAAGGTTAAATAAGGTAGGTGTGAGATGGATAAATAAAGAGATTAAGCATGCGATACAGAGAAAGAGGGCATTGTGGAGGCAGCATAAGGGTGAGAGTAGCTAAAGAGAGGTATGAACAGCAGTTAGCTAATGAAGCCAAAAAGAATCCTAGGGAGTTCTTTCGATATGCAGCCAGCAAAAGAAAGAATGATTATGGAAGGATGACATTGATTAGAGGAAATGGTATAAAGACAGCTGATGCAGAATGTGTGGTGGAGATACTTAATGAGCAGTTCATAAAGATCTTTCAATCTTGTGAATGCAACTTCATGGAGAGATTGAGAGCAGTTGATGATGGGGAGGAGAGACTGACTGTAAGTGAGCAAGACGTGCTTGGGGAGTTGAGTAAACTAGATATAAATAAGGCTGTGGGACTTGATAATATATCTTTGCGTATTCTGAAGGAATGTGCCAGAGAGTTGACACCTGCCTTGACATATTTTTTTAATACGAGTCTTGCACTTGGTCAAGTTCCTGAAGAGTGGAAGGAGGGCAAGATTGTGCCATTTCATAAAGGAGGTGATCGAACTCAAGCATCAAACTATAGGCCTATCTCTGTGTCAGGTGTTGTGGTTAAATTGTTGGAAAAGCTTGTGAGAACTAGGATCCAGAGTTGAGTTGACAACAATGGTATAATCTTTGATGGACAGCATGGATTTGCTAAAGGGAGGTCATGTTTTAGTAATCTACTTATTACAATAAAGTGACTGCTTCCTTGGACAGAGGAGAAGGATACACAGTAATATACTTGGATTTTGCAAAAGCGTTTGATAGAGTACCTCATGATAAGTTGACAGTCAAACTGGAGCAGATGGGGTTGGATATTAGATTAGTGCATTGGATTGGAGACTGGCTATCTGATAGGTATCAACAAGTTGTGTATGGGGGTGCGATATCCAGGAAAAGGAAAGTCACTAGTGGAGTGCTTCAGGAGTCTGTTTTAGGGCCATTGCTATTTAACTTGTATATAAATGATATTGGCAAAGATTTGGATGGAGATATTCAGTTGTTTGCAGATGATGCAAAGTTGGGACGAACAATAAAGAGTAGTGAAGATGTTGAGGCCTTGCAAGAAGACTCGAATAAATTGAGTGATTGGGCAAGCAAATGGGGATGTGAGTTCAATGTTGTTTTAAAATTTGGAAAACAAAGATGGGATGCAGAATTTATGCTTGGTGAGAATATATTGTTGGACGTAGAGGAAATAAGAGATCTGGGGGTGATAGTGGATCTAAAATTTAGGTGACACGTCGCCAAAATTGTGAAGACAACACAAAGACTTCTGGGAATGATGCGGAGGACACTGACGTGTAGAAGTAGGGAGATTCTTGTTCCATTGTATAAGGCTTTGATTAGGCCACACATGGACTATTGTGCCCAGATTTGGTCACCGGGTTTTCAGAAGGATGAAGAGATGTTGGAAAGGGTCCAAAGGCGACTGACTAAGGTAGTTTCTGACCTGGAATGTTGAGTATGAGGAAAGAATGAGAAGATGTAATTTGCAGAGTCTAGTGGAGAGAAGGAAGAGGGGAGATATGATAGAAACTCACAAGTTGATAAGGGGTTGTTATAAGATCAATGGTGGAGAAGTTCTATAGAGAATAGTGGAAGATCAGGGTAGAACCAGAGGTCATCCCTGGAAACTGTATAAAGAGGGTGTGAGTAGGGGAGTGAGAGACAGGTTTTTTTCGTGCAGAGTTGTGAATGATTGGAATGCCTTGCCTGAGAGTGTGGTGTCTGCAAGGAATTTGAGTGTGTTTAAGACACGGCATGATGAGATGTGTGTGTGATAAAAGGACCTCCCAGATGAGTCTTTAACTCCATGAGGTCTTGTTTAATAATAATAATAATAATAATAATAATAACCAGAAAAAAGAAGCACAACTTGCTTAGGTTGATATGAAGTAGCTTTCCTTCATTTGAATGTAGCCAATGAGCATGAGTGTTTAGAGAGCCAATAAGGTCACAGTAGGATTCAGCTATTGATGCTATGTATTGGAGCTGAGAACATTTTGTCAGTGTGTTATGTAATTGCTATCAAGTTGGTTGGTTTTTTTGTGTTCTTTCATTTAGTGAGCTTGTAAAACGTAATGAAATTAAAGAAATGGCACAAAGAGTTGACTGGTCACCCAGAAAGTAATGTAAAATACTACTATTAAGTGAACAAAGCTACAGTTATGAAAAAATTAGCAGAATATTGGTGGAAACTTAACCAAAGGTGGCATTTCTAAATTTTCGAAGAGGTATAAGGAGATTCATTCGCTACAAAACCAGACTTGTAAAGACAGGAAAAGGTGCACAACAGCAAGTGATAATAGAAGCATTGGGAGACTGTGCCTGCATGACAAGAAAATCATCTGGATGTATACAAGATGAAATTGCGCAATACAATGCGAAGTTGAGTGCAAGGACTGTTCGGAGCAGACTTCAGGAATTTGCTCTAAATGCTAGAATTCCATGAAAAAAGCCATTTTTATCTCTCAAACAAAGGTTCAAAAGATTAAACTGGGCTAAAACCCATGTTAACTGGACAGCGGAACAATGGGACAGAGTTATTTGGAGTGATGAGACCAAAATCTCCCATTTTGGTAGTGATGGTATAAAATACGTCAGGAGAAGAATCGGAGAAGTTTTGCATCCTGATTGCATTACACTTACCGTGAAACACCCACTTAGTGTTATGATCTGGGGTTGTATGACATCAAAAGGTATGGGCAGAATTTGCGTGATTAATGGGAATATAAATGCCCCAAAATACATAAATAAAATACTTGAGCCCAAACTGAAGCTTTCTGCACGTGATATTTTCCAAGATAATGAAGCATTTATATTTCAGGATTCAGCTCCATGTCCTGTTGTTGCTGTGTGCAAAAAGTGGTTTCAAGATAATCATATTCCACTGCTGGAATGGGCTGGGAATAGCCCAGACCTTAACCCAATCGAAAATCTATGGAGCCGACTAAAGAAACTTCTTAGTCAGGAGCAATCCACCAATAAAACCCAATTAATAGAAGCAATAATTCAATCTTGGTTTCACATTATAACAGCTGCAGAACTAAAAAATTTGGTTCACTCCATGGGAAGGCGTTGTAAGGCCATAATTAACGCTAAAGGCTACCCAACCAACTATTTTCTTGGGTATTCTTACAGTGTGAGTTAAGTATTAACTCAGATTATGAGAATTTTTGTATATCTAATTTTTTCTATGTATTTCACTTTTCTTCTTTATAACTGCTTTTCTAATAAAAAATCCTTCATAAAAGTTATTGTATTACATTCTTGATTAAATTATCTTTCCATTGATATATAATTTTATGGTATTACACCAAAAAAAAATGCTGTTATGAGCCATCAAACCTAAAAAATACACTTTTTCCAAAAGGTTTCAACAATTTTGGCCACTAGTGTATGTATGTGGTGTGGCATGTTGACAAATATATTACTTTTAAATTAGTTATCAATCACTGGACTAATGAAATCTTGTAGCATACTGTAGTTTCTTCAGGCCAACATCATTAAATTAATTTGTGCTGATTTTCTTTGACATATCCCATTTTGATCACCAAACATTTATAATTTTATTCAGTGAAAAATTGATTATTGTATTATTAAATTGATTTTAATGATGTTGGTTTGAAAAAAAACAAAAAAAAAAAAAAAACAGTAGTGAGAAAAGTATTTATGCATTGTAACTCACCATAGAAGTCAGCTGAGCAGAGGAAGCAGCAGAAGAATGTCAACCTATCCGTGAAACACTTATCACATACACACTTCAAATATTTATATATGCAAGGTATGTAATTTAATAAATAAACATTTATGAATCTCTCAATTCTAAACACTAGTGTTCCAACATTGATTAATATTTTCAATTTTAAAATGCAGCACTTTAACACAACAATTATAAGTTATTGAAAAAGTTAACTTATTTTTTTTTATTACAACTGAGTTTTTGAAGTTTTTAGTTAGGCTAGTGAGCTTTTATTGCTGTTTTCTGTCTGTTAGCTGATTAATTCTGGAATGAATTGAAGTGATAGCTAAACAGAGACAGTCAGAAAGTTGCAGGCAGTTCCTCTGTTTCTTTCTAAGCATTTTTCATGAAAAATGCTTAGAAAATTAAAATGACAAATTCCAAGAGAACCCCTCATAACCTGGCATAATTGATGCCAGTGCCTGGTATTGGGCCACAGCCTGGTGATTGAGAACACTGTGTTACAGAATACTGAAGATAAGAAGAAGAAAACTATTATTCATTTAGGATAATGAATAATAGCTTACATGTAGTGAAGATTGTGTCTAGAGAATTGTAGAAGAATAAACCCAACATTTGAAGAACTGAAGATAGTAATCATCAATAAAAGGAGTATTAATGGAAAGAAAATCAGACTTGCAGAAAAATTGGAAAAGTACCACGTGGACGTAATTGGCATTGCCAAGACAAAGAAGACAAATATCATTTGTACTAAAAATTGAGATTGCACTAAATAATACGGATAAGATATTATTTTCAGGTAAAAGTGATCGAGGAAAGGAAGGAGTAGTAGTAGAATTTATCACCACGGATGAAGATAAACTTCTTGATTGGCAGGCAGTTTCAAGTAGAGGGCAAACTTTAAAATGCCTATGGTCCCAAGGAAGAAGTGGAGGAATTTTTTTTTTGAGTCATTAGAACAGGCAACTGACATAAAAAAAATGGAAAAAGTGGTCCTTTTTGGAGATCTGAACAGCAGAGTAGGCAATGAATCCCACCAGGCATATAGTAACATTTTTGGAAAATTTGGAGAAAAGGGCAAAACTAATAATAATAGTAAGTATTTATTGGATTTCTGTTCAGGACACAGACTAGTCATTACTGATACCATGTTTCAATATAAAGATGTGCACAAGTTCCCATGGAGAGAAGATAAGAAATAAGAAGAGCCTCATTGTCTATGTCATTGCTGATAGTGATATCATTATGCTCATTCAGGATACAAGAGTGTACAGAGGATTTGAAATTTGAGGTGACCATTACTTAGTACTTAGCAAGATGAAAATGGATATCACATTGAAAAGAAAGTTTTAATGGATATCACATTGTAAGAAAGTTTTAAAAAGAATTAAAGTTGAGCAGCTTTTACAAGTAAATTGTAGCCTCGACTATACAAACATTATTGAAGAAAAGATGAAACAAATTGAAAACAAGCAAACCTTGCAGTCAAACTCTGGAGAAGACATTGATTGATTCAGCTAGGGAAGTATGTGGTGAAGTTGCCTTCAAGGATAGAAAATTAAGAACATCATGGTGGACACGAGAAGTTAAAGAAGAAAGCATACAAAAAGTTCCTAGCAAATAAGTTGGCAGATGCCTTAAAAGAATGCAGAAAAAAGTGTAAGAGAGCTAAACTATGTGATGGGAAGACTTTGATAAGAATATAGAAAATAAATATGAGGAAGATGGCAAAATGTTCTGGAGGCTATTGAAGAAGCTTAGCAGAAAGACTACTGTAAAAGGAATCAAAGATGATGAAGGTGATATAAAAACTGAAGATGAGGATATCCTACATGTCTGGAGTAATTACTTGAAAGACTTTAACCAACCAAGCAGTGACAGAACCATACTAGAAAATTTTCAAGAGGAATACAAAGAGGAGTACACATCAATACCAAGTATTGATGTTGTCTCCTTGATGCTGTAGTCTCCATATTAAATAACTGGTTGAAAAACAAAAGTTGGGAGACTGTGGTTGAACTGCATTATAGGACTAAAGTTGTATTAGAAAGCCTGATTTAACTGCAAAGAAGGATGAAAGAGTTTGGGTTATTGATGCTCAGATAGTGGGTACTGGGCATCCACTTGTCAGTCATAGGAAAAAGGTTTCATATTATGAGCAGAATATAGATGTTGCTTGAGAGATTGCAGAGTAGTTTGGGGCAGCTTCTCATTTCACTAGTGCTACCATATCCCTTTGTTAAATTTAATACTGGTTTATAATATAATTGTTAATTGATGTCGACTGCATCATTCTATTATCCTATGTCTATTAGCAACTTTGTATTTCTATCAGCTGTGCCTTTGTTATTCTTTTACATGTGCACTTTAGGCCTAACTTACTTCTACTTCACTCGGTCATAAATATAATCTTCCTAAGATAGACCTCTCTGTTAATCACTTATAATCTTCTTTATGTTTGCACTGCTAGTGAATGACCTTTGTTATTAGTCTATCCATGATAAACAGGTTACCAACTCTCACACTATGCAACTAGAAAAATTTAGTTGTTTAACGACTGTGCCATTCTACTAATTATATATTTGGTTTTAGTTAAGTGAAAAAACTTCCATAAAAATAAATGTGCCTTCTAATTTGTATATAGCTTGAGAATTAAAGTATGGAACAGAGGCAAGGTCAAATTTAACATACACAATCTCTTATAGCTAGTCGTGACGATTTTTAATCAAACAAGCTTGCAGGTTTGCTAATTTTTTGGGAAACAGTGCATTGGCAATAGATCAGGCAAGATCTATTGGCAATGCACTGTTTCCCAAAAAATTTTTTTACAAACAAAACATTTTATTTTGATTTTAGTATGAAACTACAAATCACAATGTAAGAGGAAAAAAATCTCTTTCTCAACCTAGTCATATACACATTAAGTGCAACATACAATTAACTTTCTCTTACATAACACTTGCTTAACCCTTTATATTGTTAACTCATCTAAATTTAATATACAGTTATGTGCTAACTTAGCTAATCTGTTCTTTCTATATACATAATTTACATTTGTTTCCTTTCATGACCATAACTGTTCACTTAACTAGTTATTAACAATTTCCTGTAAGCACTTTTGTTACATACATAAATTCCAACAGTAAACTTTTAAAACATTAACAAAATTTATGCTTGCTTACAGTAGCCTTTACAGATACAGTCCAGTTAACATGAACAATTCTTCAGCTAGGGTTGCTTGACCTTGCGACCTTTTCCTGGAATATGACTGTTGACTGGACGATGTCGGTTCTTCACTCTTGCAATTGCCAGGAAATTTAGGTAGATTTCTCCATCGAAAACAGGAAATGAATCAATATCTTCTGCTGTGTCCACGGATAGCTGTATGCTCTGAGCATGTCGTTGCAATCTGGCTGGAGTTCCATCGAAATATGGCCTCACCTTCACTACCAGAACTCCGTTCACCAAAAGGGACTGGCGGCAAAAGCCTCCATAATTCCAGAAGGAGAGTGATAGAGTGACCAGTGAGAATCTTCTAAATCCTCTATTCTCTATATTTTTGAGAGCCCTCTTAAAAATCTTGCCTCATTCTATGTAACCACATAATTGTTGTCAGGATCACCTGCTGGCACATAACGTCACATCAGCAGGCTCCATGCAAGACGCTATATCGTGGGTGCATGTTTTTATGTTTGCAAAAACTTGTGAATGTTTGTTTATGCACAGTCATCATTATAATCTCCACTAATCCTCTTTCCTTCATTTTACATACAACTTAATAAACTTATTTTTGTGCACTTTTACAGGAAAATTTGACATTCATTTTCTTACAACATAAATTCTATTTTATATATGTGGAAACCTCTGTAAAATCGAACTCGGAAAAAATTTAATTAATTTAATTTTTCATGAGAGATTTTACACCTTCATGGTGTATGATGCAATGAGAGTTGCAAAGACTTGGACTTTTATAGGCATTATTTCGGCAGACATAAGATCTTGTCACTTAGAGCTTTGCAGGACACACTGGTGGCTTGGCATCATCACCAACAAAAGACTTGTGGAATACCTCGTACTGGCGTGGGATAAGAGCTTTATGTGTTTTTGCTTTGGCCTTTCTGGCCTATTGGGATAAAGGCAATTGGCCTTTGGTTATACCATAATATGTAGCACTGCATTTCCGTGCAAAGTTTTATAAAATAAAATAGAAAAAGCCATTAAAAACTTGAAATGTGGAAAGGCAGCTGAAGTAGATTATATTTGACCAGAAATGCTGAAGTATGGAGGTATAAAAGTTCTGTACTGGCTACACTACATAATTCAGAAGGCCTGGTCAGATGGTTGAATTCCTAGTGATTGGAGTACAGTTTTCACAGTACCTAAGGGAATAAAACTGAATGTGAGAGTTACAGAGGAATTTCTCTTTTAAGTGTTCCAGGTAAAATTTATACAAGCATACTGAAAATACGTTGAGAAAGATTGTGGAAGAGAAATTTGGAAAAGAACAAGCTGGGTTAAGGGCAAATAGAGGTTGTCAAGATGAGATTTTCACTTTAAGACAAATAGTTGAGAAATTGTGGGAATATGACAAGGATCTATACTTAAGTTTTGTAGATCTGGAAAAGACATATGACACAGGGAAAAGCTTTTCGAATACTATGATATACGGGGTGAATGGAACATACATTATACAGAACAATACATAGTCTATATTTAAGTTGTTGTCAGCAGTTAGACGTGATGGAAATACAGGAAGATGGTTTGATGTAAAATCATGAGTAAGACAAGGATGCACATTATCTTCACTCTTATTCATTATCTATATGGATCACATTATGAAAAAAGTGGCATCACACCTGATATTAGAATTGGAGATGTTGAACTTAGCTCTTTTCTTTATGCAAATGATGTACTCCTAAACACATCTAGTACAAGTTTCCAGGATTTGCTAACTAAATTGTAAATTCACTAACTAACAGCTGTAACAAATTTGGCATGAAAATCAATAATAAAAATTACTGAAATAAGAGCCAATAGGCTTCACTTCGGCGAAGTAAAATATTCAAAATTAAGTGGATATTGAATATCACATTATTTCTTAGCCGAATGAGAAACTCAAAGATAGCTGACTAACATATCAAAAAGTGGTATATGGGAGATGTGAGTCTGTAAAATTTAAAATTTCTTCGCTCTCTTCCTAACCACATTGGTTACTCTCTAGGTGCATTGTCCTGACCATGACCTATGCTGACGATCTTATTCTCGTAGCCTCTACTTAAGTAGGTTTGCAGGAACTCCTTGACCGGGCAGTTGACTTCTTTCATGTTCGAGGCCTTACTATTAATGCAGAGAAGTCCTGCTCATTAGCTCTTGTCCCTTCTGGACATGACAAGAAGTTAAAGGTTTAGAGTATTGAGTTTTCCTTGCACGCTAGGCCATTACATTCTTTGACCATCCTGGAGGAGTGGAGATATCTTGGTGTTATGTTCACTCTGAAGGGGAGGTCTTCTATCCCTTCTGCCTTCAGTCTCTGGGCTTCTTTGAGGAAAGCTCCTCTTAAGCCAGCAAAGGCTCTTTATTCTGTCCTATTATCTTCTACCTCCTTACTATCATAATTGGTCCTTGGTAAGATCTATCTCTCGGTACTGTTCTGAATGGACAGGGCTCTCTGCTCAGCTGTTAGAGCTCTGGCTTCACCCAGACACTCCAGTTGCGTACTTTCATGCGAGGGTGAAGGATGGTGGACTTAGAGTTCCATCACTAAGGTGGCTAATCCCAGGACTTCATTTATCTAAAATATCAAAGCTTGAAATATCACACTCCCTGATCTGCAGGGAGAGAGACCTTTCTTAGTCCTATCATTCAAGAGGACTATACACGTGCCAAAGGCTGGTCCCAATACCAGGACTCCCAGATTGAGACTGCATCAGCAGAGCATAAGAGATGGCTCTGTAGATGGTGCTTGCTTGCTTGAAGGAATCGCATCTGGTGCCTCCCATCATCAGTGGGTACTGGATGGCACCAGATTACTCCTGGGTTATGAATACATTGATATTTAATTAGAACAAGAATAAACGCCCTGCCCACTAGGGCCCATACAGCCAGATGGGGCAGAGATGACATTAGCTGTAGAGCTGGCTGCCACTACAGTGAGACTTTGTCTCATATATCTTAATGATGCTTTTGCATTCATGGTGTTTGAGTGCAGAGACATGATGCCTTGGTCTCCATACTGAATAATCGTTTTAAGAACAAAGGTTGGGACACCATGGTTGAACCTCATTATAGAACTAATACTGGTGTTAGAAAGCCAGATATTATAATCAGAATTGATGGTGACATTTGGGTAGTTGATACTCAGGTAGTGGGTACTGGGTGCTCACTTACCTATTGCAATGAAAACATGTTCCAATACTATGAGCGGAATTCAGACCTTGTAAGGCAGATAAGAGAGGAGCTTGGGGCTGCCCTCCTCTTTACCAGCACCACCAGCTCTCTATGTGGCATATGGAGTACCGCTAGTTTACAATGATTTATATTCATTAGGCTTATCCAAGAAAGATTTTCAAGTGGTTTCCTTGAGGGCCCTGCAATGCACACTGGTGGTGTGGTGTTACCACCAACATATGACTAATATGATAACATGAACTGGCGTCAGGTAATACTCTTGAAAATTCTTTTGTACAGGCTTCGGCCTTCTTCAGAGTCCTTTTTAGGACTAATGTAAGAGTTGTACTGCTCACTCAGTATGAAGTTAAATAAATAAATAACTGAGAAGGATTTGACAGGCGACATACAGCTATTTGCTGATGATGCAAAGATAAATAAGTTAGTCAAGAATGTGGCTGATATGCAGTACTTGCAGAATGATTTGAAGAGGTTGGAATTGTGGGCATGAAAAAATGGATGTTAGTAAATGTAAAGTCACGCACTTTGGTATGATTAGATATCCAATATCGTATTATATTGGTGGGATTAAGCTAGAAGAAACTGACCAGACTAGGGATCTTGGAATGTTAGTAGATAGCAAGTTGAAGTTTAGGAGCCTTATAGCAAAGATTGCAAATACAGCTCAAAAGGTAATTGCAATATTGAAACAAAGGTTGACATGTAAAGAGAAATATGTCATTTTGCCTCTGTACAAGGCCACCTTGATAAGACCTCACCTGGACTGTTTTGCACAGGTCTGGTCTTTTGGTTTTCATTGTGATTCTGATACAGTGGAGAGAGTGCAAAGGAGCATGTTAAAAATTATATCAGAATTGTTTAATACTGGTTATAAAGTTAGATTGAGAATTTGTAGACTGCAGACACTAGCAAAAGGAGAAAGATGGGTGATATGTTTGAGACTTACGAACTTCTAAAAGGGTCATACAGGACAAGAGGGCATCCTTGGAAGCAGGGAAAGAATGCCGCTAAGATGGAGACAAGATTTAGATTTTTCTCTCTTAGGGTGGTGTGTGATTGGAAGTTGTGTGCAAGCAGTGTGAATGAATTCATGAACAATATGATAACTGGCACATGCAGTATGTGGTCTCCCTCAATGAGTCCTTGACTAACAGGGGGTCTCTCTTTTAATAATAATAATAATAATATTGCAAGGGTTATGAAGGCATATCGGAAAATTGCCTCAATATAGAGGAGGACATTGACTACGAGAGACATGAGGGTGGTGGTCCCATTGTATAAAGCTTTAATCACACCATCTCTGGAACAAAGGTCTAGCATTGACTTTTAACTTATCGTGAAAGGTCAATTAGCATTGACCTTTCAAGATGAGTGTTTTGACTCCATAGAGGCTGAGATAATAATAGTAATCAAGAAATCAAAAGTAGTTGGTAATACATCTGTTTTCCAGTCTGGGGTCTTCCCCCCCCCCCCCCAGAGGCAAAGCTGTATGCCATCGGATGGGTCTCCAGGTTGTGGATCGGGGAATGGCCACCAGAGATGATGGTTAGCTGTGAATAGCCAATAAGCAGTCCCGGACAAGAAGCAGCAATACTAATTGGTGAAGTGGACAACTCCAGTAACTCTATAAAATGCCACAGAAGTCCAATGACAGTACTGCGTTAAGGCAACCTTAGACTGCTCTAAACCTAAATCTATATTCTTTAGGTTAGTTTAGGTTAGAATTTTACCTCTCTCCCAAGCTCTTCAAGGAAGATTAAGAGTTTGTCAGATGTCAGATAAGTGTCGATGTGCTGACAGTAAAAAGAAAATACGATTGAAATCTGATGCCAAGGAACAAGAGAAAAGACTCATGCTGGCTTGGACGTCGCCCAGTCAAACAAGGTCCGCATCGCCAATCAAGTAATCAGGGTTGGATCGAAAAATCAGTTACTGAAAACAAAGAGAAAAAAATCAAACTCGGGCCTGTAAAGGATGGAAGATCAATTGGTACATGGAATGTCCATACACTCTGGGAAACTGGAAAATTGCAGTTGCTTCAAGAAGAAATATAGATATGATATATTGGGTATTTCAGAAATGAGATGGACACTGTCAGGAGAATCAAATGGTGGAAGAGTTCTCTGGTCAGGAAATGAAAGTAAGCATGAAGCAGGTGTAGGTTTCCTGCTAAGTAACAAGGCCTGTCAGGCAATGATAGGATACAAATCAGTTAGTGAAAGAATAATGGTTGCGAGATTCAGTGCCCAACTATTTAATATCACGACCATTCAAATATATGCAACCACTGCAGAGAGTGCAAATGAAAACATTGAGAGATTTTTCAGGGATCTACAACTAGGAATTGATGAGGTGCTGAAGCAGGATATATTCATCATTGGAGGAGACTGGAATGCAAAGATTGGCAAAACTAATACAGGATGGGAAAAGGTTATGGGAAAATTTGGATATGGAGAAAGAAATGAACGTGGAGAGATGCTTCTGGAATTTGCCACTGATGACAACCTGATGATTTGCAATACCAAATTCCAACAAAAAGATTGTCATAACTGGACATGACGCTCCTTCGATGGCAAACACAGGAATATGATCGATCTGATATTAATAGACCAGAAATGGAGAACCACAGTTCAGCAGTGCAGATCATTCCAAGGAGCTGATATTGATTTGGACCACAGCTTGGTAATTGCGAATATAAGACTAAAACTGAAACAGAAGTACAAAGGAAAGTTCCAAAAAGCTAGAGACATTATTTGCCAGCCTGGCTAGCTGAGTGGTTAGCATGTCTGCTCTTCAGTCAAGAGGCTGTGGGTTTGAATCCCGGCGTGGGCATGGATGTTTGTGATTGTCTCTGGAATACTAATGGTGGTGGTCGGCAATAGATAGTGTTGGTGTAGTTGCAGTCAGTTGGTAGATTGTGAGTGGTGGAATTAGAGCTGTAGAGTAGATGCCCTCCCTGGAGGTGACAAATAATGATAATAATAATAATAATCTCAAAACTAAATGAAGACAGGCTAAGAACAGTATATCAGAACATATTGGAAACTAAGCTTAAGATCCCAAGTGAAAAACAGAATATAAATACAAGAGCAGAATGACTGACTACAGTGCTAAAAAAAGCAGTAGAGGAAGTAATTCCTGAAAGAGAAAAGATCAACAAGAAATGGATAACTCACGAAACCATAATCTTGGTAAAAGAGAACTGAAACTTAAAAGAGATAATTCAGAGGCAGCAGATGAGTTATACCGTCAAAAATGCAATGAAGTATGGAAAGCAGCAAGATCTGATAAAGCCAAACGGTTGGAGGACCACTGCAAAAACATTGAACAGTGCTATGGAAAACACGAAACTAGAGAGGTATACAGACTTATACGAAATGTCAATAGGAAGTGGCAAACAAGATCAGTAGCAGTAAAAGATGAAGATGGTAAAGCCTGAAATAAAAATCAACTAAATACTGCAACAGAAGTAATCAAAGAACTAAAAGCAATCTCTCCACCAGCAGAGATCTTTGAAAATGACATCTTGGAAGAGGAGGTGAATAAAGCTATAAAACATCTCAAGAACAACAACAACAAGAGTCCTGGAGATGGCAACATAATAAGTGAGATGCCTAAAATATGGGGGGGAGAATCAGTTGTAAAAGAAATGCATATACTATGTAATGAAATATGGAGATCAGGGTATCCCCACGAAGAGTGGAAAAAATCGATCTTGATTGTTCTTCATAAGAAAGGCAGTGCTTTAGAATGCACCAATTACAGAACTATTGCATTAATGAATCATCTTGGCAAAGTGCTGAAGAAAATACTAACAGAACGCATGAAGGGTCATATGGAGGCACATCTTCCTGATGAGCAAGCTGGATTTCAAAAAGATTGAAGTACAGAGCAACAAATACTCACACTAAGACTAATAGCAGAGAAAGCTTGAAGAAAGAACAAAAAGATATACTGCTGTTTCATGGACTTCCAAAAAGCATTTGATAATATTGACCAAAATATAACATGGGCTGTCTTGGAATCCTTATGGTGTGGACAATAAATTGATCCTCCTGCTGAAAGATATACACAGCCAAGCACAAACAAAAATCAGGATAGCAGGTGCGACTGGAGATTGGTTTGTCACTAGTCAAGGCACAAGACAAGGGAACCCAATATCACCAGTCATCTTCATCACACATCTGGGAAGAACACTAGATAAGATTAAAGAAGACAGTGGAGGCATTTCAATAAATGGCATGAGAATAAACTACCTCTGCTTTGCAGATGACATTGTCCTGATTGAAGAATATGTAGCAAAGTTAGAACGGACATTGCAAACACTATACACAGAAGGAAAAAGATATGGACTAAATGTCAACTTTGAAAAAACTAAAACAATGATATTTGGACAACAGGAGTTATTGAACAGAGTTACCATAGACAGATTTCAACTGGAAAATGTGGAACACTTCACATATCTTGGATGCCAAATGACGCATGACTTGGACCTCAAAAAAGAGATAAAAATTAGAATAGCCAGAGCAACAAGTATTTTAAAAGCCATGAACAAAATATGGAAGAGCTGAGCTATAAAGATGCAAACTAAACTGCGCATTGTAGAAACCTGTATCTTCAGCAGCATGCTCTGTGGATGTGAGGCCTGAGTACTCCTGAGAGAAAATGAAAGGACGATATTAGCATTTGAGAGGAAGTGCTGTAGAAAGATCTTGATAATAAGCTGGATCCAGAAAGTGAACAATGAGGAAATCTACAGATGAATACAACCAAAAGAAAACCTGATCCAGAAAATAATCAAAAGGAAACTACGTCTCTTTGGCCATATATGTAGAATGAATGATGAGCGAAAAATAAAAATGCTGCTGTTTGGGATGATTTAAGGAAAGAACAAAAAAGGAAGACCAAACAGAGAATGGGATGATGACATTGACAAATGGTGCAGAAACTCTGTACACAAACTGAGTCATCTTGCACAAAATAAAATGCAGTGGAAGAATCATATCAAGATGGCATCAGACACCTATGGGCATTGGACCCATGGTTGTTGATGATGATGATGATGATGATAAGGGACTATGAAAAACTATGATAAACATTTTATTTTTTTTTGTTTTGCACCCTAGATGGTCAAACTCAGGTCTTTCTAGCCGAAGGGCATAATTGAAACAAACTGAGCTATGAAAATGGCCTAATTGGTTACCTCCAACTACATCTGTTTATCATGTGATCAAAGGCTTATGATTACAACATCAACATTGTTCAAAATAAATCGATATTGTTGATTTATTTTTTAATATGAATTTCGCCCATTAAAGGACATTAGCTATAGCACGTTAGCTACTAGAAACTTCGATCAAAACTTTCAGTTCGGCTCTTTTTTTTTTTTTTTTGTTTATTATTTTTTATGACAAAAGTCCTAGCCTAAGTCTCATAGATTAAATACTCCTTTAAGCTCACTTTTACAAACTGTAATAGTTCAGGATCAACTAACCAAACCTGCAAATGATGTCAGAATTAGTAGGCAACAAGAATTACAGATTGTATATTGATAACAGGAAAATGTTAATATATAGCAGGAACCACACATAAACAAAGGAAATGGCAGGAAACAGAACAAAAATAATGATAGACATAGAACAAAGGAAATATACTGGAAATCATACAGTGATAACTGAAAACACAAAGTATTAGTAGGAACTATACATAACATGAAAACATGAAAAAAAGTGCCAAGTGTAATGGGAGATATATAAGAAAGAGAGAATGAGAAGAGTGTGAAATTATGTTAATGAAAATCCTGAATTAATGTTTAAATTTAGAAATATTATATTAGCTTAAATTAATGTCACTTACCTGAAATCTTCATAATGAACTAAATTGTGCAGCAATCCCATTACAACTGAAAATTTAGATTCAAAAATTCTAATATAGAACTAGAATAGAATCTTACCTTATGGATAAAGAATCGTTCAAACAAAATAAACTATTATACACTAAAATGTCATAACTTTTAATTCAATTTTGAATTAAAGAAATCCTATGTTGTGCCAGATTTCTTTAATTTACAGAACAGTAGAGAACAGCATCAGTTTATGCCAGTTGTCGATCATTGGGTTTCTGTCTAGTTAGGAAGCTGACTTGTTCATACCAGCTGTGCCAATCACTTTTCTCTTCCCATTAAGCTGAGAGATGTTCATGATTTGTGTTTCCTCCAATTGGAGGAAACACAGTCCCTTGTAGTTGGAGGTAACCAGTTAGGCCATTTCCATAGCTCAGTTTGTTTCAGTTATGCCCTTTGGTTAGAAAGACTTGAGTTTGACCATCTAGAGTGCAAAACAAAAAAAAAAAAATAAATAAAATGTTTATCATAGTTTTTCATAGTCCCTTATAGTTGGAGGTGACCAATTAAGCTGCTTTCATAGCTCAGTTGGTTTCAATGATGCCCTTTAGTTAGAAAACCCCAGGTTTGAATCCCATCTAGGATGGAAAAAAAAAAACGTTTATCATAGTTTTTCAAGTCTTGAGTTAGCTAGTCTCATACAGAGGTGACAGGGTTTTTTCCCTCCTGCAAACTTGGGTTTTTCATCCCTCAACTAGGTAAATCAGGTCACTAGAATGCACAGTTGACTGACAAAAATATTATTTTGGTTACATAAGATAATGCTGTACTTGCCCATATGTGCCCTACAGCCATTGTATCATCCTACTCTAACTAACCAGTCATACAGCTGACTAACTGTCCATTATCAGAGAGCATCAAGTAGTCAAGGAATCATTGCTGGATGACATATATCACTGACACCAGCTGCCATACTTTCTCTTAAAATCATTTGTCCTTGATGCACTCACTACTTATACTAGCAAACTGTTGAGCTCACTTGCTGCTCTGCAAGAGAAAAATCTAGCTCTTATCCCTTTCATAAGAGCACACAAACTCCACTTCCATGGATGTCCATTTTCTCAATCTCTCTCTTGACCTTCAATATAATGAAAAATTCCTTCAACGAGTCTTATTTAACACCATTTCAGAAGCTGATAAACTTCTGTCATATCATACCTGTGTATCTTGTTTGCCATTGTCTATAGGTTTCATACTCTCAATCTGTCCTCATAATTTCTATTCCATAAGTATTGTTAAAGGTATTGTTAAAGAAAGAAAGAAAAGAGTGACAGAGTTAGAATGGTGAGTCTGTTACCGCGGTATGACAGAGAGGAGTTTAGAAGGAGGGCCATAATTGCAAATGATATTATGCGCAGGTTATGCGGACGGTGTGGTGTGGAATTTGTGGACGTGTGGAATAAGTTTGATGGGCGAAAGGACTTATACAAGATGGATGGCCTGCATTTGAATGGACTTGGTGTGTGGGGACTGGAAAAAGTGTTGCTGAATGAAGTGAAAATGGATGTGCAGAACCAGGGAAACTAGAACTACCAAAGAGGGGGGGAAGTGGATATCCAGACATCAGTGAGACAGTTGAGTGTAAAAATGTATATAATTTACCAGCAATAAGGACAAAAAATGGGAATGGGATATTTAGAATAACGCATCAAGATAGGGGTGGGACAAAGGGAACACTGCAATTCATATATACTAATGCCAGGAGTATTAGGAACAAGAAGGAAGAAT
Organism: Typopeltis vanoorti; assembly: GCF_054136105.1. Lineage (NCBI taxonomy): Eukaryota > Metazoa > Arthropoda > Arachnida > Uropygi > Thelyphonidae > Typopeltis > Typopeltis vanoorti. The sequence continues at coordinate 58,987,145 of NC_143565.1, read as the reverse complement.
TTTTGGCCTTGATTGGCTCTTCCTGGCCACAGGTTATTGGCATTAGTGAAACATGGCTGACGGAAGATGATATAGTTAGTGGGATAGAATGTGTAGGTTATAGTATGTTTAGGAGGGACAGAGAGAATAAAATTGGGGGAGGGGTGTTATTGATGATAGCTGAACTGCAGCCAAGGAGAATTGAAGTATTGCAGGATAGTGAAAGGAGCTCATTTGAGGCTATTTGGTGTGAGATTGATACTGGCAGAATAAAATATACAGTTCGGTGCTGCTATAGACCAGGTGATGGAATAGATGGTGGAGATGGTATGCATAAACAAATTAATGAAATGAATGGAAGGAGGATAATTATTATGGGGGATTTCAACTAATGGTAACATTGATTGGAAGGAGGAGAGGACACATGTGAGGAAGGAAATGGATTTTATTCAATTATTAAGGGATAACTATCTGAAACAGCATGTAATTGAAAATACTAGGGGTGTGAGAGTGCTTGACCTGGTAATAGTATCTGAGAATTTGACTGTAATGAATATGACCATGTTGCCACCTATTGGTGAGAGTGATCATAAGGTCTTGACCTGGGAGGTGGCTAAAGGTGTGAAATTTGTGATTAAGACAGGGTATATGTGGAATTACCATGCTGGCAAGTATGACAAGCTTAGGAGATTGCTTGGATCAGTGCCATGGCATGTACAACTGCAAGGGCTGGATGTCGATAGAGCATGGGAAGTGATCAAAGAGCATTTACAGGAGGTTATGGCTGATTGTATACCTAAGGTCCGAATAGTGAAACAAGGAGGGGTTAAATGGATGAATAACACCATTAAGCTTTAGCTGCAAAAAAAGAAACAACTGTGGAGGTAATTTAATAAAAGGGGTGACCTGCAGGCACACGAACGGTATAAAGTACAGGCCGGAAGGGTAACGAGTGTGGTAAAAACAGCAAAAGCCGATTATGAAAGGAAACTAGCTATGTAAGCAAAAGAGAATCCCAAACAGTTATTTCAATATGCTGCAAGCAAGAAAAAAACTGTACATGACAAAATGATTTTAAGGAATGACGATGGTAAAGAGTTCACTGAACCAGTTGATATAGTGGAGTTACTGAGCGTGCACTTTGCAAAAGTATATCATCCAGGTGGTGACGTTGAAAAAATGAAGGAACCATTAGTTTATATGGGAATTGTGATGAATGAAGTGGAGGTGAATAGTCTATTACAGAACCTTAATGTGAATACATCTGTGGGATTGGATGGTATACCGGCACGGGTCTTGCATGAAGCGGCTAATGAATTATCAGTGCCCTTGACCATGTTGTTTAATCTGAGTCTCAGGTCTGGCTTAGTCCCGAAGGCGTGGAAAGAGGGGAAAATAGTTTCACTGCATAAAGGAGGATCCAAGACTATGGTTGCAAATTACCGACCGATCAGCATATCAGGAGTCGTTGTCAAGGTCTTGGAGAAAGTAGTCAAGGTAAAAATACAGGAATGGATTGATGAAAATGAGATACTGTACAGGGGACAGCATGGCTTTGTGAAGGGTAGATCATGCCTCAGTAACTTGCTCAAGTTTTATAACAAGGTGACGGCTGAAATGGATAAGGGAAATGGGTTTACAGTGATACTGATGGACCTGGCAAAGGCGTTTGACAGGATACCACATGGAATTCTAATCCGTAAACTACAACATATGGGAATGGATATAGGGTTGGTGAGATGGATAGCTGGGTGGTTGATGGAGAGATATCAAAGAGTAGTTTATTCAGGAGTAGAGTCCAAAAAACGGCCTGTGACTAGTGGTGTGCCACAGGGTTCTGTTCTTGGACCACTGCTGTTTAATCTGTTCATTAACGATATAGGGAAGGGTCTAAGTGGGACAGTTCATTTGTTCGCTGATGATGCAAAGTTGGGTAGGGCGATAATGAATGCAGAAGATGTCAAAGTCTTGCAAGATGACTTAGATAGATTGGAGTTCTGGACTAAGGAGAATGGATGTCAATTTAATGTGACAAAATGTAAGGTTATGCATTTCGGAGTGAAAAGATTAGCAGCAGTATACCACATTGGTGGAACTGTACTCCAAGAGATTGATGAGGCCAGGGACTTGGGAGTGTTGGTGGATAGGGAGATGAAGTTTAGGGGGCACATTGCGAAAGTAACTAAATCAACTCATCAACTCACTTGGTTGTTGAAAAATACCTTGACGAGCAGAGAAAAACAAGTTATTGTACCTCTGTACCGAGCCCTGATAAGACCTCATCTCGACTACTGTGCCCAGATTTGGTCACCTCGGTTCCTTCTTGATGGGGAGGAGGTTGAGAGGATCCAGAGGCGAGTGACTAAGATGATAGCAGGTCTATGGAATGAACCATATGAGAATAGGTTGAAGATTTGTGGGTTGCAGAAACTAGTTGATAGGCGGAAAAGGGGAGATATGATTGAGACATTCAAATTGCTAAAAGGATTCTATAGGATTAATTCAGATGATATTTTTGAGATCAGGACTGGTGGTGGGAGAACTAGGGGACACCCATGGAAGCTGGGCAAGAGCGTGGTTAGCAGGGGTGTTAGAGCTGGGTTCTTTACTTTTAGAGTGGTAAATGAGTGGAATAAGCTGCCAGAGTCTGTTGTGGGTGCTATGACAGTGAGCGAGTTAAAGGCAAGGTATGATAGATACTGTGAGAATGTTGAACAGCTGTGTGAACATGATGTTTAGGGCCTCCCTCGATGAGTCTAAGGACTCCTGGAGTAGCCCGTGGTAATAATAATAATAATAATAATAATCGTGAAAAGAAGAGTTATAAAGATGATAATCTTTATGATTCTTCTTTTCACTCTCTCCATAGTTTTTGCCCCATCAGAACTTAGGAGACCAAATCTGTGCACACTAGTCTAGATGCATTTATATCAAGAGCTGACATTGCTTACTTATCCTTACAACTCAGTTAATTTGATCATTGCAGTTATTCTCCAAGTTGTATTTGCAACATTTGCTATGTGACCTTTGGATGTCAATTTCCTATCTATCTCTTTCAGTAAGAAGATACCCAGAGTAGACATATTAATTAAAATTATGATAACGGAATTAACTCACGTAAAATATTATTTATTAGTAGAATTTACACCTCAGTAACACAGGCATCTTCAGTAAAAAGCTAATTAAATAATAATTGACAATTCCAAAAGGTGCCACTTAAGTAGCTAATGTAAGATAACTAAAAAAGGTCATTACATTTCCTAACTTGTTTAAAAAAAAATAGATAAATAAATAAATAAATTCTGTACATATATTATTATTATTATTATTATTATTATTATTATTATTATTATTACGGACAACTCCAGAGTGTCATTAGACTCATCGAGGGAGGCCTCAAATCATATTCATCACAACTCTTCGACATTCATACAGTATCTATCATACCTGTCCTTAAACTCATTCACTGTCACAGCATCCAATACAGACTCTGGCAGCCATTCCACTCATTCACCACTCTAAAAGTAAAGAACCCAGCTCTAACAACTTTACTCACCACACTTTTGCCCAGTTTCCATGGATGTCCCCTAGTCCTCTCACAACCAGCCCTTTTCTCAAAAATATCTTCTGAATTAATTTTATAGAGACCCTTCAGTAATTTGAATGTCTCAATCATATCTCCCCTCCTCCGCCTATTTATTAGTAGAATTATTATTTATTAGTAGAATTTTCACCTCAGTAACACAGGCATCTTCAGTAAAAAGCTAATTAAATAATAACTGACAATTCCAAAAGGTGCCACTTAAGTAGCTAATGTAAGATAACTAAAAAAGGTCATTAAATTTCCTAACTTGTTTAAAAAAAAATAGATAAATAAATAAATTCTGTACATATATATTATTATTATTATTACGGACAACTCCAGAGGGTCATTAGACTCATCGAGGGAGGCCCCAAATCATATTCATCACAACTCTTCGACATTCATACAGTATCTATCATACCTGGCCTTAAACTCATTCACTGTCACAGCATCCAATACAGACTCTGGCAGCCCATTCCACTCATTCACCACTCTAAAAGTAAAGAACCCAGCTCTAACACCTTTATTAACCACACTTTTGCCCAGTTTCCATGGATGTCCCCTAGTCCTCCCACAACCAGCCCTTTTCTCAAAAATATCTTCTGAATTAATTTTATAGAAACCCTTCAGTAATTTGAATGTCTCAATCATATCTCCCCTCCTCCGCCTATCAACCAATTTTTGCAACCCACAAATCCTCAACCTGTTCTCATAAGGTTCATTCCACAGACCTGCTATCATCTTGGTCACTCGCCTCTGGATCCTCTCCACCTCCTCCCCATCAAGAAGAAACCTAGGTGACCAAATCTGGGCACAGTAGTCGAGATGGGGTCTTATCAAGGCTCGATACAGAGGAACTATAACCTGCTTGTCTCTGCTTGTCAGCGTATTCTTCAGCAACCAAGTGATTTGATGAGCTGATTTGGCCACTTTTACAATGTGCCCCCTAAACTTCAACTCCTTATCCACCAACACTCCTAAATCTCGTGCCTCATCAATTTCCTGGAGTACAGTTCCACCAATGTAGTAATCTGCTGCTAATCTTTTCACCCCAAAATGTATAACCTTACATTTTGCCACATTAAATTGACATCCATTCGTTTTAACCCAGACCTCCAATCTATCCAAATCTTCTTGCAAAATTTTGACATCATCCGCAAACAAATTAACTGTTCCTCTCAGATCCTTTCCTATATCATTAATGAACAAACTAAACACCAGTGGTCCAAGAACAGATCCTTGTGGCACACCACTAGTCACAGGCCATCTTGTGGACTCTACTCCTGAATAAACCACTCTCTGATATCTCTCCGTCAACCACCCTCCCATCCATCTCACCAACCTTATATCCATCCTCATATGCTGCAATATACTGATTAGAATTCCATGTGGTATCCTGCCAAAGGCTTTAGCAAGGTCCAGTAGAATCACTGTAAACCCATTACCTTTATCCAGTTCATCCGTCACTGTGTTATAATACGTGAGCAAGTTACTGAGGCATGACCTACCCTTCACAAAACCATGCTGTCCCCGATACAGTATCCCATTTTCTTCTATCCAATTCTTGTATTTTCCTCTTGACTATTTTCTCCAAAACCTTGATAATGATTCCTGTTATGCTGATTGGCCGGTAATTTTCAACAGCAGCCTTGGAACCACCTTTATGCAGCGGAACTATTTTCCCCTCTTTCCACCCCCCTTGGGACTCACCCAGACCTGAGGCTCAAATTAAACAAAATGGTCAAGAGCACTGACAATTCTTTAGCTGCTTCACGTACGACACGAGCTGGTATACCATCCAATCCCATAGATGTATTGACATTGAGGTTCTGTAATAGACTAGTTAGCTCTACTTCATTCATCACAATTCCAGTATAAGCTGTTGGTTCTTCCATTCCTGCAATGTCACCACCTGGATGATATACGCTTGCAAAGTGCTCGCTCTGTAATTCCACTATATCAACTGATTCGGTTACCTCCCTACCCTCAGCATTTTTTAAGATCATTCTGCCATGAACATTTTCCCTTTTACTTGCAACATATTGAAAAAACTGTTTGGGATTCTCTATATCCTGCATGGCCAATTTTCTTTCGTAATCCGCTTTTGCTTTTCTTACCACCCTTGTTACCATCCTGGCCTGAGCTTTATACTGTTCCTGCACCTGCTGGTCACCTTTCTCCTTAAATTCCCTCCACAATTGTTTCTTTTTTTGCAGCTCAAGCTTAATAGTGTTATTCATCCATTTAACCCCTACTCGATTTATTATTCGGACTCTTGGTATACAGTCAACCATTACCTCCTGCAAGCACTTCTTAACCACCTCCGATGCACTATCAACATCCAGCCCTTGCAGTTTTACATGCCATGGCACTGAGCCAAGCACACACCTAAGCTTGTCATACTTACTAGCCTGGTGATTCCACATGTACCCTGTGTTAATTGTAAATTCCACTCCTTTAGCCACCTCCCAAGTCATGACCTTATGGTCACTCTCACCAATTGGTGGCAACATGGTCATGTTCATTACAGCCACATTCTCAGTTGCAATTACTAGGTCAAGCACTCTCTGCCCCCTGGTATTTTCCACTACATGCTGCCATAGATAGTTGTCCCTTAATAACCGCATAAAATCCAGTTCCTTCCTCCCATGTGCCCTCTCTCCTTTCCAGTCAATGTTACCATAATTGAAATCACCCATAATAATAATTACCCTCCTTCCACTCATTTCTTCTATTTGCCTATGCATACTATCCCCAACATCTATTCCATTGCCTGGTCTATAGCAGCACCCAATTGTATATTTTGTTCTGCTAGATTCTCTCTCACACCAAACAGCCTCAAATGTGCTCTTTTCTCTATCCTGCAGTTCAACTTCTATACTCCTTGGTTGTAACTCATCGGCTATCATCAATAACACTCCTCCCCCCCCCTTTTTATTCACCCTGTCACTCTTGAACATGCTATACCCGTCGCATTCAATCCCACTAGCTTTATCATCTTCTGTCAGCCATGTTTCACTAATACCAACAACCTGCGGCTTGGAAGTGCCAACCAAGGCCAAAAACTCTTCCTTCTTGTTGCTAATACTCCTGGCATTCATGTACATGAATTGCAGAAGTCCATTAGTCCCACCCCTACTTTGATGCCTTATACTAACTATCCCATTCTGATTTGTTGTCCTTCGTACTCGATCAGGCATATTATACTCATTCATACATTCAACTGGCTCCCTAAAGTCTGCATATCTACTCCCCCCCCCTTAATAAATCTAATTTCCCTGGGTCTGTACATTCACTTCCACATCATTCATCAACATTTTTTCAAGTCTCCATACACCAACTCCATTCAAATGTAACCTATCCATCTTATATAAATCCTTTCGCCCATCGAACTCACTCCACACATCCACAAATTCCACATCACTCACCATGCATAACGCACGCATAAAGTCATTGGCAATTATGGCCCTCCTTCTGAACACTTCACTGTCATACCGCGGTAAAATACTCACCAACCTAACTCTCTCACTCTTCTCTTTTGCTACCTCAAGTAATTCCCTCACATCCTCTATCATTTCCATTTTGTCTTCTTTCAAATCATTTGTTCCTGCCATGATTATCAGATTATCATCCATTTCGCCCTCTGTTTTTGCACTCGAATAGATTCGCTGACGTTCTTTATGTTCGCACCCGGCTGGTACGATTTCGTCAAACTCTCAACTATCACACCTCTTAATAGCGAATCCCCATACAGCACTCGTTCCTTCATTTTATTGACGTTTACGAATATTCTATTATTTGTCGTCACAGACTTCCGCCGTTTATTAGTCAGTACATTCAGCACACATTTTTCCATACGCTCCAGTTGCCTTTTTGCTCTGTGTATCGCTCCGTTCAAACATGCGATTTCACTACTTGCATTTATCTCGCCATTTTCATTATCAGTCAAATCATCCATTCGTTCTGTATTTCTACCCTCATTTACACTTTCGACGATGCTCTCACACCCATCTGGCACTACCATGCAATTCTCTATAACACCACCATTTTCTACATTCTGACTATCGTTAACGATATCACTCTCGCCACCCGAAACACGCTTGAGATCCTCATTCTCCTTACACTTTCTGCACATATTAACTCCACTATCACCATTTAACCAGACTCCCACTGCTCTTTGCAAAGCATACATCTCACAGACAGCACATTGCATAAATTCGTTTACATCAAAACTCTTAAACAAACATGGTGATCTGGCCGCCATTTTTTTTTTATCGGTGCCATATGTACGCTATCTTATCTTAAAAATAATAATTAAAATAACACAGAAAACACACAAAAATTGCACAGATACACCAAGAAACAAAAACAAACAATACTACATAAAATTCTAGTAAAATTGCCAATTATAACACAATATACTACTAATCTTTTCAGGAACTCTCAAAAGCCGACGATCATATCAGTGCGACACCTAGCCTCAAACTAAATATATATATATATATATGCAGTTTAAATGTTAGGAAAGAATAGCTGATTTAAAAAGTACTATCTCTCATAAAGGGGGATAGATGTAGACCATCAGATCTGTTTAAGTTAGGAGAGTGAAGTAAAGTTTCACATGTTTCTTTATAAAGCCATTCTGTGAGGAACCAACTTTTGTGATGGACTCCCGTCTTGTTCCGATGAACACTAAACATTGGCAGAGCCTCTGCTACTAATGGCTTATGCAAAAAGTTAAGCAAGTTTGAGCCTGGTTAGTAGTTGGAAGAGATTCATTCGTTCGATGCTGTTGGTACACTGCTCCATCGATGAATCTTTGGACTCCCTGGAGGTGTTATATAATAATAATAATAATAATAATAATAATAATAATAACATATATCCAGTTCACAGTGGCATTTAAATTTATAGCTTGTCAGCAGAGCAGAGATCTATCAGATTAACTAGTCAGGTTTCTAGAATGGTAATAGATTACTGTTATGGAGAAATAACTAACCTGCTCATAGATATCATGTGATATAGTCACAAATTTAGTGATGAGCAGGTTAGTTATTTCTCCATAGATGAGATTTATTACCATTCTTCCATGTCCATTTGGCATTTTTATTTCTCAATGTGTAGTAGCTGTTAATGTAATGGGGTTTGAATTGATAGTGGTCAGTTTTCTTAAAAGCAACAATTTTAGAAAGTTACTGGTGTTTTTTATGTCATAAGTTACTGGTGTTTTTTATGTCATTTTGTGTAGCATACAAAAAATTGTATGCCATGAAAGATTAATCTCTATTGTTTTAGTACTGTGGATGATTTAAGTGTTAGATAATCTGGAAACCCTACTCTAGAGACCAACATGATACTTTTTCAAGCCACTTCAGATCGCTAGTAAGTGGGGGTGTAGTCTCACTCTAGATAATGGAATGTATCTATCACCTGATGACATTTATAAACATCTCTTCCTGCTATGGGATTTGAACACAGCCCACTTGTTGGAGAGTGGGTACCCTACCCACTTAGCCAACCAGACTGGTTTATTAACTATTTCATAATTTTGGATTTCTAGTTGTAATATAGCATCCTAATTATAATTAAAGTCCTAAGGGAGGTCAGAAATTTCATTTCAAACAAAAACTTTTAGTCAACATTGATAAGGAATGCACAGTATTTCTGATAAAGGGGATAAGCATAGTCTGCAGATCTGTTTCTCATCATCAAATTCCTGCCATGTACCCTCAAGGGATGTACAGGATATGATAGTACTACATGAAAATTTTACATCATTACTAACTTCCTATCTACAATTTTCCTCCATATTAATCTGTTACTTGTCAAGACTCCAACATTATCAGATCTTATATTTCTATCATCTAAGGCACTTTGTACCATTGAAAGTTTATTTTTCACTTGGTCAGACTATAATAATTTTAGTTTAATCCTTTATCCAAGTGTGTGCAAACAAAGTTTGAGCCTGAAAGTATCTTCAGGACTGTAGTAAAGTGGTACAACACCAGGTGACTCTTTGCAAAGATGGAGCAAGCTACCAACACTCCTATCTCAGTATCTCCCATAATGCAAAACACATCTCCTTGCGGATATATATAATGTTATGCATTAAGGGAAGGGCTACTACCCAGACTAGTTTCGACCTTTATTGAGGTCTCTTCAGTGGGAGCCAGGCCCAAGTGGAGATACCAAGGCAAAAGCATTAGCAAGGTCATCTCCTCCTATAGGAGCTGCCAAACGGTGTGCCACCTTTTTATTAAATTACTCTGGATTTAGAGAAAGATGTTGAAAGTTTATTTTTCACTTGGTCAGACTATAATAATTTTAGTTTAATCCTTTATCCAAGTGTGTGTGCAAACAAAGTTTGCACCTGAAAGTATCTTCAGGACTGGGGTAAAGTGGTACAACACCGGGCGACCCCTTCCCTTAATGCTTAACATTATACATATCCGCAAGGAGATGTGTTTTGCATTATGGGAGATACTGAGATAGGGGAAGTTGGTAGCTTGCTCCACCTTTGCAAGGAGTCACCCAGTGTTGTACCATATAGATAATGAATAACAGAGGGGATAATGTACATCCTTGTCTCACACCAGATTTAACATTAAACCACCTTCCTTTACTTCCTTCAATTCTAACTGCTGACTGACAATTCAAATAAAGACTAAGTATTGCTTGATATAATGCCCCATTGACACCATATAACTGTAGTACAAGTGCCAAGAGAGAATAGTTTCTCTCTTGGCACTTGCCATATGCATTTTCCAGATCAACAAAACTTAAATACAGATCTTTGTTATATTCCCATGATTTCTCACCTATCTGTCGTAAAGTGAAGATCTAATCTTGACAGTCTCTATTTGACCTGAATCCAGCTTGTTCTTCACCAAGCCTTTATTCCACAATTCTTCTCAACTGCTTCTCAAGTATACTTGCATAAATCTTACTAGGAACACTCAGTAGGGAAATACCTCTGTAATTCTCACATTCAGTTTTATTTCCCTTTTTATATATGGGTACTATTAGAGCTCTACTCCAATCATCAGGAATTCGTCCCTGTGTCTAAGCATTCTGAACTATGCAGTACAGCCACCACCATTCTTCAGCATTTCTGGTTGAATATCATCTACTCCTGCTGCCTTTCCACATTCTAAGCCTTTGATTGCTTTTTCTACTTCAAGTATGGATATGTATTCCTGACTGTATGCCTGTTGAGTGTTTTTTACCACTCTGCTATCACTGCTTGTTTTATTTAGCAATTTTTCGAAGTAATTATTCTATACTTCAAGGATAGCTTTTTCTGCCGTTTTCATGTCACCTTTATCATCTCTAACTCCTTTTATTGCACTCTTTCCTCCATATGCATTTTCCAGATTTCTAAGCTTTTTTTTTCAACAACCTCCAGAATATCTTACCACATTCTTGATATTTATTTTGTTCTTGCCAAACTCCTCCAATTACTTTTGTTTAGCTAGTTTTACACAATGTTTAGCTTTCTTACATTTGTCTCTGTATTCTCTAAGAGCACAAGCTGACTTATTTGCCAGGAACTTTTGATATGCTTTTTTCTTTTCCTTCACTGCTTCTTTAACTTCCTGTGTCCACCATGGAGTTCTGATTTTTCTATCCTTGCAGACAATCTCACCACATGCCTCTCTGGCTAAATCAATCAGGGTTTTCTTCAAGGCTTGCCACTGTATCTCCAGTGTTTGGTGCCTGTTCTCAAACTCTTTCATTTTTTCTTCAATAATCTTTGTGTATGTTAGTCTACAGTTCACTGCTGAGAGCTGCTCAACTTTTATTCGCTTTAAATCTTTCTTACATGTTATTCTTTTCAATATGAAATTCAATTTTATCCTGCTGAAGACTAAATAGTGATCACTTCCAATTCAAATCTTCTGTACACTCTGGTGTCCTGCACCAGAGAGAAAACATCACTATCAACAATAACATAGTGAATGAGACTTTTCTTATTCCTTGCCTCTTCTCTCCATGTGAATTTGTGCACATTTTTATGTTGGAACATGGTGTTACTAATAACCAGTCTATGTCCTGAGCAGAAATCTAACAGGTATTTGCCATTATTATTAGCTTTGCTCTTTTCTCCAAATTTTCTCAAAATATTTTTGTATGTCTGACAATCATTTCCCTCTATGCAGATCTGTTTAAATGAATTTAAATGATGTAGTAATATATCATAACTTACATTATGCTCTGTTCCTAAAAGGAATCTAGTATTTTTTTTTTTTTTGTATGATTTGATTCACTGTGTACGATAGCATGCAACTGAAAACATACGAACTGGTTCTTGTTAGTAACTTAAATATCACTCATAATCCCACAAAAATGCTTTGGTAAAAATGGGCAAAAAAGAAGGTTTAACCACGCTACTGGCCAAGACGTCTATAGACGTCAAGTTTATCATGGATGCGAAGTGCATATTAAAATTGTAATTCGATTGATATTACATTGAAATATATGATGGATATGAAACATATGAGGATGCATATTTGATCCATAATGACTGGTGAGGTGGTTAATATAACGGTAAATATTGCTGGATTTATTCCAGCTCATGGTGCTTATTGTACGTAAGTTCTTGGCAACAAATTTCTGTTGATTCTTTTGAGGAACTAAAAGGAAATGCAAGTGTATCTGCGAGGTATCTAATGAACACAAGAGATTTCTTGTTTTATTCTTTTAAGCATCATGAAGAAGAATAAAAATGATTATTAAAAAATACTGTCTGTTATCTGTAATCATTTTGTAAAATTTCATTTATTTCATTTTTTTCTCTTAGGTTTATCTTTGCACCCTGTTCATAATGTTCTAGAATGTGAGACAGTCATGGACCAAGGCTGGAAAAATCGTTCGGTTGGAGCAACTCTGATGAATGCTGATTCTTCTCGAAGTCATTCTATTTTTACTATTCATTTAGAAATGATGGACACTGAAGATATGAATGAACATATACGACAAGGAAAATTAAACCTAGTTGATTTGGCTGGTAGTGAACGGCAAGCCAAAACAGGTTAGTTTTTTTTTTTTTTTTTTTTTTTTTTGCATTATCTTTTTACATTTCATATATTGCTGTTTAATAGAATTAGAATACTTCCAAATTTAGAGTCTGAAGATTCATTACAGTAGATCGAACACTCACAGACCACAATAACTATCATACAGTGCCGTGAACATTAAGCATTGGAGCAGTCCCCACCCACTCTGGCAACACATTCCACTCATTCACTACTTGCCATGCAAAAAGATCACCTTTTAGCTTCCCTTCTCACCTGATCTTTGTATAGTTTCATGGAATAATCTCTTGTTCTCCCATCAGCCATTGTCCCATGCAATAATTCCCTTGTATCTATCTGGTTCCTCTTACCAAGTTATATGCTTCAGTTATAAACTAAACATATTTGGTCGTTTGATAATTAAAAATACAAACTTATTTAATACTGACCATTTACAAACATCTTACATTATAGCCTACCAGTTTCATCAGCAAACTGTCTAGCTTTTTCAAGGTGTTTACGGAAAGACATAAAAACTAGTGAATGCAAATTGAAAGGAACATAAAAACATTGTAAACAAACTAGTAGCTAAGGTTACACGTTCGCGTGACAGAGACTGAAAGGACTTATTGTTCTTATTCATTATATTTTTGAAAAATAGATATTTTTCAAAAATTATCTATACGGTGACAACCCCAGACAAGAAGAATCAAGCTCCCAGCACATTTCTACTGTAGTGATCCCTTTCATCAAGTCAATTTCTTATCAAATAGCCAGAATACTAAGAGTCTACAACATCAGAGTGGTCTTCAAACCAACCACCAGCATCAGACAAATTTTAGGATCCCCAAAAGATAAGGTGCCATTCTACAAATATCCAGGAGTATATTACATTCTTTGCTCCTGTGGTCTTGCCTACATCGGACAAACTTCACTGAGTTTAGAAATCAGACAAAAAGAACATGTTGGTGATGTAAACCACAACAGAAGTATCTCTTCCGGCTTAGTATCATTTCTGTATGTCTAACCACATGATAGAGTGGCAAAACAGCTTCATGCCATATCTGGATGACGACTACAGACATCATTTATTCAAGGTAGCCACAATAGTGTTAATAACCAGCAGAAACCTCAACAGAAATCAGGGTGCAATCCTAAACAGTTCTGTGCACAGAAATTCAAATTGGAACTCCAAATTATTGGAACTGTCACTTCTTATCTGTACTTGTCAGGTTTTTGCATTGTAACAGCAATGCTTTGGATTATCTTTACAACTTTTGTAGTGCATTCCTTGAATTTTGGTTTCCTATACATCAAGATGGCGAAATCCCTCACCTCCTGAATCAAAAGTTCCTCCAATATGAAACCTCGTTCCTTATGCTCTGACCAAAGTGCATAACTTTACACTTATCAACAGTGAAATCACATCCTCATTATTCAGTCCAAAGCACCAGTCTTTTCAAATCCTCTTCCAACAATGTTCCATCAGAACTTCCTGGCATTGCTCTTCCTAACTTAGCATCTTCTCTCAAAACCTTATAACATTATGATCACCTACCTAGTAGTGTGTTGGGCCTCCTTTGGCCAAGGTAACTGCTTACACTTGTCTTAGCATTGACACCCTGAAGTATTTTTACCAACTAGACAGATTAATGTTCCAGAGTTCATTAATGCATTTCTACCCTATAATAAATTTAGTGAAGCATTGGCTTTGACTGGTAGATACTCTGTTCTACATGATCCCAGAAATGTTCAATAGGATTCAAATCAGGAGAATTAGGTTGTCAGGGGAGTGAATGGAATGCTTGTACATGCTCTTGAACCATGTTTGCACAATGTAAACCTTTGACAAAGGTTATTGTCTTGCTAGAAGAGTCCAGAAAACCAGTGGGCCACATTACTATTGTGTAGGGCAATATCTGATTCAAAACATTTCCTGGATAAGAATTAACTGCCAAGGTGCATTCAGTGGGGAATGAGAGGACCCAGTGAGATCCATGAGAACAATCCCCATTTCTGCCAACCATGCACATTTGCATTATATTGATGTATAGTTGAACCATTGTCTCATTCACTTGAATTCTCCTTTGTGCACCTGCACCAATGTTCTGATTTCCACTGTTCTGGAACTTTTCCTTTTGCCAAACTCTTGTTGAAGAACCAATTCAAGGGTATCAGTTCTTTTCCACATTCACTTAATATTCATGATGATATCCCATTCATTTCCACAATCTTACCAACATGAAGGTTTTACTTAATATTCTAAACACTTGCTATTCATAAATTATCAGTTTTCTGTCTTCCAATTGTTATTCATCACTACTCCTAATCCCATTTACAAAGACTCATTTAACATTTCCACTATCTTTAACAGATGTGAACCTTTTTTCCATCGCCAACAATTAAAGTTATTCTTTTATATTCACTCACTCTTTCTTCTAGTAGTGACATTAGAATTCACTAGTGATTTTCTTTACTGCTGAAGCCAATCTCCTTTCATTTGCCAATTTCTTCTTCCTCACTACATTCATCACCTTTTATAGACTGCATTATTATTATTATTATTATTATATTATCTGAGACCTCCAGTGAGTCAACTACTCATCGAGTAAGACTATACATCAAACCAGCTGTCATACCTTCCCTTAAACCTATTCACACTAGATGCACTCACTACTTCAACAGGCAAACTATTTCACTCATCCCCTGTTTTGTGAAAGAAAAATCTAGCTCTTATCCCTTTCTTAGCCATGAACAAACTGAACTTCCATAGATGCTCCCCTTTTGTTCTCTCCCCATGTTTCATATAACAAAGAATTGAAATTTTTCGTTATATGAAACATCAGACCATATCCTATAACACCCAATCAGAAGTTTAGAGACCTTTGTCATATCACCCCTCTTTCTTCTGTTAACCAGAGCCTGCAGCCCACACACTCTCAATATGTCCTCGTAATCTAAATTCCATAATCCTGTTATAATATTTGTAACTCATATTTGCACCCTTTCCACAGCTTCTGTATCTCTCACTTAGAACTTGGAGACTAAATCTGCATGCAGTAGTCCTAAGAGCAGTCTTATCAAAGCCTTGTAAAGATGCCAAATGACCTCCATATCCTTACAAGTCAAGGTTTGCTTCAAGATTGCAATTATTACTATTATTACGGGCAACTCCAGGAAGTCATTAGACTCATCGAGGGAGGCCCCAAATCATATTCATCACAACTATTTGACATTCATACAGTATCTATCATACCTCGTCTTAAACTCATTCACTGTCACAGCATCCACCACAGACTCAGGGAGCGCATTCCACTCATTCACTACTCTAAAAGTAAAGAACCCAGCTCTAACACCTTTGCTAACCACACTTTTGCCCAGTTTTCATGGATGTCCCCTAGTCCTCCCACAACCAGCCCTGTTCTCAAAAATATCTTCTGAATTAACCTGCTTGTCAACGTATTCTTCAGCAACCAAGTGATTTGATGAGCTGATTTGGCCACTTTTGCAATGTTTCCCCTAAATTTCAATTCCTTATCCACCAACACTCCTAAATCTCGTGCCTCATCAATTTCCTGGAGCACGGTTCCACCAATGCAGTAAACTGACGCCAATCTTTTCATCCCAAAATGCATAACCTTACATTTTGCCACATTAAATTGACATCCATTTTCCTTAGCCCAGACCTCCAATCTATCCAAATCATCCTGCAAAATTTTGACGTCATCTGCATTCACTATTGCCCTACCCAACTTCTCATCATCCGCAAACAAATGAACTATTCCTCTCAGATCCTTTCCTATATCATTTATGAACAAATTAAACAGCAGTGGTTCAAGAACAGATCCTTGTGGCACACCACTAGTCACAGGCCGTCTTGTTGACTCTACTCCTGAGTAAACCACTCTCTGATATCTCTCCGTCAACCACCCTCCTATCCATCTCACCAACCCTATGTCCATTCCCATATGCTGCAATTTACTGATTAGAATTCCATGTGGTATCCTGTCAAAGGCCTTAGCAAGGTCCAGTAGAATCACTGTAAACCCATTACTCTTATCCAGTTCAGCCGTCACTGTGTTATAATACGTGAGCAAGTTATCCCCTGAGTTGTATTTGCAGTTTTTACAATGTAACCCTTGAACATTGAATTCCTATCCACCGTCACCAAAATCTCTAGCCTCATCTTTCTTGTAACATAACTCCGCTAATATAATATAATATGCAAAAGTGCATAATATGTTGAACTGATAGCCATTTTCATTTGCCCAAATTTACAGCCTATTCAAATCATTCTGTAAGCGCTTGATATCAGTACTATCCCCGATTGCCTTGCATGTCTTTTCATTATCAGCAAACAATTGGAAATCCCCTTCCTAATGTCATTGATGTATAGAATGAACAACAGTTGTCCAAGGACTTCTCACCTTAAATCTGGCAGATTCACACCCCCACTGCATGCCACTTTTTGATAGCTGTATTTCAACTCAAGAATTTATATTCCAAACTCATATTCTCCAGTTTATACATCAGCCTTTCATGTGGTATCCTATCAAAATATGTTAGCGAAATCCAGTGGTATCATAGTGTATCCATTCCATTTATCCAACTCTACCATAACATTGTTATAAAATATGAGCATGTTGCTGAAACCTAAAAGCTTACTAAAGGTATGCCATTGCTAAAAAGAAGTGCTGTTACTTGCACATT
Source organism: Typopeltis vanoorti (assembly GCF_054136105.1). Lineage (NCBI taxonomy): Eukaryota > Metazoa > Arthropoda > Arachnida > Uropygi > Thelyphonidae > Typopeltis > Typopeltis vanoorti. The sequence goes on along the minus strand of NC_143565.1, from coordinate 58,969,859 downwards.
ATGGCTTATCTCAACCCATTTCTGTATGTGAATTTTTACCATCTTCTCTAAAATCTTCATCGTCATACCAGAGATACTGATAGGTCGGTAGTTAGAAAATCTGTTTTTGCACCATACTTGTACAATAGAACTATCATACAATCTTGACATTCCTGTGGAATCTTTCCTAAGATGAGACCCAAGTTACACAAACGTGTCAAAAGCCTAGTCATTTCAGCTGAACATATCTTTAGCATACATGTTCATATTCAACCTGTCCCTATTGCCGAATTCTTATCTAGGTTATGCAACAGCTTTTCAACTTCATTGTCATGCACCTATATCTCTTATCCAGTGTAGTAGTAGTAGGAGGAGGAGCATTGTGCACCACATCATGTTATGTACACCTGGTTGATATATCTTAGCAAAGTGAGAATTCATTAACCCCTTACCATACAAAGATGTCTGTGACACGTCTTTTGTTTATTGCACCAAAATTGATTTTGAATTTTGGTTTCACATATAAATACAACCGAATATAGACGCTAGACAATCTTGTGCTTATTTCCTTTCAGCCGAGTAAAGTTGCCAATGGCGTGTATCGGTTATTTCGTTTGCGTTTGCACAAATTCATCATTATTTTTCAAATAATGATGAATTTGATCCAGCAAATCACCCTCGCCAAAAAATTGGCAGAAAAACAACCGCTTTCTGATTTTTAATTGGTACGTTAAGGGGTTAAGCGAACTATCTTACCATCTTCTGACACTAGAGTACCATCTACATTTAGTAAAGTTATTCTTCAGCATTCATTCTTTTTTTTACTTATGGCATAACAATAAAATTCTTTTGGCTTGCCTTTAGCCTGCATAGCCAATTTCTTTTTTTTTTCTATTCTAATTTGACTTTTTGCACAATACTTGCAACTTTTCTGACCTGCCCTTTTATTAATTCTCACCCATCTTCTCACAATATTCCTTCCATATCATCTTTGTCTTTGTCTTATCTTGCTTAATATGGTTGCACATCTGTTTCACTCCTGCCCTATTGTTCTTCGAACTCTAGGGATACATTCAGATACTGCATGATTTAGCCATCTTTTCAAAACTTTCCATGGAGTACTGATATCCTTCTCATTTAGTAATTGATACCATGGGACAAAATATAATATTCTCAAGTTGTTCATAATTCCCAGATTTCTAGTTTATCATGTAACCTATTCTAATTAAAACATCTATATAATTATCTACTTCACAGGAAAGAATGTCATGATCAATGTCACCAAACTGGTAGTAAAATAGTCATATTGTTAATTAACAGAGATCCCTTCTGACAATATAAAAAAATCTAACACCTTTTATTTCGAGTTTTAGTTCTTTCCTGCTTTAGAAAGTTGTCTTACAAGAACTCAATAAATTCTGCTTTATTCTTATTATGAGAGTTCTCTTTTGCCCAATCACTATTTGGATAATTAAAGTCATAATGATCATTCTCTTAGTACCCATCAGGGTAATTTGACAATGTACTTCATTTGCTACAGCTGTACAACAGCTGAACAACCAGGTCTGTAACAACACTCCACTACTTATTTCATCATTTTAGTCTGCACTTCACACGAGGTAGCCTCAAAGTAACTGCTACACATGACATTATTACTATTATTGCTTTCATGCATTTCTACCCTATAATAAATTTAGTTTAATCCTTTATCCAAGTGTAAGCAAACAAAGTTTGCACCTGAAGTATCTTCAGGACTGAGGCAACTCGTGGTAAAGATGGACTAAGCTCTCATCACTCCTTGTCTCAGTATCTCCATGCAAAGCCCATCTCCTTGCGGACATGTATAATGCTATGCATTAAGGGAAGGGCCACTACCCAGACTGGCTTCAACCTTTATTGAGGTCTCGTCAGTGGGGGCCAGACCCAGAAGTGGTGATGCTAAGGCAGAAGCATATTTATCTATATGAGTTGCCAAAAAAGGTGTACTACCACCTTGTTATTAAATTACTCTGGATTTACTGGATTATTAAATTACTCTGAATTCAGGTGCAAACTTTGTTTGCTTACACTTGGATAAAGGATTAAACTAAATTTATTATAGTCTAACCAAGTGGGAAAAAACTTCCAACATTCCTACCCTAACTGGGCTCAAGTGGTCTGATATCATTAGTAATACTGCCCCCCCCCATCCTCTCCTATCTCTTTTGTCATTCCTAAAAGTACTATGCCCTTTACACTTGATCGCAGTTATGATATCTGATTCTGATAGCCAGGTTCCACTTAGTCCACAATGTATTCAATAAAGCAATGAACTGAACACCTTTGTTCCTGATGCTCCTGGCATGTATATAGAAACATAACAACCAAACTCAAAGTATACATTTCCACTCTTTTACTAGATGCATAACCATGTTCAATGCCATTTGTATCTTTATCATGTTTGCATACCATAGCTGAACTTTCACAAACATTCTTGTCATTCCTCCTGTTATCAATATGCTACATAATATAGTACCTCAAGGAATTCAATCTAAGTAGTTAGTTTCCCTAAGTAGCTCAAGGAATTCAATCTCCGTATATCTATTTCCTGCTTCCATAGTTAAAATCACCCATTATTATCACCTTCTTGTCACACACTAGTCTCATCTGCCTAAATATTTCTTAATCATCTCCCTCTGTTTTCTGGCCTGTGCCATTACCTCACTAAATATTTAAAATGTATGTGCTTATCTCAACCTCACATCATATATCTTCAAAGCTATTATCACTGCTGCTTTCTTCAAGTTCCACATGTAGGGTACATAACTTTACTGAAAGTTGTGTCTCCTACAACTTTTCTTTTGATTTTTTGCAAATGCCATAACTGTTATATTCTATTCCCATGAGCAACATTATCCTTCATTAACCATATCTCATTAGCACCAGTGATTTCTGGTCTGACTAATTGTATCAGGATGATAAACTCTGTATGCTTATTCCTAATACCGTATATTCTTGTGTATTAGCACAATAGACTATACACCAATCCAAGGAGGTTTTGTTTCCCTGATCGACCACACACACACACACACACACACACACACACACACACACACACATACTGTCATCTACACATCAATGCTATACCAAGTTTCACATTACTGCTCTCACTTAAATGCACACCATCTGCAGCAAATAACTCTCTCCTACCTTCAAATTTGTCCCATACATCCACTCACTCAAGTTGTTCCTGCATATTCTAATTATCTTGGCATTCATTGCTGTTCTATTCAGCTTGCTACTTGATAGTAATTCAGCCACACACAATTCCCCTCTTACATTTTTCTGCTTTTGGCAATACTTGAAATCCCATGCTACCTCATTTACACTTGCCCATAAACCATATGTTCTAACCAGCACAGCCAACATTTCTGTTCCTCCTCCATCTCTCTTCTTCACATTCCCAGTCACTTTTCCTATCATTCCTTCTCTCAAACATACTTTTGACACTTGCCCATTTTCACATCTTATGCCACAGTCCATATACTACTTTCCACTGTTCTACTGTAATCATTCATCTCTGACTTATCTACCACTGACACCTTTCTTCTTACACTTATGATTACTATCCTCTTCTTTAAATGTTCTATTACATCTGCCTCAATTCGTTCCTCACTGCTTTTTGCTGATATCTTCATCATCATCAAATTCCTGACATGTACCCTCAAGGGGTGTACAGGATATGATAGTACTACATGAAAAAGATACGTCATTACTAACTTCCTATCTACAATTTTCCTTCAAATCAGTCTGTTACTTGTCAAGACTCCAACATTATCAGATCAACATTATCAGATCATCTAGGCACTTTGTATTGTATCAATCCACCTATATCTTGGTCTTCCTCTGGGTTGTTTTCCTGCCAACCTGGCAGAGAACACTTGTTTTGCTAATCTTTCCTTGCCCATTCTGTTTAAGTGTCCATACCACCTGAGATTAGCTCTGCTAACGCATTCCTGGATACTGACAGTGTCAAGTTCTTTCCTAATATCCTCGTTTTTAATATGATATTGCCATTGATGCCATCTGTTCACGCCTCAAATCTTTCTCAGGACTCTCGTATCTGTGGTCTCTAGTCTTTGGTCAAGTGTTTTACTTCTGACCCAGCTTTCAGATCCATAAGTTAAAACTGGTTTGAACACGGTATACAGCTAATATATTGTATACAGCTAATTTAGTGTTCCGACTAATTTCTCTCTTATTCCATATGAATTTATTTGACTTCCTACCATACCAACTTTGTTGATTCTGTAGTCTACTTCCATATTTAATTTACCATCTTCACTAAAAATTATGCCTAAGTAGCTGAAATGTTTCACTTGTTCCACAGGTTCTCCGTTCAAAACACAGTTGACATTTTCAGTGATTCTACCTATTTTCATTGTCTTTGTCTTTTTATTGCTGACCTTCATACCATATCTATTACAACAGTTATTCAATTTAGTTAGAGAATCTATTTTGCAAACTTGTAGTGGATTTATTTAGAAGTATAACATCGTCCGCATAAAGCAAAGAGCTGACATTAACATCTCCAATTCTGATATCATGTTTAATACCACTTTCCTTCATAATGTGATCCATATAGATAATGAATAACAGAGGGGATAATGTACATCCTTGTCTCACACCAGATTTAACATTAAACCATCTTCCTGTACTTCCTTCAATTCTAATTGCTGACTTGCAACTCACATAAAGACTAAGTATCGCTTGATATATAAAGCCCCATTGACACCATATAAGCATAGCGTATTGAATAGCTTCTCTCTTGGTATCTTGTCGTATGCACTTTCCAGATCGACAAAACTTAAATACAGATCTTTGTTATATTCCTATGCTTTCTCGACTATTTGTTATAAAGTGAAGATCTGATCCTGTCAGCCTCTATTTGGCCTGAATCCAGCTTGTTCTTCACGAAGAAGCTTTTCTTCCACAATTCTTCTCAACTGTTTCTCAAGATTACTGGCATTTGCCCGGAACACTCAGTAGGAGAAATACCTCTGTAATTCTCACATTCTGTTTTATTTCCCTTTTTATATATGGGTACTATTAGAGCTCTACTCCAATCATCAGGAATTCATCCCTCTTCTGTCTAAGCATTCTGAACTATGCAGTTGTTATGATTAAGGTTTGGTCTATTAAGTAGAGATTTAGTACTTTCTTTGAATTGCATTTCATATGTCTGTAAAAGTTTTATGTTTTACCCATTGTATCCTACATTTACAATTCCATGCTGAGCCAAGGCCGATTTCTGCAGTTTGATGGGCCAGGTGGGGTCTTGATGTTCAGAAACATGTTTGTAGACTGATCTTCCTGTTTGTCCATAGTACAACAGATTGCATGAACATGGGACAAACAGGAAGAACAGTCTACAAACAAATTTCTGAAGATCATTAACCACATCAACATCCACATGGATGAAATATATCATTCCTCATTCACTTCATATCCATGATATATCAATGTAAAATTGAGTTTGTAATTTTAATATGCACTATATCCATGACAACCTTGACATATACACTTCAAAGCCAGATGAATGTGATGTAAGAATTACAAGAAAACAGATTTTATTTTTAATAGTGATATTTTAATGGCCTGGTTGGCCGAGTAGTTAGCATATCCGCTTTCAAGCCAAAGGCTGCAGGTTCGAATCCTGCTGTGGGCATGGATGTTTGTGCTTATCTGTGAAAATACTAGTGGTGGTGGGTGATAGATGACAGTGTAGTTGCAGTTCATTGTAGTTGGTGGATTGCGTGGTGGAGACAGAAAATGTCCTCCCTAGATGAACCTTTTTACTTCCTGGAGGTGTCACATAATAATATATGATAGTATCTCCAAACATTCTACACTTGCACAACTTCTGCCCCAAATATTTTTTTAATGATATCTTCATTTGTGTTTATATTTTTCATGCTAGCTTCTTTATCATTTTGCCTTTGTTCTTTCATAGTTCCAATATTTCACATATTCCTACTCTCTGCCTTGTTATTACTGCATTTGTATCACATTTGCTATTCCTGACTTTTGCTGTGCTTTATCACTTATGTCATTATGTTATCAGTGATTGCTTTTTTCATTACCAGATCACTAGCTCAGTTTTTCGTAATGTTCTTACTGCTCTTTCACATTATCTCTGTTCACCGTCAGAATAAGAACTTCTTGTTACAGTCTCGCTATTCTCATCCTCAGTTACTTCTATATCACCACCCATTAGCTCTGCATTCATGTTGCATTTCATACGCATGCTCTCCTTCCATTTGCTAGGAAAATCCACAAATTATCTTTGGTATCGAACATATTTCACAAAACAACTAAAATTAAAATTTAATTCATTAATACACAAAGTAGCCATCACGTTTTTGATATTCAGTATATATGTTGCTCTTTACCTTTAAAGCCTATTAGAAAACTGAAAGGCACTTTACAAATGCTACAATTATGCAACTTCTAGAGCAACTTGCACATAAAAACCCACAGTTAAATAACTATGAAAATTATGTGAACCTGCAGTGTTTCTAATCACATTTACTAAATTTTTTACTCAGTTAACTTCATCAGTGAATACTTGCTGAAATAATAATATTACTTTTTATTACTTTTTAAATGAAACTTCCTCCAGAAATATTTATTTGGATATCTTCCACTCTTCTTTTATCAATCAGATTTATTTTGTATGGGGTTCTCCCCCATCCTTTAGGATGGGTTGAGTCCTACTAATGAGGGATTAAGTATGTATTTTATGACTATATCTGTTTGTGTGTGTGTGTGTGTGTGTGTGTGTGTGTGTGTGTTCATGTAGCTGGTTTGCCTATTCTGAGGGATGAAAAACCAGAGTTTCCAGGTGAAAAAACCCTCTACGTCTATATGAGACTGGCTAACTCACCTTTAGAGTAAAGAAACCAGATAAAGTGGTCTCTTTATCTGGATGGGAATTTAATGGATGGGAATTGAACCAAGGTCTTTCTGACCAGAGGGCTCTGTCTATAGCGACTGAACTACAAAGGTTTTGTCAATCAGATAAGGGTTTCAGCATAATACCATTTGTCTTATAAAAGAAACCTAAGTTAAAATCTTGTCTGTGTTTGGAGGTAGGGCTGTATAGACTTTTTAACATGTAATGTAACATGTTATTACTTTTAAAAACTCTTCTTATTGAATTTCATTTTTAGGTAGTTTCCAATTACATAAAGTTGAAATCTATTGTATGGTAAGAACTACAGATGGACCAAGATTAAATAATTCAGAATGTTCTAGAGGCCAAACACATTATACTTTTTCAAACCATTTCAAGTGACTTCAGACTTCTATGCAGAATAATGGTCTTACATGGAGGATGAAATTCTTCTACTGCCTAAGACAGTCAAAAAAGAAATAAGACAGAGATGCTGTCTTATCTCTGTTTGTCACTGTATTAATGTAAGTGTGATGCTTTGAGGTATTTAGTTCTTTTTTGCAGTATGTCCTCTGAATTTGAACTCTGTCTGCCATTACCCTTTAAATGTCTTCTTTATCAGCTTTTTGCAGTGCATTTCTGCTTTGTAGTACAGTCTGCATTTTCTTCTTCTGCTGCTTTTTTTTTCTTCCTTTCATCCTTAAGTGCATAACTTTATACTTGAATACATTCAGTTGGCAGCCATTATCCTTTTATCAGACTATCATTCTATTTAGATCGTCCTACAGGATCTCTGCATCTTTATTTTATTGCTTTCCCAGAGTAGCATTGTGAACAAGCATCTGGATATTTTTCCTCAAATTATTCATCCAATCATTGATGTACAAATTGTAAGTAGTATCCCTAGTACAGAGCCCAGTGGAATACCTCTCGATATTATCTGCCTTCTCTTTAATCCAGCTCTGCTGTACACTATTCTCTGATGTCTATCCATCAGTCAGTCTCTTATGCATTTGATCAGTTTCTTGTCCATCCCCATTTGCTTTATCTTGACGTGGTAGAATTCCTTCTAGTATCTTATGTATGTCAATGTTTAGTGGAATAAAACATACCTAAAGATATTAATTATACTTATTATTAACTAATTATAATTAATTTAATTAATATATAATTAATTTCATTATAGTATATTTTTGATTATAATATATTATTGAGCATGTGCATGCTCACACACTAGTAGGAAGGCTGATAGACTTCTTAAGGTTATAGACTGATTATAACATGGAGCTCTTGCACCCTCTATGAATGCAGTGATTTGCACTTGTTGAAAGTCTTAAAATGATGCTTCCAGATTTTTGGCAGTGTAATGCAGACAAATTTGAAGTTTGGGAATGTTGTAGTGCCGTGGTGGATTCTAGAAATAATCTCTCTCTCTCTCTCTCTCTGATTTGAACCTATTTCTGTATAGAAGGACGGTTTTCTTCCATTAGATTCAGTGATCCATATCCATGGCATGGTCTGCCAGCCTGGAACAACTGTAGTTTAGATGGAGGACATATTTTTTGTGTTCTTCCAGATGAATATTGGCAGGTTTCCTGTTTGTCCAAAGTATTTAAGCTTGCAGGGGATACTGTAAACTCCTAGATGATCCAGATGGTAAGAGGATCTTAGGTTAGCGGATAAGGGTAGCTAATTCTTGGTAAGGCCTGTTTGATGCTATACTTTTTTAAAACGTGTGTAAGTTTTCTGAGGTGCCCTGTATGTATGGAATTGTAGGATTTTATGGAGGTTGGGTTGGGTGGGTGTAGAGTTCTGTTGATTTTGTTAAGAGGAAGCCATTGGATAAAAATGTGTCCTAAATGTGATTGATATCAGTGGAGAGGCTGTTATGGTCCAAGCCAATTGTTCTAGCTCTGTTTGCTAAGGTTTTGATAACACCATACTGCTGAGAGAGGTGGTGGTGGATGTACCTACCATTATGGGTAGGTTTTCTGTATACTGAAAAAGATAAGGGTCTGTTTGCTATCCAGTTGATGAGAATGTCTAGGATGGACAGACAGTTTTTGTTTTCCTTTTCAATGGTGAAATGAATCTTTAGGTGTTGGCTGTTGAGATGTACTAAAAACGTTTCTAATGTATCCTTACTATGTGGTCAGATAAAAAACATCATCAAATTGTAGCATAGCAATATTGTGGGTTTGAGAGGGACATGGGGGCATTTAGGACCATGTTTTCAAAATGTTCCCTATAAAGATTAGCAAAGGGGTAAGAGAAGGTGGCCCATAGCTGTGCTTTCAAACTGCTTGTATGTTTTTCCTTGCCAGGTAAAATGGCCATATTGTGCATGGTGAAGGTGAATAAAGCTGATATTTCTGGGGGATAGAGAGTCTGAATGAGTTCTGAAGTTTCTTTTAGGGATATATTAGTGAAGAGGGAAGCTATATCAAAACTAACCATGATGTCAGTGTCTCTGAGGATCCAACAAGCAAGATTTTGAAGTACATATAGTTTTTTGCATGGGAAGAAATGTGGTCAGTAATGAGAGAGAGAGCTCTTTGGCTAAGTGTTTTGCTGCTTTTTAAGTAGGGGAACCAATACTTTCAAGTTATGTTCTATTTGTGTATTTTTGGTAATCCATAAAACTAGGGAGGCCTAGTGTATATGGTTTAAGTTTTTGGCTGGTTTCAGGAGACTATTTTTATCTAATAATTTTTTGAGAGGCCTTTCTGCTTTGGTGATGATCCTAGTTCTGGCATAGTGTTTTAAGTGTGGTCAATTCTGCATAAAATAATGTTCATTTTGGAGACTTTGCCAACTTTAAAATGTTGTCTACATCTAGCCTGATATTGTGGGGAAGGAAGCTGTAGATGCTATACTCTATTTTTGCTGAAATTTGCAGTCTTAGTATTTCTTTTATAGTTACTGCATATTTATGGCCGAGACTGAGGCATTTGATAGCTTCTTTCTGGAGCTGAAATGAAGACTTTTTAATCATCACATATTTTGTAGATAACTGAAACTTATTATTATTATTTTTTAATATTCTTGGCTAAATTATTATTAACTCTTGGATATGGCTAGCCTTTACTTTTATAAAACTTTTTTTTTTTCTGCCTAAGCATTGGAGATGTTAAAGAGAATCATTCACAGCTTGGGGTTCAGCATACTGAGCAGTTCATTCAGGACATGGTCAACTGGGTGATGGACCAGGTGGGCACCAGACATCTGGGCAACAAAATAATAGATCAAATGTGCAATGCTATTCTATTGATCTACTACCCAGTAAATTTAAATAATGTTTTTTTTTTGATAAATGAGTTAAAGGAATGGTATAAACATAAAATTTGAAAAATCTTGCTTATAATTAAGTTTATTTTTATTGTGTAGAATTACGGAATTGTATAGAAGTTATATTGAAATTTCCAATGCAAAAAAATGAATCAGCTATTTAATAAATATTTTCGTTTATATCATAATGACAGTATTAGTTTTTGGTCATGAAAGTTATGCAATGTAGAGCCAAAGCATGAATGAATTACCTGTTTTATATTGTTTACTACCTGATAAGACTCATGAAACATACACAAAATTATTTTATATGATAAATGAAATGTGGACATTACTTGATCCCGAAAATATAACTGTTGATTATGAAATTACCATTCATCAAGCTTTATGTATAGTATTTCAGCAAGCTAACATAAATGGTTGCTTTTTTCATTTTGTAGAAAATCCTCGTAAGCATTTAACTTCATGCTAAATGTTTTAACTTTTAACTTTAATTTTGTTTTGAATTTCATATACTTTTTTATTTGAATGTATATATGTAACATAAGTAAATATGTTTGTTAATTACAAAATAATATTAATAAATGAATTAAAAAACTGTATTTTTTCTTTATTTTAATATTATGCAATTATACGTTTTCATTTTTAAATCATTTTCGGACCACTCTTTTTAACCATCTCTTTCTTAAATGATCCTACAAATGTTGATATATGATATAATTTTTCGAAAACAAATTCTTCGAAAGTAAGTTTTTCGAATGATCAGCTCTTCGAAAAAATAACATTTTTTAATTTATCGAAAATTAAAACACCGGAGGCAAATTCACGCTGGTCAGATTAGGTCTGGATTATTATTATTTTTTTTTCAATTATGTGGAAATAACTCATAGTTCATAACTTATAACTCATAAGTCTTAACCATATTTACATTTATATATATTTTACCAATATTAACAAAAAAAAAAAAAGAATCTGCCAAAATGTTAATGAAGTTGATATACCTGCTAAGCGTGCAAAAATTTGTAAGTTTTTGTCACCCACGTGATGGTCGCCCAATTAACCGTCGCCCACTTTGCTATCGCCCAGTTGTTTCATACCCGTTCATCCTGTAGTGCTTGACTAATGCTGTTGGTATTATGGTGCATGTATCCTTGAGTTGTTCTTGTAAAATCACAAAACTAGTGCGATAGTAGATATGAAGAGCTTTGGAAGATTAAATGTGAAGCCGAACTATGTATAGTTCAGCAAAGCAGCACTCATGAAAATATCTATAGAAAAATACAGAAAGTGTTTTAGAAAGTGATTAGATCAGTGTGAGAGCAGGTTGATTTGGCCTTTTCTAGTGTTTCAAACATTTTAGGGAAATTTTTGATATTCAGTTTCAAATGTGCAAGCAGTATTCTTAGGTTTAGTAGATTTGAAATTTATATAGTGTTAGCAGTTACACAAATGAGAAATTGAGTCTTAGAATGGAAAAGGATGCTATTTAGAGACTGAGAAGGCTATGGATGTGATGTCATGTGCTTGTAGACTAGTTGTGTCAGTCATCTAGTCTGATTTTGCCTGGAGATCTGGGTATTAATGAAGTTAATGGAGAGTGAGGTAATATCCGTCATTCATGCAGGTAACTGGAGAGACCTAATTAGCTGCATGACAGGTTTACTTGGTTTTCTTGACTTTTACGAGAATGTTGGCCAAATCTGAAGAAAGGAAACTATCCATGGCAAGTAACAAACAGAGTGGAAGCTGGCAACCCATCTGCAGAATGGATGGTAGACCAAAAGATATTACTTTGGTAGGAGTCTTTTATATCAGACCAGATCAGATGCTCAGAAAATGTCAATAATAAGCATATATATATATATATATATATATATATTTTTTTTTTTTTTAATAACGAAACCTGTGGTGAGATCATAATTAAAAGAAACACACATATTAATCACAGTGAAAATTATTTAATTGTAAATATTTCATCCTAAGTATCTTAGGACATCATCAGTACAGTAGTTTAAAACAATAATAGGAAAGTAATAAAATGAAATGTCTGTCATATACACAACAGCATTTACTTCACCTCATTTTGTGAATACACCCCACATCTGGATGCAAATCCTGAAAATTTGGAGAAATATATATGGTTATAATTAAAAGAAACACACGTATTAACCACAGTGAAAATTATTTAATTGTAAATATTTCATCCTAAGTATCTTAGGTCATCATCAGGACATCATCAGTTTTCTGTAAGCTGAGAAAGAAGGAGTGCCATTAAAATGATGTGTAATTAATGTATCTAGAAGAGGCAGGCTGCTGTTTTTTTTTTTTTCCCTATAGTGAATTGAATTCACTTTGCTCTCTGTTGAGGTGGAGGAGGAAAGAAATGTGTCTGAGCCATGTAGCCACATCTTGGCCAGTCTCATGGAAAAAATACTCAAATTTTAGTCCCCACCTTTAAATCAGCCAAACAGTTAGCTAAATCTCTAATTTCACTTACTGGCCATACTTCATCTTATATAAAAACTTTCACTTTCAAATCTTTAATCCAAAATCCAGTTTTAAACAATAATGATATAATGGTATGCTTTGATGTCAAATTAAATTCAAGATACCAAGAGGTTTGATGTTGCCTTCTTATTTACAGATATCCTCCTTTCCCACACTTCAATTTACTGGAAAATGTTTTCTCCTCTTCCCCACGACATTATTAATCTTTTTAATTTTGCCACCCATACTGGTTACTTCTCTTAGAAAGATACCTTATATAAACAGACAGAAAGTGCATCCATGCATTCTCTTCTTTCCCCTTCTCTAGCCAATTTTTATATGAAACATTTTGCTAAACATGCACTCTTGATATAGCCAGTCTCAAGCACTTCGATTTGGCTAAGATATATTGATGATGTGTTCTTTAACTTTCTTTACTCATATATCTTCATAAAATAAAATGAAGATAAAATTTTAACTTCATAAAAACTTGATTTCACATTAGAGGTCATGCCTATATTAGGTTAATACAAAAAACATCAGACGCTACAAGAAATACACCACTGTTCTTAATATTACTCTCAACAGGTGGATGTCTGATTGGAAAAATATCACCCTTCTTCATCCAAAAGGGTTTGGAAGGGTTGGCAGTATCTCTAAAACAAATAAAGAAACTGCATCCAGGAGATATCCTTATCGAAGCAGCTAAAGTAGCATAATCATAAAAATTATTCCACACAACATCTGTTGGGAGAATATCCCACAACACTAAATTTTTCTAGAGGCATAACATCTGAGGGGATCTTGTTGATGTTCATGATGAACGTATATGTTCCGAACTCAAGGATCAAGAAGTGGCAGCCATAAGAAGAATCCTGATACGTAGGGATGAATATCTGATTCCCACAAGGAACATCCTTACTTTTAACAAACCAGAACTACCAACATCTGTGAAAGCAGGATATATCAGCTGTCCGGTACATCTCTGTATCCTATATCTTTCTAACAGGAAAGATAGAAAAGAACAGAACAATGCATCACATACCAGGAGGCGAAGACGCAATATACCACAACAATAGCAACAGCATCTGCTGAATCCTCTTACACTGAGAAGGCAACTGTAAAGAACATATCAGTTGAGACATTGACAAGGATGTCAGTCTTGCCTTCTAATCTTGAAAGATAGGATTTACTCACTATCTCCTTTGAATCAATAAAAAGAGAAATAATCATGAACTCATTCCTAAGGATATGCAAAAAAAAGGGTTTTCTACTATACAAAAATCATCTTACTAAACAAAATAATAGAACGTGCACTTCAGAGGATTAAAAAATATGCCTCGTCCATCAATATATCTGTTTCCCCTCAGGAAACTAAAACAATTAATATGCTGATTGCCCTAGAGGGAGTGGAATTAGAAATTTGGATAGTGGATATTTTCTCAGAAGAAGAAGAAATGATATATATACTGGTCATACACAATTCTTAAAAAAGAAAAAATCCAAGACTATCGAAAACAAAATCGCTTATCATAGGAACCAGATGATACCACCAAAAAGAAATAATGGAAACATTCTACAATGGAATTGTCACGGATTACTACAAAACATTGACAGCATTGAGGTTCTCTTGGAGAAGTATAAACCAATGTGCTTCTGGTTGCAGGAAACATACCTGAAGCTGAATGATGATATGACTCTCTGTAATATTACCATTATTCGTAAGGACAGGGCTGGAGATGGACCTACTCATGTAGGCATCACTATTCTTGTGGGCAACCATATCTCCTCTCAACATATCCAAATTAATACCAATTAATTTTTTTATAGTTGTTTCTATAGTTGTCTTCAACAACTATAGAAACAGTTGCTGTAAGACTCGATCAGAAATATAATAACAGTATATTGCATCTACCACCCTCCTGCTGCAGATGTTTCTCAAGACAACTTTGATATCATATCATAGTGACAATCTCTCCCTCATAAACACAGGAAGCAACACCTTCCCTTCTTCTTCTTTCACCATGCTTTATCCCATGTTAAATGGGGTCGGCGTTCCCATCTTTAATCTTCTTCTTCTTCTAGATTCTCTGGTCCAGGGCATCTTCCTGACTCCATCCTTTCTCCCTAAGATCCTCTGCCACCTTATCCCTCCATCTGAGTTTAGGCCTGCCTCTTTTCCTCCACCTCCATATGCTCCACTTGTTTACCAACATACTCCTCACTCCTTCTCTCTACATGACCGAACCACCTCAGCCTGCTTTCTCGTACCTCTTTCCGATCAGTTCCACCTTGATCGTCCCTCTGATATAGTCATTCCTTATCGTGTTCTTCTTTGTCACACCACTCATCCATCCCAACATCTGCATCTCCGCCACCTCCATCTTCCTCTCCTGTGCATTTGTTATAGGCCATGTCTTTGCGCCATGGAGCATCGCCAGCCTCACCACCATTTATACAGCTTTCCTTTCATCTTACAACTCACTCGCTTGTTACACGGGACCCCACTCATCTTCCTCCAGTTCATCCAGCCGCATGTTATTAGGTGCTGTATTTCCTCATCTAGGTCACCATTCCTCTCAATGACTGACCTGAGGTACTTGAATTTCTTCCCTGAAGTTAACCTTTCACCCTGGAGTTGTATGATCATATCCTCGTCACACCCCGTTGATATATATTTAGTCTTTACCCGGTTAATTTTCATGCCTCTCTTTTCCAATACCTTTCTCCACTCTTCCAGGGTCTTTTCAAGCTTCTCTCGGGATCATCGGCAAACATCGTGATCCATGGCACCTCCTTCTTGATGTCCTCCACTAGTACATCCATGACCAGATCAAAGATATAGGGGCTCAGAGCTGATCCCTGATGGAGCCCTATGACAATGGGGAACCCCTCTCTCATGCCGACACTAGACCTGACCTGAGTTTTCGCTCCCTCATACATCTCCTTCACCAACCTCACATACTTTTCCGACACCACCTTCTTCCTCATACACCTTCATACCTCTTGCCTGGCCACTCTGTCGTATGCCTTTTCCAGGTCTATAAACACCATATGTAGCTCCACCTGCATCTCCCTATATTTCCCCATCAATTGCCTTAGTGCAAATATTGCATCCGTTGTCCCTCTTCCTAGCATAAATCCAAACTGCTCTTCCACCAATTTTTGTTTCCTGCCATATCCTTCCTTCAATTACTCTTTCCCATATCTTCAATGTGTGTGACATCAGCTTGATCCCTCTTTAGTTGCCACAATCTTGAACATCTCCTTTTCCCTTGTAGATCGGGACAAGAATGCTCTTCCTCCATTCCTCTGGTATCTTTTCCTGTTGGGCTATTTTCCTCATCAGATCCCATAACATGTCTACGCCCTCGCTGCCCAAGCTTCTCCACACTTCTTCAAGTATCTGGTCTGCCCCCACAGCCTTTCCATTCTTCATTTTTCTCAGTGCCCAATACACTTCCTCTCTGCTTATGTCCTGCACCGATCCTTCATTTGCCTCTCCATCCTCACACCTGTCTCTTGGATTCTCCTCATTTAGTAGATTACAAAAATATTCTCATCTTCTTCTGATTTTGTCCTCCTCTTGTAGTACTACTTCTGTGGCATCCTTTATCTGCTTAACTGATGTTATGTCTTTCGAGGCCTTATCTCTAGCTTTTGCTATTCTCAACAACTTAGCTTCACCACCGTTTCTCTCCAGTACTTCATAAACCTCTTCAACTGCCCTCGCCTTCGCCTTTGCCACAGCTCTCTTTGCACTTTTCTTTGCTAATTTATATGCCTCTTTGTCGGCTCTGGTTCTAGTCATGTCCCATTTTTTCTTTGCTTCTTTCTTTTCCCTGATCTCCAACTGTACCTCTTCATTTCACCATCATGCCTCCTTTATCCTCGGGCGGCCCCCTTTCCTGATGTTATACTGAGCACCCCTTCTCCAATTTTTCTGATATTCCGACTGTTTACTTCACACCGTTCTTCCACATCCTTTGGTAACTTCATTCCTTCCAATTCCTTTTCTTTAAACTCATTCCTTAGACCTTCCTCTTCCAATTTCCTCAATTTATTTTCCTATCTTTCCACTGCCGTCTATTCTTCTTTTCCCCTTTTATATCACAGTCTACCACAACCAACCTGTGCTGTGCCACTACACTTTCTCCATTAATCACTTTACAGTTTTTCACCTCCTTCAGATATTTCCTTCTGAACATAATATAGTCAATCTGACTCATCCTATCCCCACTCTTATAAGTTATCAGATGTTTACTATAGCCGGGTCAAAGGCCACAGCATGCTCTACGATTCTCTTACCTTTTTCATTTCTTTCACCATTACTCCAACCCCTGTATACCCTTTCTTCACCACTTCATCACCTTCCTACATGCCCATTCAGGTCTGCTCCAATGATCACTCTCTCACCATCAGGGATTCCCATTACTAATTGCTACCTGGTCTAGTTCTCTCCAGAATGCCTCTTTCTCTTCCTCATTACAACCTACTTGTGGAGCGTATCCACACACTATCACAGCCATGCTTCCTCCAATCTCAAGCTTAACACTCATAATCCGATCGTTCTTTCGGCACACATTGCAAACTTCCCTTCAGCTCCTTGTCGATGATAATTCCAACTCTGTTTCTTCCATTCTCATTCAACCCACTGTAAAACAGTTTATATCCTTCCGCCAGCTCCTTTGCTTTATTGCCCTTCCACCTTGTCTCCTGCACACACACACACACACAAGATCTTCAGCTTCCTTCTTCTCATCATGTCTACTATCTCCCTACTCTTCTCATTCATTGTACCCACATTCAGTGACCCGATTCTTACTTTACACACTCTCTCTTTCTGTTGGACTCGCTTCTTTAGCTGAACCCGTCCTTGGTTCGGTAGTCCAAGTTTCTCCACTTCTCACAGTCCTTGGGTGACAGAACTGCATGTCGCTTATGGGGGATGTCCTAGCCATTTCCTTTCTCCATTATTCGACATTTCATTCCTGGTTTTGGCATGTTTTTTTACAGCCGGATGCCCTTCCTGATGCCAACCCTCCCCATTTATCCAGGCTTGGGACTGGCACCGAGATGGGCTAACTTGCCCTGCCCAGTGCCGGGCTCAACACCTTCTTCCATATGCCTACCCAAACATTCACTGTCATTGACTTGACTCTCTGCTCATCTTCCCTTTTCTCACTATTTAAGTGGGAAACTGATAACAACCTATTTGGGAGCAATCACTTTCCCATGATATCCACTTTTTAACATGGGCAGGGCCGTTTTAAGGTAACGGCGAACTCGGTGGCTGCCTGGGACCCCTCCGTTACCTTAAATCAGAGGCCCCCATTCTCTTATTTTTTAAAATAGAGAAACGAAACAAATTTTCAGTGCTCAACATGGGCCAGTTAAAATATTACATAACCCTAATATAACTTGATTCAAAGTATTTTATGAAAATGCTATGAGGAAAGAACTTAGAATTACTTTGAAAAGCTTACTTTAGTTTTGTTGATTGTTGTTTTCAAACTCTGGTTACAAGAAACCCGGTTAAACAAAAACTGTTATTAAACTTCTTTTTATTTCGGTGCTAAGCTATGAGTTTCTCACTTTTATGGAATTAATTAACTTGATTTGGTGCATCATATGTCGAGAGTCATGAGTTTCTGACCAATGCATTGTTGATAATGCTTATGTGCAAAAATTTTGTTCACCAAAGCTGATATAAAGCAAATTGAACCTTGGAAAGTATACCTGTATTTCTAAATTTCTATTTCAAGCACTGCAAAATATAATACATAAATGAATAGAAACTTTTTTAAATCTCGAATAACTTTCATAGCTGGAATGCCGCAACAATGAATGAATCTTCTCGTGTGGCCTGCAGCTTTCTGCTTTACAAGTTTAAACTAGTAGATAAGTATATTGTGTTATTGTCTTGGTCTAGTTTGAAAATAGTTAAAAGTTTTAGTCATAGGGGTATTACGAGAACACTCTTCCCTTCAGTATGAAACGTTACCAAAGTGGTTGTGCCAAAAAAAGAAAATGAAAGAACAGGAAAAGGCTATTCAAAAACTTCCAAAACTAACATTTTTTAACAGCAGTGAAAGTGAAGTTGTTGGGGAGAATGAAGCATGTAGGAAAAGGGAAAATACAGAATCGCCAGCAAATTCTGTTTCAAGCAAGTCCTTGTGCCGTAATAGTGCACAGGAAGAAACAACCTCTGCTGATGCTACAGCAAACGTAAGTACAAATAATGACAATTATTTGTACTTACGTTTGCTGCATTTGTACAATCTTATCTTACAGGAGTACTGGGTTCAAAAAGGAACCCAGTACTCCTGTAATGCCAAAATAATCAGTGCAGCTTTAGTCAGTCATCCCGAGAATATATGGTAGGAAGTAACAACTCAGATAAAAAAAACTAGGTATTTAACACCGGCAATGGTTGTTGAATGGAGAAACTCAACTTTGAGATTGGCTTATTTATTCTCCCACAAAAGGAAAAGTATATTGTTTTGTTTGTAAATTGTTTTCAATTTCTGATTCCCCATGTATAATGAGCAGATTCAATGACTGGAAACACGGAATAAAGGCCATTTCACATCATGAAAATGGGTGGAACACAGAAAATGCATGATGACATACTGCAGTCATTTAATAGTGCATGGGCATATAAACACACAATTGGTAATCTAGTTCGACAGTGAGTGTCAGTACTGGATAGAAGTATTGAAAAGAATAATTGCAGTTGTAAAATTTTTAGTGTCTAGAGGCCTGCCGCTATGAGGAGACAACCAAACCATAGACTCGCCTAGGAATGGCAATTACTTCGTTAATATTACTTAGCTTTCTGTACTTCGCTGAAGTACAGAAAGCTAAGTATTATTCCATATTGGTGGATCCAACACCTGATATCACACACATAGGACCAACTGACATTTATAATAAGATATGTTTTTGGAAGTATTCCTAAAGAGCGATTTTTACAGTTTATTTCCATTCATGGGCATAAAGCAGATATTCTCACTGACGTAGTCAAACTACTTTTTTTGGATCAAAATAATATACCACTAATGAACTCTAGAGGTCAGTCTTATGATAATGCAGCAGAGCATTATTATTATTATTTGACACCTCTAGGGAGTCCAAAGACTCATTAAGGGAGGGCACCTACTCTACAACTCTGTCTCCACCACTCAATCCACCAACACCATCTGCCGCTTACCACCACCACTAGTATTTCCACAGTATTTCCACAGACAATCACAAACATCCATGCCCACGGCGGGATTTGAACCTGCGGCCTTTTTGCTGGAGAGCAGATACGCTAACCACTCGGCCAGCCAGGCTGGCAAAAGTTTGTCCAGTCGGCAACTAGAACTGAACTCACGACACTCTTCATCATGCGATCTAGTACCATGTATGGCACACGCCACTTCTGTTGAGTATAGATGTTAGGGAATTACAGGATTTTTGATTATCGATGTCAGGATTATTCAGGATTACAGGCTAAAATTAAGGAATGAAATAAATAAGCATTGTATATACCATGCATGACATTCCTTGAACCTTGTAGGTGTTCATGCAGTAAATAGTACCTTAAATGTCACCATTAATTTTGATTTTGTTCAAGATCCTTACAATTTCTTTTCATCTTCGCCTTATCGTTGGGAAATGATGGTTTCACGTTTGAGATCTCGGCTTAAAGTGGTAAAGCAATTGTCAAGAACTCGGTGGGTCTGCACATGCAGATGCAGTAGGTGCTATATATGAAAGTTATGAAGAAATCAGATCGAGTTTGGATGATTTAGGAGGGAGTCAGGAATCATCAGAAACAAAGCTTACAGTTCAGGGTTTAAGAGACAAACTAGAAACAAATTTTCTAACTATTTTTTGGAATGACATATTGAAATGATTTAACAGTGTGAGCCAAGTCCTCCAGAAAGAGAGCATGAACATATCTACTGCTATGAAATTGCTTAAGTCTTTAAAGGCATTTGTAACTGAGAAAAGAAACTGTTTTGAAGACTATGAAAAGTCATGGGATAAGAACTACCAGGATTCATATAAACGA
This sequence comes from Typopeltis vanoorti, assembly GCF_054136105.1. Lineage (NCBI taxonomy): Eukaryota > Metazoa > Arthropoda > Arachnida > Uropygi > Thelyphonidae > Typopeltis > Typopeltis vanoorti. Next base: position 58,949,109 of record NC_143565.1, on the reverse strand, counting down.
ATGAAACAATGCTGCAGCACTCTAACATTTGGAGATGGTGGTAGAAACACAGATGATTCAGACGTGCAACTTAAGGGCAGCAAGAAATTTAGAGTGGACACATATTTACCGATCATAGATTCCTTGGTAACTAGTTTGGATACACGAAAAAAAGAGTACGAAGAAATATTTAATAAATTTGGTTTCTTAGAAACTCTTCATACTTTAGATGATCAAGACATAAAAACTCACTGTGATGATCTAGCCAACTTCAAAGCGAAGACCTTACTTCTACAGAACTATTCATGGAATGTCTCCACTTTAGGTCACACATGATGATGATGATGATGGATATAGAATCAATGAAGAAAGCAAACGTAGGTGATAAGACCTCAACCACAAATTTGAAGAAGACTGTGTTACCATTAACAAAATTTATGCTTATATGCATAATGAACATATGTTTTCAGTATTTCCTAATATGGAAATCTTGAGAATTTTTCTTTCAATGATGGTTACTAATGTCTGTGATGAATATTCATTTTCTAAAATGAAATTTTAGAAAATGAATATTCACTAAATTTTACTAAAAAATGAATTAAGAAACAGCATGGCACAGTCACGATTAAACCACCTAAGTTTAATAATCATTGAACATGAGATTTTACAAAATATTAACTTTGATGTCCTAATACATGATTTTACCACATCAAAATGTAGCAAAGTCACTTTATAATAATAGTTTTGCTATGGGGAAGTATGTGGGTGGGAAGTAGTGAATTGTTGTGTTATTTTTGTTTTGAACATTGGCTTCACATCCACCAATGGAGTTACTTGGGACACATAATCAAAATCGATGAGTATCTTATTATTATTACTGAACATTAGGAAATGTGATAGGGGCCTCACATTTCTCTTCCCACCAAGGGCTCAAGAAGGTGTTGATTTGGCCCTGTACATGGGCATCCAATATACTACATCACAGATATCAAAGCAGAGCAAAGTAGTAAATTGAACAAGTGACTGCTCCACCTTTTCATTGTTAGCAGATTTTGATTCTACAACAATCATTTCATCTCCTATCAGTGAAGCATGTAACAAAGTATGTTATAGCAGTAGCTGCAACTGCTCCCAAAACATATAGTTGGTTTCCACAGTTTCCTAAGCCATGATGAAATGATGATAGTTGCACTGCAGCCTAAGAAGTCCAGAATGACATGGTTTTTCCACAGGCACGTCACAACAACAAACCTAATTACTTTCACATGTGCCCAGGTTTCAGTTCGATACATCCATTGTCAGATCCAGAAGGAATTTTGGATCCAATTTACTTCTTTTATGCCAAAATCCACCAATACCAAAGAAGTATATGGAAAAAAAATACAGGAAATGAAAGGCATATATACCACCTTCTATCCCTGAGTACAATGGTTGCACAGTTGCTGATCAAGCAGCAATTGTTGACACACTTTGGGAGATTTTTTACAGAAATGTCTTCAACATCTTCTTATCCCTCTCCCAGCTTCCTTTTCCAAAAAAGCAAAGAAGAAAAATAACAAATCCATTTTTATTTGAACACAGAAGAATATAATAGGCTGTTTACTATGAAAGAAATGAAGGCTGCTTTGCTTGAATCTCATCCCACTGCTGTTGGACCAGATAATATCCATTAAGTTATGGAAAAACATCTGTCAACATCAGCCATGGATCAACTGTTGCACCTTTACAACAGAATTTTTCTGTGAGAGTGTATTTCCAGGTATCTGGCAAAAGGCAATTATAATTGCCTTTCCTAAATCAGGGAAGGATCCAAAATTCCCAGGTAACTACTGTCCAATTGCTCTGACCAGCTGCATCATTTATGTTTCCTGTGTTGCTCTCCAGAACACAATCTGACTTCTGAAAATACCATTCTACTACTGATCATCTTGTCTGCCTGGAGCCTTCCTAAACATGATCATTTAGTATTGGTTTTTCTTTGATATGGAAAAGCATATGACACTGTTTGGATATTTGGAATATTGAAAGATGTATAATTTCGGACTTAGAGAGAACTTCCTTCTTTTTAACAACTTCTTATCTAACTGAATCTTCCAAGTTCAAGTGGGAACTGCTCTATCATACCCCATAACGAAGAAGAGAGTCTCACAAGGTTCCGTTTTAAGTGTTATGCTTTTTGGAATCGAGGTCAACTTGATAGCAGAACAACTTCCTCCAGCAGAATAAGTAAAACCCTGTGAGTGGATGACTTTATCATCTTGTAAGTAATATGAGGATCATAGAAAAACAGCTGCAGCAAGCAATTGAAATAGGTGCTTGCAAATGGGTTTGGGTTTTCAGAGAAGAAGATTTTTACACTTTTGTCATAGACATGGTCTTCATTCTGACCCAGAACTTCAACTAGGACAATCACTAATTCCAGTTGCACCAGAAGCCAAGTTCTTGGGACTGATATTTGACAGTAAACTCAGTTTCCTCCCCTGCATATGTCAGTTAAGAGACAAGTACTGTAAGCAATGAGCATTCTACACACACTATCTTCCACCCACTGTGGTGCTGACAGATCTTTTATGCTTTATTTATACAGAGCATTGGTATGATCAAAACTTGATGAGTCCCAAGTCTATGCTTCTGCTAGGGAAAGTACCCTGCAATGGCTAGATCCTATTCACCATCTGGAGCATGTTGCACAACACCCATTTCTAGACTGTACATTGAGGCAAACAAACCACATTTATTGCTTCGATGCCAGCAGTTGCCTCTGTTATACATAACTAAAATAAAATTCCTGCCAGAGCACTCCATGTATCCAACTGTCATCCATAATTTGAGAATCTCAACAATATATGACAGACTGCCATAAAACCCTTTGGTTTGCAGAAAAAAAAATTCTTCTACAAATTGTAGAAATAGCCTTAGATAATATAACTCACACACCATCAAACCTACTTATACTGTGTCAATCATGCATGTAGCTTTTTTTTCGGCTAACAAAATTTTCTGCCCCCTGCTGTCATCTACTAGCATATCTTCAAAGCTCATAGAACTAATTACTCTGATTTTATGCCTGTCTACACAGACAGTTCAAAATCAGAGGATTAGTGGAATCTTATGCCATCTTAGTGGGATTGTGCAGACAATATTTTATCTGCACAATCCCACTAGAGTGTAACAGCTTTATAGCAGAGCTGTATGCAATAGAGCTTGCACTAAAATACATCAGATTTCATCGCTACCAAAAGTGCAGAATATATTCAGACTCGCAAAGTTCTCTTTAGGCAATAAGAAATTTGGAGCTACGGCAACATCCTGTGCTCTCTTTTGAATTAATCACTTTCTCTCAAAGTTATGGAAGTTACACCTTGATGTATACTTCTGTTGGATTCTAAGATATATTGGGATTAAGGGAAATGAGGCTGATGATATTGCAGTGAGGTGAGCTCATTTCGCACTCATCCACCATCTGCCTGTACCATACACAGATTATTGGCATATTATCAGACAGAAGCCCTATCCCAGTGGCAGTTATCTTGGACCAGAGAGAGACTAATAATAAGCTGTACCAAATTAAACCTGAAATTAAATTCTGGCAGTCTAGCTTGCACAGAGTTTGAACAGAGGAAGTTGTTCTTTCTCTGCTCTGCATAAGTCATCTTACACACACTTTCCTACTGAGGGGTGATGTGTGTTTTGAACTCTGGACTATCCATCACTCATATTTTAATCTCATTTCATCAACGAACACATTCATTATTTTAGCCACTTTTGTAATCTGCCAGAGGCCTACACACTTAGACAGATTTTATCAGACTCATTAACTGTCAACCTGGTTTTTGAAGTTTTTACAGAAAATTTATCTTTACCACCTTATATAAATTATATAAGGTGGTAAAGGTGGTGAATAAAGGTATGAATAAATTATATAAGGTGGTGCTCATTGGTCTAAGTTATTGTTTTAAATCTGTTTCATATTCATCTTTTGCATTTGTTTTTCTACACTGATTTTATGCTGTCTTATTTATTAAATAGTATACTTTTAAGAAATGTTTAATTTATTATCAATACACTGGTATTAATATGAGAAACTAATTAAAGTGTGTAATTAAAAAAATAAAAACATATGTAATTAAAGACCTAAAGGCCTTTAATTGCACTGCCTGTTGCTTTGGATGGGTGTTTTTGGCTGTTGGGCTGTCTGCCAATGAGGGGTTTCTCATATGAGAGGCAGTTTGATACAGCCATATTTGTTGAGGTTGGGGTAGTGGATGAGATTTGCAGCAGAGTTGAAGAAAAGCCTCTTTAATCTAAATTTTTTTCGTTGGAGTAACGTGGCTTTTTTTCTAACGATAATGTGCCAGGTGGTCTGCTAATCCTGAGCAACAATAGTGGTGAAAACACATGTAATCCTGATACTCTGATATATGGATGTTGGCGGTCCTACCTGTTTGTCCATAGCATAAATGGTTGCAACTGCAGGGTGGCACCCCGTACAATCCAGGTAAATCCAGAGGTTGTCACTGGTCTTTTGGGGGAGCAGATAAGGGTTGCTAGCTTTTTGTGCAGTTTATGAGTGGGCACAAGATTATGTTTTTTTAAGATCTTGGCCACCTTTTTTGAGATGCCATGAATATAAGGGGATGGTGATAGATTTGCTGTAATTGATGTTTGGGAGGGAGAGAGGTGCCTGGTGTTAAAATTCTTTTTATTTGATGGGAGGTCAAAAAGGGTTTTTTTTTTATGTGAGTTCTGTGTTAATTTATCTGAGCAAAGCAGTTTTGCCCAGTGGACCAAGGTTTTTATAGTTCCAAATTGTTGGAAGGGGGAGGGGTGATGCAACTGTTGATGGATGTATTTACCTATGTTAGTTTGTGTCAGTTTTCTGTTCAGAGATGCATTTGGTTGTCTTGTAACTAGGGTATCTAGGAAGGGCAGATTGTTATTTTCTGTTCTGTTGTGAATTGGATCCTAGGATGTTGGCCGTTCAATTGGGATAGGAAAGTGTGTAGGGTGTCCCAGCCATGTGGCCAGATCGTGAATACATCATCTACATAGCTTAGCCAAATAGTGGATTTTAGGGGGGGGGGGGAGAATTTAGGGCATTCTTTTCGAATGTCTCCGTGAAAAAAGTTGGTCAAGGGGAGAGAGTGGGGATCCCATTGCTGTACCCTTTGTTTGTTTGTAGAGTTTTTCCTTGCCAAACATTGAAACTGACCATTAAATCAGTGTTGCGTTGCATAGCGTGAGGTCTTGTATACTGGACTTAAAATGGACTCAGTTTATGATATGTGACGAGGTATTGCCAGTAGTACAAGAAAGCACTTTGGCTAAATGTTTAGCTAGTTTGTAGGTGGGGGTGAGTTTTTACAGTCTTCAACAGGGCATAGAGGTACATCTTCTTTATGGATTTTTGGAATCTCATAAATAGTTGTCCATAAAAGTTGTGCACAATTTGCGCTGCATGCCCAGGACACCATACACACTTCCATTTGAACAGCCAACATCGTAGGATCCAATTCACAACAGAAATAGAAAGTAACAGCAATCTGCCCTTCCTAGATACCTTGGTTACATGACACCCAAATAAATCTCTGACCTTCACAGTCTAGAATACCTCCCCCACACACACACTTAAATATATCCATCAGAAACTTTATTTCACTGGGGAAAATGAATTTGCTCTCATAAAATTGCACTTAATGCAGAACTTACCCACATAAAAAAAAAAAAAAAACTTTTTTGGCCAATGGCTACACCTCCCATCAAATAAAAATAATTTTAACACTACCCCCCCCCTTCCAAACATAGATTACAGCAAATCCAAGGCCATCCCCTATATTCATGGCATCTCAGGAAAGGTGGCAAAGATCTTAAAAAAAGCACAATCTTTTGACCATTTATAAACTGCACAAAAAGCTGGCAACCCTTATTCACTCCCCCAAAAACAGTTACAACCTCTGAATTCACCCAGAGTGTACCAGGTAGCCTGCAGCTGCAACCAATCATACTATGGATAAATGAGTAGGACAGCCAACATCCATATATCAGTGCACTAGGATTACATCAATTTCCACCACTACGGTTGCTCAGGATTTGCAGACCATTTTTTCCAATGAATCCTGTGCATATCCATCACAGGATTCATTGGAAAAAAGCCACCTTACTCCACCAAAGCAAATTTAAATTTGAGAGGCTTTTCCTCAAATCTGCTGTGGCTCTTACCAACTATCCCAACTTCATCAAACATGGTTGTATCAAACTGCCTTTCATAGGGGAAAACCCTCATCGGCAGACAGTCAACCCAACACCCAAAAATACCCAACCAAATCGGTGGTGTAATTATATACGACTTTAGGTCATTTTGTATCTCTCCATCTTTGTTACTGAAGTGTGCATGTGTTTAATACCAGTGTATTAATCACTGAAGATGTCGATTTAACTTCAGCAAAATATAGGAAGTAATAATTAAATAATTTTAGTTATCATCTAGTCTACGTTGGTTATTTCCTTAAATGACACAATGCTGGAGAATCAATGTATAACCATCAACACTAGGATTTATGATTACTGTTTTTATTTTGAATTTTAAATATAGTTTTTAAACTTATATAATCCATTTATTAGTTTATTAGTTTTTTTTGTCTTTTTGCCATTAAACCTCAAAACAAACTGATATTAGTGTCAGAACATTGAGTGTATTAATAGTAAATAAATTCTAATTTTTTTAAAATTAAAAATTAAATTTTTTTTAATTTTCAAAAAAATTTAAAAAATTAAAATATATATTAGGTTATGGTGGGGTACTTAAGGGTCAAAGCTGTATAACTGAGAGGAGACCTCCATATTGCCTTTAAAGGAATGCAGAGAACCGACCAGGGCTTCTGACCTAAATGTCCAATCCTCACCTTCTCGTGGTGCACCCTGTTGGGTATTTACCTGGATACTGAATGAATGAGGATGGGCTGGCAATTTGGGATTTAACCAACCAAATTGTATTCTTATTGGTTAAACCAAAATAAAAAATGATGGTACAACATGACAAAATTTCATGCCGGTTGGGGTGTCGCCTGGTTAAACAAGGCCCCTGTTGTTTTTGCAACGGCGAACAGAGAAATGTCAGCTACTGGAACAAATCTGAAAACACACCTCAACTCAACATCACCAGAGTTAAAGATCGGTACTATCAACATACGAAGCCTGAATGGCAAAGATATGGAGCTAGCTGAGGAATTAGATAAGTACCAGATCGACATAATAGGGGTGACTGAAACAAAAAAGATAAAAATTGGTGAGATCTTTCTGAGCAATAAATACAAAATGTTATATTCAGGCAATGACAATCAAGGAAAAGAAGGAGTAGCCATAGTATTCAAAACAAAGTACGAGGCTAATCTTCTTGAATGGCAGGCAGTCTCAAGTAGAGTGATGTAGGCAAATATAAGAATGGGGAACTGGACAATGAGACTTATTTGTGCCTATGGTCCCACAGAAGGTTCTGCTAAGACAGAAGTGGAGGAATTTTTTGAGGCTTTAGAAAAAGCAACTGACACAATGAAAAAGGAAAAGTTGATCCTTGTTGGGGATCTGAATAGCAGAGTAGGAAATGATTGTGAGACATACAAAAATATTTTGTGAAAATTTGGAGAAAATAGCAAATCTAATAATAATGGCAAATACCTGTTGGATTTCTGCTCACGACATGGACTGGTTATTACTAAAACCATGTTCCAATATAAAAATGTGCACAAATTCACATGGAGAGAAGATGCAAAGAATAAGAAAAGTCTCATTGATTATATTATTGTTGATAGTGATGTTTTCTCCCTGGTACAGGACACCAGAGTGTGCAGAAGATTTGATATTAGAAGCAATCACTATTTAGTCTTGAGCAAGATAAAATTGAATTTCATATTGAAAAGAATAACATGTAAGAAAGTTTTAAAGTGAATAAAAGTTGAGCAGCTCTCAGATGTGAACTGTAGACTAAAATACACAAAGATTATTGAAGAAAAAATGAAAGAGTTTGAGAACAGGAACCAAACCTTGGAGATTCAGTCGCAAGCCTTGAAGAAAACCCTGATTGATTCAGCCAGAGAGGCATATGGTCAGGTTGTCTGCAAGGATAGAAAAATCAGGACTCCATGGTGAACCCAGGAAGTTAAAGAGGCAGTGAAGGAAAAGAAGAAATCATATCAAAAGTTCCTGGCAAATAAGTCAGCTTTTGCACTTAGAGAATACAGAGACAAATGTAAGAAAGTGAAACACTGTGTAAAACTAGCTAAACAAAAGTCATGGGAGGACTTTGGCAAGAACATAGAAAATAAATATCAAGAAGGTGGTAAGATATTCTTGAGGTTGTTGAAGAAGCTTAGAAATGGAGGCATGAGTGCTGTAAAAGGAGTTAGAGATGATAAAGGTGACATGAAAACATGAGAAAAAGATACCCTTGAAGTATGGAGTAATTACTTCGAAAAATTGCTAAATGAAACAAGCAGTGATAGCACAGTGGTAAAAAACACTCAAAAGGCATACAGTCAGGAATACATATCCATACTTGAAGTAGAAAAGCCATCGAAGGCTTGAAATGTGGAAAGGCAGCAGGTGTAGATGATATTCGACCAGAAATACTGAAGTATGGTAGTATAAAAGTCTTACAGTGGCTGCACTGCATAGTTCAGAAAGCCTGGACAGAGGGACGAATTCCGGATGATTGGAGTAGAGATCGAATAGTGCCCATATATAAAAAGGGAAATAAAACTGAATGTGAGAATTACAGAGGTATTTCCCTACTGAGTGTTCCTGGCAAGATATATGCAAGTATTATTATTATTATTAAACAAGACCTCATGGAGTCACAGGCTCATCTAGGAGGTCTTTTTATCTCACACACATCTCATCATACCGTATCTTAAACACATTCAAACTCCTTGCAGACACCACACTCTCAGGCAAGGCATTCCAGTCATTCACAACTCTGCACGAAAAAAACCTGCCTCTCACTCCCCTACTCACACCCTCTTTATACAGTTTCCAGGGATGAACTCTGGTGCTGCCCTGATCTCCCACTATTCTCTGTAGAACTTCTCCACCATTGATCCTATAACAACCCCTTACCAACTTGTAGGTCTCTATCATATCTCCCCTCTTCCTTCTCTCCACTAGACTCTGCAAATTACATCTTTTCAATCTTTTCTCATACTCGACATTCCAGAGGTCAGAAACTACCTTAGTCAGTCACCTTTGGATCCTTTCCAACATCTCTTCATCCTTCTGAAAACCAGGTGACCAAATCTGGGCACAATAGTCCATGTGTGGCCTAATGAAAGCCTTATACAATGGAACAAGAATCTCCCTACTTCTACACGTCAGTGTCCTCCTCATCATTCCCAGAAGTCTTTGTGTTGTCTTCACAATTTTGGCGATGTGTCCCCTAAATTTTAGATCCTTATATACTATCACTCCCAGATCTCTTATTTCCTCTACTTCCAACGATATATTCTCACCAATCATAAATTTTGCATCCCATCTTTGTTTTCCAAATTTTAAAACCTTACATTTTGCAACATTGAACTCACATCCCCATTTGCTTGCCCAATCACTCAATTTATTCAAGTCTTCTTGCAAGGCCACAACATCTTCACTACTCTTTATGGTTCGTCCCAACTTTGCATCATCTGCAAACAACTGAATATCTCCATCCAAATCTTCGCCAATATCATTAATATACAAGTTAAATAGTAATGGCCCTAAAACAGATCCCTGAGGCACTCCACTAGTGACTTTCCTTTTCCTGGATATTGCACCCCCATACACAACTTGTTGATACCTATCAGATAGCTGGTCTCCAATTCAATGCACTAATCTAATATCCAACCCCATCTGCTCTAGTTTGACTGTCAACTTATCATGAGGTACTCTATCAAAAGCTTTTGCGAAATCCAAGTATATTACTGTGTATCCTTCTCCTCTGTCCAAGGAAGCAGTCACTTTATTGTAATAAGTAAGTAGATTACTAAAACATGACCTCCCTTTAGCAAATCCATGCTGTCCATCAAAGATTATACCATTGTTCTCAACACAACTCTGGATCCTAGTTCTCACAAGCTTTTCCAACAACTTAACCACAACACCTGACACACAGATAGGCCTATAGTTTGATGCTTGAGTTCGATCACCTCCTTTATGAAGTGGCACAGTCTTGCCCTCCTTCCACTCTTTAGGACTTGACCAAGTGCAAGACTCATATTAAAAAAAAATATATCAAGGCAGGTGTCAACTCTCTGGCACATTCCTTCAGAATCCGTGGTGATATATTATCAAGTCCCACAGCCTTATTTACATCTAGTTTACTCAACTCCCCAAACACCTCTTGCTCACTTACAGTCAGTCTCTCCTCCCCATCATCAACTGCTCTTAATCTCTCCATGAAGTCACATTCACAAGATTGAAAGATCTTTATGAACTGCTCATTAAGTATCTCCACCACACATTCTGCAACAGCTGTCTTTATACCATTTCCTCCAATCAATGTCATCCTTCCATAATCATTCTTTCTTTTGCTGGCTACATATCGAAAGAACTCCCTAGGATTCTTTTTAGCTTCATTAGCTAACTACTGTTCATACCTCTCTTTAGCTACTCTCACCAACCAAGTCAAGTATACTTGAGAAATGGTTGAGAAGAATTGTGGAAGAAAAGCTTGGTAAAGAACAAGCTGGATTCAGGCCAAATAGAGGCTGTCAGGATCAGATCTTACTTTACGACAATAGTCGAGAAAGCATGAGAATATAACAAAGATCTGTATTTAAGTTTTGTCGATCTGGAAAAGGCATATGACAAGGTGCCAAGAGAGAAGCTATTCAATACGCTACAGTTATATGGTGTCAATGGGGCATTATATCAAGCAATGCTTAGAGTGTATTTGAGTTGTAAGTCGGCAGTTAGAATTGAAGGATGTACAGGAAGATGGTTTAATGTTTAATCTGGTGTGAGTCAAGGATGTACATTATCCCCTCTGTTATTCATTATCTATATGGATCACATTATGAAGGAAAGTGGTATTAAACATGATATCAGAATTGGAGATGTTAATGTCAACTCTTTGCTTTATGCAGATGATGCTATACTTCTGAATAAATCCGCTACAAGTTTGCAAGATTCTCTAAGTTGAATAACTGTTGTAATTGATGTGGTATGAAGGCCAGCATTGAAAAGACAAAGCCAATGAAAATAGGTAGAATTGTTGAAATTGTCAACTATGTTGTGAACTGGGAACCAGTGCAACAAGTAAAACATTTCAGCTACTTAGGCACGATTTTTAGTGAAGATGGTAAATTAAATATGGAAATAGACAACAGAATCAACAAAGCTGGTATGGTAGGAAGTCAATTGAATAAATTCATGTGGAATAAGAGAGAAATTAGTCGGAACACTAAATTAGCTGTATACAAGACAGTGTTCAAACCAGTTTTAACTTATGGATCTGAGAGCTGGGTCAGAAGTAAAACACTTGACCAAAGACTAGAGACTGCAGATATGAGAGTCCTGAGAAAGATTTGAGGCGTGAACAGATGGCAATATCATATTAAAAACAAGGATATTAGGAAAGAACTTGACATTGTCAGCATCCAGGAATGCTTTAGCAGAGCTAATCTCAGAATGGGCGAGGAAAGATTAGCAAAACAAGTGTTCTCTGCCAGGTTGGCAGGAAAACGACCCAGAGGAAGACCAAGATATAGATGGATTGATACGGTATAGTGTGCCTTAAACGATAGAAATATAAGATCTGATAATGATAATATTGGAGTCTCGACAAGTAATAGACTGATTTGGAGGAAAATTGTAGATAGGAAGTTAGTAATTATGCAAATTTTTCATGTAGTACTATCATATCCTGTTCACCCCTTGACGGTACATATCAGGAATTTGATGATGATGTTATGGTAATTTTATTAAATTTCCTAATTTGAAACATATGCAGAACACTATTGAAACCTTTCATAAAAACTTCTTGCTTCATGCAATTTATGTGTGTGCCTTGTTTGTTTTTGGAAAATATTAATAGTACATATTTATTTTGTGCTTATTTTCTGTTAATAAAATTTACACTTATGCTATACATTTTAATTTAAAGAAGTTATAAAGAATTATTATTGAATATTGTTATTATGTTTTATTGTCTAGACATTTTTAAATTTTACTTTCTGATTTTTGGATGTTTGGTTTTGAAACAGGTGCAACTGGTGATCGATTAAAAGAAGCAACAAAAATCAATCTCTCTTTATCAGCACTGGGAAATGTGATTTCAGCACTTGTGGATGGCAAATCAAAACATATACCATATAGAGACTCCAAATTGACAAGATTGCTACAAGATTCCCTGGGTGGAAATACGAAAACTCTCATGGTTGCTTGCCTTTCTCCTGCAGATAATAACTATGATGAAACTCTTAGCACTCTTCGTTACGCCAACCGAGCAAAAAATATTCAAAATAAACCAAAAATTAATGAAGATCCCAAAGATGCATTGTTAAGAGAATATCAGGAGGAAATACAAAGACTTAAAGAAATGCTGAATTGCCAAAATCCGGTTAAAGAGTTGCATACTGGAAAAATATCTAGAAATAGTAAGATTTTATGATATAGAATTCTGAAAGATTTCATGTCACCCCGAAATTGTAACACACACGCAATCAACACACAATGTATTAAGATGTATGTAGCAAATCTTATTTATCTGGACTTACAGAACTGAAAGCCAATTGTTGGCTGTTAAAGGACTGAGTGGAAGTTTTTTATGAGGAATATTTTCTGATATATGCTTAGTGGGTCCTATTAATGGACTTTGAGACTGGAATGGAGCTCCAGTTTTAAAATGGTAAGTTGTGTTTTAAAACAGGTTGATATGTGTAAATTACCAAAAACAAGATGGTCATGAAATTAAATTTTAAATTTAGTTTTGTGAGCACCTTGTTTTTGGTAATTTATGTTTATTAACATGTTTTAAAATGTAGCTTATCATTTTTATAAAGGGAAGTGCCATTTTGTTTAAATAAGTTTTGCTATGTACAATCATGTTGAGTTTACAGTTTTGAATGGGATTATGGAGATATGATGTTACAGAGGAAATTACTTGCCAGTCTTAAAAAAAAAAAAGTGATGAACACACAATGCTAAACAATAATGAAGATATATTGCTTTTCATTAGAACATTCTGAGGACAACTAATAGTGAAATTATCTGTTCTCAGTGTAAAAAAAAAAAAAAAAAAAAAAAAAGTTATTATCATGTCATACTTAATATAATATACTTGGTATAAATATGTGTGGACATATGAATATAATTTCTTGTGCATAATGGATATTCACAGTAACACTGAATTATTGTAACACAGTAAGGAAATTAATGTTTTGCAATAATAACGCACTTCCATTAAATAAATTTCAATTGGATAGTGTTTCTTTTTGACACCTACATGGTGAGTTTGTGATTTATTTTAAAATCCCAAATGAATATTTACTTTATGACAAAATAGTAGTTGTTTTCTTCTTTGTGATGAAATAGACATCGAATTTGATCTTTTAAAATTTTGATCATTTAAAATTTTGACACAGTTATCAAACATTAAATAAAAGATTTTTTTTTTTTTTGTAAAGGATGTTAAAGAGTCTTTTTTTTCCCCCCTTTTGGTAAAGGATTTTAAATTGACCTATTAAGTAATTTGAATTCAATACAAAATTATATACTTACCTCTGCAAATATGTTCTTTAAAACTGAACTTGCAACAGCCACATTTCTCAATGTTATAGCAACATTTCACGCTTACCTCCTATCTTTTTCTTTAAGTGCTTTTCCTAATAGAGTTCAGCGACCGCCTTTGCCAATTCACTTCTGTCTTTAGTGGCTCTGTGTTCAGTTTAGTCCATGTCCTAAGTAGGTAGCAGTTTTTCTTCTTTTCACAATATTAATTAATTCTTGATTTTTATTTATTTGTCTCAGTATCTCTTCATTTCTCACCTTTTCTGTCCATGGGATCTTGAGCATCGTTATAAATATCCATATTTCAAAGGCTTCCAGTTTTTTTTTATTATATTTGCCTTTAACGTCTATGTTTCAACTCCATATAGTAAATTTGATCATTATTAGCACTTCGTCATTCATACTCGAATTTCAATGTTTAAGTCGTTGTTAAACATCGACAATCAAACTGTTTTACAATTTCAGTTCTTGATTTTATCTCCTTTTCACAGACCAAACTTTCATTTAGCCAGGATCCCAGGGATTTGAATTTGTTCACTTGTTCGATTTTATTTCCATTTAGAATTAAGTCAGCTGTTATTGAAGGGTTGTTGCTTATTATCATTTTTTTTTTGTGTTAATTTTTAGGCCCATTTCTGTGCTTTCTTTGTTGACACATTCTAGGAGTCACTGAAGATCTTGAATATTTATTGCAATTAAAGCAGTATAATCTGCCTAGCATAAGTTATTTATTAATTGGCCATTTATGATTACTATTTCCTTTCTTCCTTCTAAGGCCTTGAGGAAATAAGACTTCTGAGTAGATGTTAAATAGAAGTGCAGATAGTACACATCCTTGTTTCACACCTCTTTTAATTTTGATATTGCTTGTCCTGATGTAGTCTGTTAGGACAGATGCAGTCTTGTCCCCATTAGAGATTTTTAATGATTCTTACATCCTTATCATCTAGGCCTATTTGTTCAAGATTATATTCCTTAAATTTATTAAGTCTTTTCTGTTATAAGAAAATAGTGCCTTAATGTATTCAATCCAAACTTGTTCTTTTTTAGATGTTTTTAGGATTATCTCTCCTTTGTTAGTCCTAAGTAGCATAGGATGATTTTTCATTAATCTCGAATTCTTTAATTTTTTTTTTTTGTGAAGATTGAAGTCATCGTGTTTTTTTGTAGATCCTCAAATTCATTACATTTTTCTTTCATCCAGTTTCTTTTGCCTCTTTTATTTTAGATTTTATCTTTACCCCTGTCTTTATATTTTGTAGTATCTTTATGCAGTCTGCATTGGTCCATAAGGGATAAGATCTTGGCACTCATCCAATCCTTATGAGATGTACTATAACCCAGTATTTCTGTACTTACTTTTAATAAATCTTCTTTTAGTTTCTTTCATAATTCATTCACTTCTAGTTCGTCATCATTGGAGTTCCAAGGAATTTTTCTATTATGTTCTAATTTAAGTGTTTTTTTATTTTTATTTTTGTGTTCAAGTTTTTTAAATTTAGTTTTTTTCATCTTTTTTGTTTTCTGGATTTTCTTTAATCTCAATTTGATTTCTGCTACTAGTGGATTATGGTCTGAACCAATGTTAGCACTAGGATAGATCTTTACACTACTTCTAAAACATTGACTAAGATGTAATCAATTTGGTTTCTGACTATACTGTTGCTATTGCCTTATAGAGATTTCCATATGTAGGGTCTTCTGTTTGGCAGCTCAAACTACATATTTGTGATTATTAGGTCTTCTTGACAAAATTGTATTAAGCTATCTACTCTATCATTTCTTATTCTAAGTTCAAACTGTCCTACTGTGACTCCAGATGCACCTTTCCCTACTTTTGCATTAGTCTCCCATGATGTTGATGTCATGTTTCTTTGTCATTTTGAGTTCTTTCAGTTGAGAATAGAAAAGGTCAATTTCTGCATCATCCTTGTCTGTAGTCAGTGCATATACTTGTATAACATCGATGTTGATTGCTTTGCCCTTGAGTTGTAGGAGCATTAACTTATCAGAGAATGGAATAAAATTGAGTACACTTTTGGGTGTGTCTTTACTTATTAATATTCCTACTTCGTGAGTATTATTACTGCTTCCAGAGTAATATTAAAGAAATTCTCATTTCTTTAATAACATTTCTTAGCTTTCCATCTTCAAACATAGTTTTACATTCCATTTTCCTATTTTGATTGGTTCGCTGGAGATTCTTAGCATCCCTGTCCCATTTAAGGGATGCCGGGAACTTGGGACCATTATTCTTGTTGTGTTTGCCATGGTGGCTGGTCTCGGGGAAGGTGAATGCAGTAGTTTCCTCTCTTGCTTTCTGCATTGCACTACTGTGGCCATTACAAAAGTTCTATCCAGTCTTGAACCTTGTCAGTGTCATTCATCTTCAGCCTCATGATCAGTATGGTGTACGCTGTTACTTGCAACCATAGAAGTTAATTTGTCATATCTGGCTACTCTCTAATCCCCCCCCCCCCCCAAGACTAACATTAAAACTTGCAAGATGCTTCAGGCCTCCATGCAGTTGGTGATCTTATATTGGATGATGAAATAATTCAACTACCACCTAAAGACATTCAGAACATTCAACCTATATTTACATGACAGCATAATCATCGTCTCAAACTAACATTATCTATATGCCACATGCCTGAATACATACACTAACTCAACAAGGGCAAAACTATAATAAATTAATGAAAGAACAGTAGAATTCACATACTTGTGCTAAATGTTTGAATAGTGGTCTTTATTTTATTTTATTATTATTTTTAATTAGTGCTTTTAGGCTGGTAGGAAGATAATGGAGTGCACCAGAATTTGTTCTAAACCAATTCATTAGTTCTTTTACATTTTCATGGTTTTTGTATCGCTAAAGCTATTTTAAGTTTAATTTAAAATAATTAAATTTGATTTTTGTAGTGTCTTTGTTTTCATCCAAATCAGATGAAGTGATTTTTTTTTTTTCCAGGGCATGCTGTATTAATCCACTTTCGAGTTGTTATTATTGTAGTATGAACTAGTATGAACACCTAAAGAGAGTCCAAACTCATCACAGGAGATCCAAACTATTTACGCAAACTGTCATACCTCTCCTTGAATCCCTTACAGCCAATGCTCAAAAATGCCACTGTCAACCCATCCCATTCCATTCATTCACCACTCTCCAAGCGAAAAATCTGGTTCTCACATCCTTACTAACATTGCCTTTATTCAACTTCGTCTTGTTCTGCACCATCTTGCCAAATTCTGGGACATTTCTCCTATATCGGTCCTATAAAACCCTTGTAACTTATCACCTCGCAGATTGCCCACCATTTTGGTTATTTGCCTCTGAATCCTCTCCACCATTTCCTCATCCCCCAAGAAGCCCAGCAGACCAGACATGAGCACAGTAATCCAGATGTGGACATATCAAAGTCTTATAGAGAGAAATAAAAACAATGTTATCTCTACTAATAGTTTGAGCTATCTTAGCAACTTTAGCAGTATGCCCTCTAAACCTCAACTCATTGTCTACCACTATTCCTAATTCCTAAGCTTCATCTATTTCCTTGAGCACAGTTCCATCTATGTGTTACGCAGCATGTATTTATGTGGAGAAACTTGACTTTTCTCCACATTAAACAGATAACAATTATCTTTTTCTCATACTGACAGTCTATTTAAATCATCCAACATGCCTCCACATTGTCTTGATTAACTATTACTCTACCTAATTTTGCATCATCAGCAAACAACTGAATATTTCCTTTCATATTATTTTCTATATTGTTTATGTACAAAATAAACAGTAGTGGTCTTAGTACAGAACTTTGTGGCCAACTGCTTTCTTCTG
The DNA here is from genome assembly GCF_054136105.1 of Typopeltis vanoorti. Lineage (NCBI taxonomy): Eukaryota > Metazoa > Arthropoda > Arachnida > Uropygi > Thelyphonidae > Typopeltis > Typopeltis vanoorti. The sequence continues at coordinate 58,931,534 of NC_143565.1, read as the reverse complement.
GATACTGCACCTCCATATATCATTTTCTGATATCTCTCCAGCAGCTCCTCTTTTCCACATTACCCGTGTCACAATCATTCCAATTTGTTCTAATTTGTGTGTAATAGTGCTCTATGTGGTATTCTGTCAAATGCCTTTGCAAAATCCAACAGAATCATCATGTAGCCATTGCCTTTATCTAACTGAGTTGTCACTCTATTATAAAAAGTTAGTAAATCACAAAGCCATGTTGCTCATTATAGAGTATCATATTCTTATCCACCCATTATTGAATTTTCTTTTTGAACAATTTTTTCACTACTTTTACCACCACTTCTGAGATACTGATTAGTCTATGATTTGATACTGCAGTCTTAGAACCACCGTTATTCAAAGGAATTATTTTGGCCTTTTTCCAATCCCCTCTTCTAGAACCTGAGACTTAAGTTAAAGAGCCTAGTCAGAGGCATTTCCAATTCCCTTGCACATTCTTGCAAAATGCAAGCTAATATCTCATATAATCCCACAGTTTTATTTACATTGAGATTCTGCAATATCCTAAGGACTTCCAATTCATCCACCTCTGTTCCCATATCATGCTCTGTCACATGTCACAGCATTAACATCACTCAGATGATATACTCTTGCAAAAGTGAACACTTAGTAACTCAACAATTTTATCTGCTTCTGTCACCTTGTGTGAACCTCTGTAGCTCAGTCAGTATAGACGAAGCCCTTTGGTCAGAAAGACCTGGGTTCGATTCCTGTCAGTGATGTGAGGAACCTTTATCTGGTCTCTTTCAACGAAAGGTGTTAGCTGGTCTCTTACGGAGGTAGTGGGGGGGTTTTCACCCAGAAACTAGGATTTTAGTTCCCCCCCCCCCAGAACAGGTAAACTGGCCCCATGAAACACATGAATTACAGTCATGAATACATCCCAGCCATATGCCGGTCCTGAGCCCCGATAATATTGGGGAGGCTGGGGAAAGCAATGGTGAATTACCCTGTAAAAATCTCACCAGGAATACTTTGTGGGCAATGCCTACAAAGTCACCGATGGTTGGAAACGACTGAAAGGGAAAACCAGGTGTCACCTTGTCACCATCAGCACTCATTAATTTCCTCTTACTTGCCATGTAATGAAAGAACACTTTGAGATTTCCTTTGACCTGCTCGGCTAATTTCTTATCATTATCTGATTTTGGCTTCTTTACCATGCTGATCACCTTTCTCCTTATATACCCTTCACAAAAATTATTTATCTTTCAGCAGTGCTCATAACGACACAACACATACAGTATGCCACCCCCACGTGCCTTATCCTATGACACGTGTAGGTAAGTTATTTTTTTGGAATGCTAGTAATCTTTTCAAAATAACAGTAGATACTTTAAATACTCAGGAGTATAGGAGGGAGGGGGGTCCTTACAGCCTTTGATCTCTCAACTAGGATGGGAAATATGCATTATCCAGTTGTTTGTAGATTATTCTAATTATGTGACATTTCAGATGATTATTATTATTATGAGTGTCCCTCCAAGAAATCATCTAAGGAAGGTCCATTTTAACACATACATATTACATCTCTACTTGAACATATTTACTGAAGCTGCACTTAAAACATCTAATGGTAGTCCATTCCAAACTCTCAAATTCTACAAGAAAAACATTAACTTTACATGCTTCCCTAAAACATCTGTATCCTGCTTCCAGGAATGCTCCCTAATTTTTCCTCTGCCATCAATGTATATTACTTTCTATTCCTCCTCTATCTGTTCCTCAAACTTGGAAGACAACATTCTAATAGTCTACTTTCATATGCACAGTTCTATAAGCCAGTTATAATTTTGGATACTCATGCTGAATATTTCATCCATCTCCACATTCCCTTGGAACACAGATCTGTGCATAGTAATCCAGATGTTGTCTTGTAAAGTCAGAGAATAACTTCCTTATTCCAGCAAATTAGTGTTTTTTTTAACAGCATTTATCTCACATGATGCTGAAGGATCAAAGCTGTATAACTGAGAGGAGACCCCCACATAGCCTTTAAAGGAATGTGGAGAACCGACCAGAACTTCTGACATAATGTCCAATCCTCACTTTCTCGTGGTCACCCTGTTAGATATCTACCTGGATACTGAATGAATGAGGATGGGCTGGCAATTTGGGATTTTGCCAACCAAATTGTATTCTTATTGGCTTAAACCAAAATAGAAAATTATGGTACAATATGACAGAATTTCATGCCAGCTGGGGCATTGCCCCGTTAAAGAAGGCCCCCCTCATTGTTTTTGCCAAGGAACCAGGGCAAACAGTGAAAAGTCAATTACTGGAACAAATCCTAAAACATACCCCCAACTCAACATCATCAGAGTTCAAGATCGGTACTATCAACATAAGAAGCCTGAATGGCAAAAAAATGGAGCTAGATGAGGAATTGGATAAGTACAAATCGACATAATAGGAGTGAACTAAAACAAAAAAATTAAAAAACTGGTGAGATCTTTCTTAGCAGTAAATAAAAAATGTTATATATTTTATGCTTCAAGGAAGCATAAAAAATATAACAATTCTTTTCTCCTTCAAGGAAAAGGAGTAGCCATAGTATTTAACACTAAAAATGAGGCTAATCTTCTTAAATGGCAGGCAATCTCAGGGTAGAGTGATGTTGGCAAATATCAGAATGGGTAACTGGACAATGAGACTTATTTGTGCCTATGGTCCCACAGAAGGTTCCACTAATGTAGAAGTGGAGGAATTTTTCAGGTTTAAGAACAAGCAACTGACACGATGAGAAAGGAAAAGTTAGTCCTTGTTGGGGATCTAAAAAATAGCATTTGCAGGAAATTTGATGAGGGGTTCTTCTGGAGAGCTTCCTAGAATAGTATTGCAGGTAATGGTGGAGGGAAAGAAAGGAAGAGGAAGACCCAGATTTCAATGGAAATACAACATCAAAGATTGGACATGCTGTTCATCAGCTGCAATTCTCTTAAAGAGGAGGCCACAGGATTAGATTAGTGTGCTTTTGCTTACCACACTAGTTACCTTTCTGGTCTGTGTTTTGTCTGTTCGTGTGCCTGCAAGTCACCTTTCTCCTTAAATTCCCACCCCAATTGTTTCTTTTTTTGCAGTTCAAGCTTAAAACTGATCCAAGCAATCTCCTAAGCTTGTCATACTTACCAGCCTGTTAATTCCATATGTACTCTGTCTTAATTGAAAATTCCACACATTTAGCCACCTCCCAGGTCAAAACCTTATGTTTGTTCTCACCAATTAGTATCAGCATTTTCATATTCATTATAAACAAATTCTCAGATGCAATTATTGGATCGAGCACTCTCGAACCCCTAGTATATTCCATTACATGCTGTCTCAGGTAGTTATCCCTTAGTGACTGCATAAAATCCATTTCCTTTCTCCCTTGTGTTCTCTCCTCCTCTCGATCAATGTTATTTTAGTTGAAATCCCCCATAATAATTATCTGTCCTCCACTCATTGAGTCTATTTGCCTATGCATACTATCTCCATCATCTCCATAATAATGGCAAATATCTGTTGGATTTCTGCTCAGGAGATGGACTTGTTATTACTAACTAACACTATGTTCCAACATAAAAATGTGCAAAATGTGCAAGAGATCTTGCTTGTTCTCTCCAAGTTCACATGGAGAGAACAAGCAAGGAATAAGAAAAGTCTCATTGACTATGTTAATGTTGATAGTGCTGTTTTCTCCCTGGTGTGGGACATCAGGGTGTACAGTGGATTTGAAATTGGAAGTGATCACCATTTAGTCTTGAGCAGAATAAAATTGAATTTCATATTGAAAAGAAGAACATATAAGAAAGTTTTAAAGTGAATAAAAGTTGAGCAGCTCTCAGCTATGAACTGCAGACTAAAATACACAAAGATTATTGAAGAAAAATGAAAGAGTTTGAGAACAGGAACCAAACCTTGGAGATACAGTGGCAAGTCCTGAAGAAAACACTGATTGATTCAGTTAGAGAGGCATGTGGTGAGGTTGTCTGCAAGGATAGAAAAATCAGAACTCCATGGCGGACACAGGAATTCATTTTAGAAAAATTATGGACTCTACAACTGTGTTATAAATAACTGTTTTAATTGCCTGTTGTTTTGACTTCATATTAAGGTTATCACTATCAGCAATAACATAGTCAATGAGACACCTGACTTCGCTGAATTACATTTCGCACAGTATGCTAAAGAGACAATGATTTGATCAATAGTTATTCTACTGACATGACCTCTAGTGAGATTAGAATAAAAAATTAAATAAATAAAAATCCAGGCTACTAGAAAAAACTTGACCTTTACTCAAAACCAGGTACAAAATTTAAAATCTGAACTTTCAAGTTACTTGAATGGGTTATTCTTGAGAGGATTACGGGCAACTCGGCAAACCATATTCTTCAATCAAAGAAAGAAAATCTCATATCCAAATTTCATAGACTAAAAGATCGACAATATTTGGAAAACCAATGAACATGTTTGAATTTCTCCGCAGTGAATGTAAACAACCAACCAGCCAGTGATAAAAACAACCAACCAGAAGCAAGAAACAACAGGAGCCACCAATTGCCTTCAGTTAACATAGTCAACCTATCCAACCATGCCTTAAACAAAGATGAACTCTCGTTACTTAGCAAAGGTTTAAACTTTGCTATAGCACCCGGATTGATTAACAAACTGGATTTTATTTATAATATTGAAAGAGGCTTAAGATTCATCTGAACTACCATAGCATATATAATATATGTTTAGAAACCACTAACATTTTAAATGTAAATTATAAGAAAACAATAACGAGCAACTTTATGAAACACGAATTAACATCAATGATATCACTAAAATCAAATCCGGACATCATAATTACTAGAGCCAATAAAGGCAGTGGCACAGTTATTATAAATCAAACCACATATTTAGAAAAAATGAATCTGATACTCTTGGACAACAGTACCTCTCAACTTCTTAACTATGACCCAACCAATAGAATAAAAAAGAAAACAGAGAAGCTACTTAAATCAATCACTACATGTCTCGAAGATACAGTCAAAAAATTACTTCTACACTACACTCGTTCTATGGTCTACCAAAGATTCACAGACAAAACCCACCACTTCGACTGATAGTCAAAGGTATAGACAGCCCTAATTATCACATAGCCAAGAAATTTGCATCAACACTCAAGGAGTTGGTAGGTCATTTCCCCTCCTATATCAGAAACACACAACAATTTATAAACATAATCAAAGATTTTACATTAGAAAAAGATGATTTATTAGTCGGTTTTGATGTCTCTGCCCTCTTCACGAATGTCCCAATCAATGACGCAATCCTTCTTTTGCAGGACAAATTCCCTCTCGATATCATGACACTCTTTGCACATGTATTACATTCTGGTTATTTTGTGTGGCCAAACGCTTTCTACCTACAAAAAGAAGGCACAGCCATGGGCTTGCCATTATCCCCCCCTCCCCCTTATTGCTAACTTTTATATGGCATATTTTGGGCAATGTGCTCTAGATTCCTCTCCTTTAAAACCCAAAGTCTGGCTTAGATATATTGATAATGGTTTTGCTATCTGGCCACTGGACATTAGACACTTTCCTCAGCCACCTATACAAACAACACAAATGCATACAGTTCACAATTCAGATTAAAAAGCAGAACACACTTCCGTTTCTAGATACACTTATCACTCATCTTCCTTCTGGCAGTCTTTCCTTCACTGTTTACTGGAAACTGACACATACTGGCCAATATATACACATAAACTCCTGCGACCACCCAACATAAAAACTAGGTGTCATTAATACTCTAAACAGGGTGAAGATTTGCCCCAATGAACAAGCACTCAAAGATGAATTTAAAGTTATCAGCAATATTTTCTTAAAAAAATGGTTACAGCCAGAATACTATCAACAAAATTCTCTACAAGACCTCCACTAAAAAACAAAGATAAACTAGACTACAAGAAAACTATAACCATTCCATACATTAAAAGGACATCAAATAAAATAAACAGAATGCTACAGAAATACAACCTTACCGCCACCTTTAAACCTCCTGCAAAATTAAAGAACTTACTCAACTCATCTAAAGACCCACTGGTCCCCCCCTGGAGTATACCATATTCATTGCACTTGTAATCTACCTTATATAAGGGAAACAGGATGTACAATTCCTGTTCAGACAAAAGGAACATAAACAACACATTAAATATAATAACTACGGTGAAGCTGGATTTTCTGATCATGCCCTGAACACTTTACATTGAATTGACTGGAAAAGCACTGGTCTTTTACATCACACCAAAATATGCTATGAACATAAATTTAAGGAAGCCTGTGAGATTCTTATCAACCACCCTGATCTTAACAATAATGACAGTCTAAAAATCCCAAGCATATGGAAGGTACATATTCTACCCACTTAACCTTTTTCCCTAAGAGTTAACTATAAATAGGACCATAAGTAATTCAGAATGTTAAATCTAATATAACAATTGTCATGTTAAATTAGGACATCATTGTTACTGTAGGCAAACAATCTATATGAAAGAATGTGTCTCTGATGTTATCTTAAATAGAATATAGCTTTGATGTAGTTTTTAATTAAGCAGTTAATTAATTAATTTATTTTTATTTGTATTTATTTATTTATATTTTATTCTAATTTCACTATGCCACTAAGCGGTCATGCCAGTAGAATAATCGTTGATCAAATCATTGCCTCTATAGCATACTGCATGAAATGTAATTCAGCTTGCCTCTGTTTATATGTGTATACTCCAGATGATGACTTTAATATGAAGGGCAAAACATCAAGAAATTAAAATAGTTATTTATAACATGGATATAGAGTCCATAATTTGTCTAAAACAAACGCTGATCACTGTATAACACTAAAGAAAAGCGGACACAGGAAGTTAAAGAGGCAGTGAAGGAAAAGAAGAAAGCATATCAAAAGTTCTTGGAAAATAAGTCAGCTTGTGCTCTCAGAGAATACAGAGACAAATGTAAGAAAGCTAAACACTGTGTAAAACTAGCTAAACAAAAGTCATGTGAAAACTTAGGTAAGAACATAGAAAATGAATATAAAGAAGTTAGTAAAAAATATTCTGGAGGTTGTTGAAGAAGCTCAGAAATGGAGGAATAAAAAAGTGTAATAGTCTTATGAATAATTGTCAAGAAAAAATTCAACATAATGAACAGGATTGACGAGTTCACCAAACAAAAGGTACGCAATCTCGAAGGTTTAAAATGCAAAAAAGCTAGGTATTTAAACCATCTGACTTTTTTAAAAAGATGTAGAGACAATAGCGTGATCCCAAAATTTCTTCGTTTGAAACAATTTTATAAAACTAGACAAGCCAACTTGATTTACCAACGAACTTCGTATGCTCTTCTTAGAGAAAGAATTCGCCATACGAGATTCATGCTTAGCAAAATAGACTCACAGTGCTATAATTTATTCACAGATATCTCTAATAATCTTGACACTGAGACATGGCAACTATTAGACAATATGATTAACCACAGTTTTACCAAAACATTTAATCACAGCAAAAAGACACAAATTGATAAATTCAATTTACTGTATGATAATCATAACAACTGCAAACCTTCTCTACCAGATAAGCAAGTGATAATTAACCTATCTAAACACGTTTTAAGTAAACCTGAGATCTCTATCCTCAAAAAAGGTTTCAACTTTGCTTTAAAACCCACTGTCATTCCTAAAATAGAGTTCATCTGCAACTTAGAAAAAGCCTTCTCATTACTACCAGCTCCAACAGCTAATGACTTGTGATTAAAAAGCAGCATAATCCTTTCAGCTCAGTCAAGATCTCTTAACACCAACTCTAACCAAATGGAAAGAAGAACGCTTCTCAAATTAAGGAATAATAAAGATATCATCATACTCAAAGCCGACAAAGGTAATAATACAGTTATATTAAATACTTCAGATTATAAAGAAAAAATTAAAAATCTATTATCTGACAGGTCTGTATATGAAGTTCTCAGTAGAGATCCTACCACTAAAAATCATAATGACACCAATGAATTATTACGTGGAATGAATAATTGGCCTATAGAAATCATAAAAAAATTAAAATCGATGCACCCACTTACTCCTGGATTGTATGGCCTTCCAAAAATTCACAAAGAAGGTATACCATTACGTCCAATAGTTGATGGAATCTATTCTCCCACTTACCAACTATCCAAGTATCTTGCAAAGATTTTACAACACATTCACGTCTCGGATACTTATATTAAAAACTCAGAACATTTTATAGATAAAATAAAAAACATCCCTATTTTTGAAGAGGATATACTAGCAAGCCTGGACATCACATCTCTGTTTGCTAACATTCCAGTGGTTGAAGTCATCAACATCTTAGACAAATTGTTCCCAAGAAACATCACTACTTTGTTCAATCACTGTTTAACTTCTAACTATTTCATTTGGCAAGAAACGATCTACAAACAACTCACTGGATTAGCTATGGGTAGCCCCCTCTCACCTCCTTGTGCTGACTTATTCATGGAAGATCTAGAGAAAAAAATCTTAACCCAGATCTTTCCAAAACCGAAAATTTGGTACAGATATGTAGATGACATCTTTATCATTTGGGATCATACAAAAGAACTAATGAATTACCTCAACCAAATCAATAGTTTCCACAATACCATCAAATTCACATTCGAAATGGAAAAAGATAAAAAACTGCCATTCCTTGACATTTTAATAAAGAAACAATCCAATAATAGTATCAACCTATCTGTATACAGAAAACCTACAAATACTGGACGTTACCTCCATTTCAACTCAGCTCATCACATAGCTCAGAAACTTAGCATTATCCATAGTCTCAAGAAAAGAGCTATACAGTATACGACAGACAAGGATGACCTACTAACGGAATTAACCACAATATCCAGAGAACTTTCTTTAAATGGTTACCCTAAAAGACTCTATAACAAGATTCTATTTACTGATATACCACAATGTACTGATGTATTGGACGTCATCACAAACGTGATGACGTCCAATACATCAGTACAATTACAATTCCTTTTGTCAACAACCTTTCCAAGAAATTAGCTAACCTTTTAAAACCATTCAAGATCAGAGTGGCATTCAAACCAATCAATACTATTCGGAAATTTTTAAGATCACCGAAAGATCCTCACTCATTCTACAAATACTCTGGAGTATATAATATTCCTTGCTCATGTGGTATTAGTTATGTAGGTCAGACATCTAGAAGCTTCGAAACGAGAAAGAAAGAACACATAGGATATGTCAGAAATAACAGACAAGACATTTCAGGCCTTTCATGCCACTTTGCCTCTACTAACCATCACATTGAGTGGGATAAGAGCCTTATGCCATACATAGAAGATAACTACCATTCAAAAACCTTTAATGAAGCAGCTAGCTACAGTCGTCCGTAAAACTGAAAACCTAAACAAGAATCAAGGTCTAATTTTACCAGAAATTTGAAAAACTTTTATCAGATCATTAAATATCAAAGAAATGAACTTTCATAACAATTTCGTCATGAGTCATCACGAATAAATCACGTTAACGAGACACGCACATTGTCACGCACAATACCAATTTTTGTATGATTTAGAACCATCGGTTATAACCTAGTCTGTAACCTTCATTTTGTGCTTACTGATTTGTATTCCCTGAGGATGCCAATAGAAACAGATTGGCGAAACATGTAGGAGGATAAAAATAAAGCTACTTGATAAAGATTTTATAAAAAAGTGTAATAGTCTTATGAATAATTGTCAAGAAAAAATTCAACATAGATCATGGAAATATAATGAAGATCTGTATTTAAGTTTTAGAACTTAAATACAGATCAAGAAATTTATTTTAATTTCTTGATGTTTTATATTTCTTGATGTTATTGAAAAGGCATATGACAAGGTGCCAAGAGAGACAGAAGCTATTCAAAAATGCTACAGTTATCTGATGTCAATGGGACACTATATTAATGTTAAATCTGGTGTTACACAAGGATATACATTATCCCTCTGTTATTCATATCTATATGAATCATATTATGAAGGAGAGTGGTATTAAACCTGATATCCAAATTGGAGATGTTAATCTCAACTCTTTGCTTTATGCAGATGATGTTATGCTTCTAAATAAATCCACTATAAGTCTGCAAGATTCCCTCACTATGAATAACTGTTGTAATAGATATGGTATGAAGGTCAGCAATAATAAGATAAAGACAATGAAAATCGGCAGACGCATTGAAAATATCAACTGCATTGTGAATTGAGAACCTGTAGAACAAGTAAACATTTTAACTACTTAGGATGATTTTTAATGAAGATGGTAAATTAACTATGGAAATAGACAACAGAATCAACAAAGCTGGTATGGTAGGAAGCCAACTGAATAAATTTATATGGAATAAGAGAGAAATTAGTTAAATATCGAATTGTATATAAGACAGTGTTTAAACCAATTTTAACTTATGTATCTGAGAGCTGGGTCAGATTGACCAAAGACTGGAGACTGAAATATATCACTAGCGATATCATATTAAAAATGAGGATATTAGGAAAGAACTTGACATTGTCAGCATCCAGGAATGTGTTAGCAGAGCTAATCTCAGGTGGTATGGTAACCTAAACAGAATGGATTGGAAAGATTAGCAAACAAGCGTTCTTTGCCAGGTTTGCAAAAAAAAAAAAGTCCCAGAGGAAAACCAAGATATAAGTGGATTGATACAGTAAAAAGTGACTTAGAAGATAGAAATATAAGATCTGATAGTTGGAGTCTTGACAGATAACATACTGATTTGGAAGAAAATTGTAGGTAGGAAGTTAGTAATGATGTAAATTTTTCATGTAGTGTTATCATATCCTGTACATGCCTTGAGGGTACATGGCAGAAATTTAATGATGATGACCCCACATAATGACTTATAACCACCTTAGCAGTGTGGCTCATAAATGCCAAAACTCTAAGCTTCATTATCGACTTCCAGCAAATTTCCATTACTGCAATACTCTGTCTATAATATCCTTCATCAAAAATGCATAACCTTGCATGAGGTAACATTGAACTTATATTCATTTTCATTTGACCATATGAGCTGTCTGTTTAAATGAACGAAAAGCTTATTTATGATCCTATATAGTATTTACCATGGGTGGGTTAAGGATTGTTTTTCTATGTTTATTGCTATCAATTTATTTTATTTTTGTCAGGTTTGGAAACTCTGCTCTAGAAACCAAACATGGAACTTTTTCAAACCACTTCAGGCCTCCAATAAGCAGAGTGGTGGTCTCACACATAGCGATGAAATCAATCTCCCACCTAAAGACATTCACAAATATCTATGTCCACAGCAGGATTTGAATTTGCAGCCTGTTGGTAACTAACCACTCGGCCAACCAGGCTAATGGATGGAGGGATTCTGTATCAGCTACATTCTTAATCACTCTCTCTAACTTTTCATCATCAGCAAATAACTGGAAATCTTGCTCAAGGCTGTCTGCAGTATCATTTAATATACATGTTAAACAACAATTGCTGAGGTACAAAACCCAGCGGCACTGCTCATCCTCGTCTTCATAGAGTTTGAATTTTTGCATCTATATAATAACAGCATCTAGTTTGAAATCCTGTCAAAGGTCTGCAAAATACAGAGATAACATGGTGTATCCAGTTCTTATTCAGCTTTGCTGTTACTCTATTATAGAACATGAGTAGATTGCTAAAGCACGACTTATCTTTGTGGAAAGTTTTTGGTGTTGAGACCACATTATTATGTAATTTAAGAGTTTAATAAAAATAAGCAATTAGAACCGGACAAGTTTTTTAAGTAATAAGACTTACGTCATGGTACTGGTGATATTAAGTAAATATTAAGATTAGTGATCAGAGCTTATTCTACTTTTACCATGAGTTGCCTTGGTCTTGCACTGTGTGCAGGGTCAGCTAGACTTCAACACTTGCAGACGCAAACTTGACTTGTTTGTCTGTTCGCTTACTTGGGAAATGGAGTAAAACCAGGTTTAAAATAGCTTGGTATCTTTAACATGAATAACATTAGAGTGTTTGTTATACTATCTTATGAACTGCTTGCAGAAAGGAATGTTAGCTTAATACCATGTCATTTGCTATCTATCTCAGTTGTCAGTCACTGTAATTTGCATGCTTCATAACTTTTGATTTAATTTAGTTTAATAATTTTTTTGATTTTTTTTGATTTAATTTAGAGTATGTTAATTTCTTAACTCGAGCTTCCTTATTTAGTGTTGAAACTAAAAATTGAATGTATGAATTTCTTTAGTGTATTTTGCTTTGATATTTCAATGAACATGTTTTATTTACCTAAACCTGAGTCATGCCTGATTATGATTTTCCGATTTACCACTTATAAAAATAGAAACTCTTTTGGCAGGAAGGAATTAGAATGTGTATATAATTATAGATTTAGGTCACGACTGCAGTCTGAATCTATACGGCCGTGTTAAAATAAAACATTTTGTAAGAACGCCTCAGAATCTAGTATTGTCTCCATGAGCAAGCATCTTTTCTGCTATAGGATACTGGCTGGCACAGCATAATATAAATTTGCCAGTATCCGAAGAGGAAACAATCCTAGATGTAAGTATATTAGGCCAGATATCCGAAGAAGGTAAAAATAGCAATTGAAAGATAGAATAGGAAAATATAAATCAGTAAAATATAGTGAAAGCAGTGACATAACACTTGCAAGTAAGTCAGCATGTGCTCTGGAGGACACAGAGAAAAATAGAAGAAAGCAAAGCGTGTGTAAAACATGCTAATCATTTTTAAAGTTATGGGAAGATTTGATAAGAACAAAATTAAACATCAGAAAGGTGACAGAATATTCTGGATGCTTTTGAAAACGTTTCTTCACTTGATTATACTATAAATTAAAGATGACAAGAAATTATATTCTTGTTTCATCCTTTATCGAACTGTAAGCAAACGAAGTTTGCTTGTGAAGTCACTTCATAACTGGGCTACTTATATATAGGGATAATGATTTCATATCAGTTGCCTTAGTATCCCATAATGCAATGCATTATGGGATACTAAGGATACAACGCACGATGGGATATACTTTCAGACATGTATAATGCTATACATTACGGGGAGGGCCACTACCCAGAGCAGTTTCAACCTTTATTGAAGTGAAAAAGTAAAGGAATGCTTGTCATAGGTCTAGAGTAGTTAGTATAGAGCCTTATGGTATTATGAGAAAGAAAAGGCAGATAGATAATATGAGAGATAGAGAAAAGGTCTCTCTTTGATTTTCCCTTTCAGTCATTTTCTGACCGCAGGTGACCTTATAGGTATTATCCACAAAGTATTCCTGGTGAGAATTATTATAGGGTAGTTCATCATTGCTTCCCCCCCCCCCCATTTTATTTGCATAACGGCATATGGCTGGTACACATTCATGACTGTAATCCATGTTTGCTCACAACGCTGGTTTGCCTGTTCTGGAGGATGAAAAACCCAAGTTTCTGGACGGAAAAATCCTCTACCTCCATATGAGATCTGCTTACTCACCTTTAGTCGAAAGAGACCAGATGAAGGTTCCTCACGTTACTGACTGGAATCAGAAAAGTCCTCAGCTCTTTTATATCATCATATACCTAACCTAACCTTTCACAGCAAAAATAGACAGAATTTTATTTCCCCATGGTGATTATTGCATAATGTGGGTAGTCAACACCCCTATCCAAAAATATGATATCTTGTAGGATGTTTCTTTCTCAATACATAAATTGTCTGTCTGAACAATAAAATTTCCACAGTACAATATTATAAAGCATTTGTATATCATATTGCTGGTTTTCAAATCCAAGTTTCTTTCTAACCTTTCATAAATGGTATTTTAATTCATTAATTGTAAAAATCAAAATTCTCTTCCCATTGCTGACAGGTGGTGGGAGGGGAATGCCACTGAAGGAAATGATGATCTGATCATTTCCTTCAGTGGCAGAAATGGCTTGTGAAAAAGTTCTCCATAGATGATAAGCCATAAACACTTCAAGAGCTCTTTTATCCATCAGTTGGATCAACGAAGGAGTTCTTGATCAAAAGTATAGCTGAAAGGGAGAAACATGATCTTGATCTTGTGGTGAAGATCAACGATGTAAGGTGTTTTACCTGGAGCATTATCTCGAATTAATTAAATTTTAAATTCTATATTTTCTTTCACACAATAGCTTTCCATTTCACTCACATAACAGTTGATTAAGACACCTGCAAACAATTTTTGAGTCATCCGTGACTTTTTATTACTCCAATAATGAACTGGAAGAGTATGCTTAATAATGTTTTTGAAGGCTCGTGGGTTCTCTTTGTGTCATATCACAAATGCTGAATAGAAACCTTTTTACTTTATGCTCACTTGTATCTTGTTCAAAAGTATAGCCAAAAAATGTTATTTATTCCATCATGGGATCACAGCCGTATCTTTGAAAGGACATAAGTCGAGGGATGACTGTATATGGAATCATTGTCCTTCAAAGTGCCCACTACATCTTCGGCATATATTTTCCTTCACAGTTGAAGGAACTGTTCTTCCTTGCACAGCACATGTATTTGTTGACTTCCTGTAAGAAAGATTCATGAACCAGTTCAAAGAGCAATCGACTAAGAGTGCAACCTTGCTTGACTCCTTTTTGAATTTTGACTTGGTCTGATAGTAACCTATTAAGTAAGAGGTGAGTGGTTGAATTGGCATAGGCTCATGTAATAACAGATGGCAGCTTTTTTACTCACATCGATTTGTTGGATGAACACTATCAAATGCTTGAGTACGGACTACTGATAGCACTGCGATTGGCTACTTTTTCATATTAACTAAGCAGAGTAGATCACGTAGCAGAAACAGATTAAATTCTACTGCTCATCCTGGAACCTCGTTTACTTGTTTACTTTTAATTATGTATCTCAGTTCCCACTTTGAACCTGTTATTGATAATGTGGAAAAATATCTATATCAGATAGAGATATAGATCTCCCACTGCTGATTATGGTGTTATCTCTGTTAGGTTTTGAATGATATAGCTTGTTACAAATTCACTTGGTATGTGTACTGATGAGAGAAAGGAATTAAATAGTATAATTAGAATTGGAAGAATAAAATACCTGGCCTCATGGTCAAGGTTCTATCCCTAGACCATCAGGTCCTGAGTATTTTCTTGTCTGACATTCTTTATATGCTGTAGTAACTTCAGATGCTATAATCAGTCTGTCAATGACATCTTGAATATAAACAGGAAAGCCATTAACCCCGAAACCGGCCATGAAGTCTATAGACCTCCAGCTAAATCTGGATATGATGTAACACCCATTGAATAACTTTGAAAAGAAGAAGTGCAATTTGGTCTCACTGTTTCATCCACCTCTGCCAGTAGGGAAGTGGATGAATTACCAAGAGTTATACTTTCCCACAGTGAATTTACTGTGGGAAAATTCACTTTTGACTTCTATCTGTATGTTAATGTTTCTAATGATGTTTCTACATTCTATACAATTGTGTTAGTTTGCTATGAACACCAGCATCTCTCTTTATACAGGCCTTTCAACCTTTTTGTTTGAGAAAAGCCCTTTCCTTTCCCCATTCAATCATATTTGGTTTTACTGCTTGTTTGAATTTTAACCACATATCCCAGTTCCAGGTAACATTATTCCAGTTTGAACAGAGGGTCTGGAATTTGGTTGAAAAGATGAACCGAAAATTTGGTGGAAGTCTCCGTGGTCCAGAACTGATCTTTACTTGATCCATGCAGCGGAATTTAAGTAGAACTGAATTATGATCTGACATGTTGATGTCAAGATGTTTTATCTGAATAATCCTATTTACAAGGGAAGAAGAGATATGAATTTAATCAAGATGGGTACCAGTACCTTGATTCATGTACGTGTAGGTGTGGAGATTAGGATTGAGAATCCTTCATATGTCTACTAGTTGAGAATTGTCAAGACATGATTTTAACTGTGCATATCCCGCTTTTCCACTCCTGTAGTGGCTTCCTATTTTGTCTAATGTGGGGTTTTCAATACAATTCCAGTCTCCAACTGCTATGATGTAGGGGGCACCATATAAATATGGCTCCAATTCCTGGAAGAATTTTTCGTCTAACTGTTCCATTGGATGGAGCATAAACTTTTATAAACCTTATTACACATCCACAGTATTTCCAATCTGTTGTCAAGATTCTCTCTTCTGCATCCTTTTGGATATTACAGAATGACCTAAAGAAGTAGGCAAGAATAAGAACTCCTACTCCAGCCCTGCTAAATCTTCCAAAGCTCCAATAAGAAAGAAGAAGATACCTATCTGTTAAAGTTTTAAAATCTTTATACGGTATATGCAGAATTATGTTTCTTGAAGACACAAAAACCCGATATTATGGTTAATGTATCATGTGTCCATATAGTTTCTTGTTTGATTTGCCTTTGGAATCCTTGTACATTTAATGAGACAGTGCAGAACTATGATTAATAAAGTGTCACTGATAAGTCTTAAACTTATAGATTCTAGATGAATCTGATGCGGTTTCAATCTGTGAAGGAGCAATTGTGTTTCTTGCTTCGTGTAAACTGTTTTGCAGTTTTTTACAGTTGATTTCCATTATTTCAATTTCATGCCTATCATTTCTGATATGGAAATTTGTATTTCTTTTCATGTAGGTGATAATCGTACTGAGGAAACTTTGAATCAGTAAACTTTATTATTTTTTCCTTTATTGGTATCTTTTGGTTTCCCTTTTTAGTATGAGATGGTTTCATAGTCCATAAACTGTTCTGAGCATGAAGAGTCTTCATTTGATGATCCACAACATTCTTCATTTTTAAATTTTTATTACTTCTTTTTCTTTTAGACTTGGTTCCTTTTTTTTAAACATATCTTTTAATTTTTTTGTTTTGCCCTCAATTTTTTTTTTAATAATTCATCTTTCCTTTTTGATGATCTTGTCTTCATATTAAGTTCTTTCAGTTGTCTTATTGCTTTTCAGTTTCTTCTCCAGTTTCTCCTTGTAGAACAGTTTCCTATGTTTGCATTTCACCTTGTATCTGTTCAGTTGTTATACTATGTTCATTATTGGTAATTTCAACTAATATTGGTCCATCTATATCTGAATTTGAAAGTGGCTGCTGCAGATTTGGAATTTTGGGACTCATTTCTAGCTGGGTTGCACACTTTTTGTGATTTTACCAACAATAGTTTGTTTGAAAGTTCTGTCTTTACTAGATTGAATTGGAAGATCCAGAAACTCGTCTTTATGCTTCTCTGATAT
Source organism: Typopeltis vanoorti (assembly GCF_054136105.1). NCBI lineage: Eukaryota > Metazoa > Arthropoda > Arachnida > Uropygi > Thelyphonidae > Typopeltis > Typopeltis vanoorti. The sequence goes on along the minus strand of NC_143565.1, from coordinate 58,914,192 downwards.
ATATATATATATATTTATAAAATTAAAATTTAACTGACTAGAACCTGAGAAAGTATAACAAAAAACTTTAATAAATCATGATTAGTTTCATCGGTGTTCCGACTTCTTCAGGTGAGTAAGAAATAACATAAGACTTATAAAAATAACAAGGTAAAAAACATGGACTTTCCAGCTTAATAAAAAGAAGCAGAATAGTAACTGTCAACTTTTGCCCCTCTTACCACACTAGTTACCCTTCTGGTTTGTGCTTGTAGGTCACCTTTCTCCTTACATTCCCTTCACAATTATTATTATTATTTTTTTATAACTCCAGCTTGATGGTGATATTCATCCATTTATCTCCCACTTGATTTACTCTCCTTACTCTAGGTATGAATTTGCCATTACCTCCCTCAAGCACTCCTTTACCTTCCCATGCACTATCACCATCCAGCCGTTGCAGTTTTACATGCCTTGGCACCGATCCAAGCAATCTCCTAAGCTTGTCATATTTACCATCTCTGTAATTCCACATAGACTCCATCTTAACTGAAAATTCCACACATTTGGCCGCTTCCCAGGTCAAGACCATATGCTTGCTCTCACCATTAGTATCAGCATTTTCATATTCATTATAGACAAATTCTCAGATCCAATTATTAGATCTAGCACTCTTGAACCCCTAGTATATTCCATTACATGCTGTCTTGGGTAATTATCCCTTAGTAACTGCATAAAATCTATTTCCTTTCTCCCATGTGTCCTCTTCTCCTTCCAATCTATGGTCCCATAGTTGAAATCCCCCATAATAATTACCTGTACTCCAACTCATTGATTCTATTAGCCGATGTAGATAGCCCCTTAGACCCACTACTATTATGACACTTTATATTCTTATAAACCATTCTTATTGTACAAGTCGTTTTGTCCATCAAATTCACTCCATACCACTCCTCCTGCATAACCTACGTATCAAGTCATTCTAATTGCCATCCTCTGTATCAATTCAAGCATTTTGAGTGAGTTCTTATGGACCCCACCCCAAATGTGAGAGAAGTATTCAATAGCTGGGTAGATTTGTATAAGGTTAACAGCTGTTCAGAGGTGAAGTAACGTTTTGAGCAAAAGAGAAATCCTAGTTTTTTAAAAGCTGAGGAGGCAATGGTTGTGATGTGTTTATGCCGGGAGAGGCTTAATGTCTAGAAATGTGTGTTGTCAGAGGTAACACTGCTGTTATTTCCTTGTTCTCTCTCCCTCTACCCCTCCCCCCATCCCCAGAAAAAAAAAATCTGCTGTAGTGTATGAAACTATTCTTTCATTATTGATAATGTATAAATTAAACAGTGATCTCTCTCTCTCAGCCATACATCTATGGCATACCACTATTGAACTTTCCTTTCTGGGATTCTGTTTCTCCTATATATAGCTTGCTAATGCATAATAAACAACTCCTATCCATCTTACCAACATTATAACATTATAATATATTAATCAGGCAAAAATATATTGATGAAAAATAAAATTTATCAAAAAAAACAAAAAACTTTATAGCTTTCATTTCTCTAGTGCAACATTAGCATCATCAGAGCAAAAGAGACTGCAAGGTAAATAACATAAATTTGAATTAATTATATAATCACATATCAGGGTAAGGCATAAACTGTCATCTGGATTTCGTTGTCTGGCTTTCATTGTTACTATTTTCCCAAGGCTCTTAAGAGATTTTTTGTTCAAAAGTGGTGAACGGATGGAATGAGTTGCCAAAGGTAGTTTTGCATGCTGTGTTGGTGAATGAGTTCAGGGATAGGTATGATAGGTATTACATCAACATTTGTTCGATGTAATATTTGTTCAGGGATAGGTATGATAGGTATTACATCAACATTTGTTCGAGTGGGTCTCTCACAATGAGTCTCGGACTCGATGGAGATAGAAAAGTAATAATAATAAATAAATGGCATCACTTTGTTACTAGCTTATAGCAGTAGGATATTAAATAAAAAATTACGTGTGAATAATTCATTCTGGACTTTTGGGTTGAAAGGGTAAGAGGTTCATGTTTTCATTTCAGTAAGAATTATTTCAGTTGGTTAGAGCAGATGTCTAGGTTTGAAGAGCACACACAGTGAAGTGGGGAATGAGTAGAAATTGTGCAAATTCTCTTTTTTTTCGGTGTTTTTATTCAGATTTATTCAGTGTACAAAATCTTCACAGGATTCTGAATAATCTTGAAATTTAAAAGAATTGCAATTAATAAGTCTCATGTCCTGCCATTTAATACAGTGATCAGTATTATTGCCATGCTTACCTAATCCAGATATCGAGTTGAAAGAAATGTTCAGCTGAATGTCTAGTTTGACTAGCGCTTTTTCAGCAACATTTTTAATGTTTACAATAGTTATTCTGTTTTGATTTATATCAGATAATTGTTTAGGGACATAATTATTTAGCATATGATTAATTAGTAGATATTTCATAGCCATTTAAAAAGAGATCATTTTGTATCTGATCAGATTCACTTGCTAATATATTCTCATCAAAAATAACTCAGTCTCATTTTACAAGGATTTTAAATATGAAACTTTGATTTGATGGATGATTGGAAGAAATGATTTTCTACATCAAGTAAATTTCATTAAAGCTTGCTTTATGACATTCCCTCTCATTTGGGAAATTATCCAGAAAAATGAACATATAAATTGTTATTAGGTATTCTACTGCTGCTGTAAGTTATTAATAAACAGACACATTACTTTCAGTTTTAAGCACAATTATTTAATTGATTTAGGTGCCAGAATGCTAGTGTTACATGGGAGAAATATAAGCTGTGAAGTTTTTTTTAATAAACTTTAAATCTTTTTCCTCAATATGCAAAAATATTTTCAATATGCTACTGTCTTTGCTTCTCCAAGTCATGTACATCTTTTCACTCTGTGGTAATCAACAGGGTGATAGATGTAAGTTAATTACTAAAACACCACTTCCCTTGAAGAAATCTACATCTCCTGCTGTTATCAATTAATTCTTGGAAGATACCATAACCAACCCCATTAACATCTGAGCTACACAGGAAAACTAGCCTCATGAACACACATGGATTACAGTCAGGAATACTTAAGGCTCAGCCATAGGTCTGATTTGTCAGCTATATGCCAGTCCCGAGCCTGGATAAAAATGGGGGGGGGGGGAGAGATTGAGATAATGCTATATTAAAGGGGCCTCACAGCTGTTGTATCATATATGCTAAATAAATAAATAATAAACATCTACTCCAGATACACATACTGACCAGTAATTTAACATTTTAATATTTTATTTTTGATAATACATATTAAATAAAGATTTAAAATGATTAACATTTTAATCTTAATGCAGCAAAGCAATTTTATTCTTCTCTCATGTATTTGGGACTATCTAAATAGCCAGATCTTAAGCTAGCATGTCCAAATATATGTTCCCTTAAAACACATCTATATCCTATGAAGTCAGTCCTATTCCATTTTTTCCCCCTGATTTTTTATAAGCAGTTTTAAGTTTTATTTCTGCCTAAGATGATATTGAACTAATGACTTGTGTGATCTTATTCATCTGTTACTATTACATTAAAAAAAAAAAAGATCCCTGCCTGTATATTCATGAGATTACTTTGTTTTCTCTCTTCCCAGAAAGAAAGGCTGAACAAGATGAATCACATGATGATAATGATGTTAGTGAACATAGCGTGGAAAAGGTTATAAAGGTGGAACAAATTTAATTTTTATTATTATACTTCTCATTTCATAATTAATATTCTAATCTTTTTCTAGGCTTTAAATAAATAAATAAAAAATAAATATGTAAATAAATCATTTAAACTCCTTTTATATTGCATTGGAATATTAGGTAATAACAGCAATTGGCCGTCATCTTAACTTTTTACTATCATTGAAATTGCTGTGTATCTGACAAATTTGTATGTCAAAATAACAATTACCTTCTTTAAAGGTGCTTTGTTTGTGACTCATTTCAGATATTTTTCACTTTCTTTGTGCATTGCCACACTACTGCTAATCTAATAATGGATGCTCAGGCATTGATTATTTCATGTTGATATTTAGAGGAGAAAACATATGTGGTTGGATAATAATTAACTATCGATACAAAATTAATAACGGAAAAAACTCACGTATAAAGATTATTTAATAGTATAATTTTCGCCTGTGTGTCACAGGCATCTTCAGTACATTAAGCTCAAATTAAACAATAACTGACAATTCCAAAAAGTGCCACCTAAGTAGCGTGTTTAAAAAAAAAAAAAAAAAAAAAAAAATCTTATCTTACACCAACTACTTAGATGGCACTTTTTGGAATTGTCAGTTATTGTTTAATTTGAGCTTAATGTACTGAAGATGCCTGTGACACACAGGCGAAAATTGTACTATTAAATAATCTTTATACGTTAGTTTTTTCCATTATTAATTTTGTATCGATATGTCTACTCGCGGTATACCTCTTTTAAAACTTAATAATTAACTAATTTTTTTAGCTATTAAATTATTAGGCCAATATTTATATGGCATCTTTATGGGCACAAAGAAATATACTATGCAGGCAGGCACATCAACAAAAAGTAATACACAGGCTGATAGTAACAAGGTGGGATCCTGTAGTCCTAACTAGCATCTTTTATGGTTGTCTGGTGATGGATTCTTCTTGTACGTCTGAAGATTTTCGTCTTCTCAATTTTTGTTAACATGAAGCAGTTCAATTTATTTAGATTTGGAGCATTTTGTAGTCTGTACAGATTTAAGCTATTCTTCCAGTTTGTCCAAATTATGTTAATTTGCACGAGTAAGGACTTTTTGTACATCCTCTTTTCAAAAAGAAACTGAACTTTTGATAGAAAATAAAACACAAACTAAAATAAAATAAAACACAATTATAAATATTCAAATCATTTATTTCATTCCATATACTCTCCCTCAGCTTCGATACAGCATTCGGCACAGTCAATTAATTCATTAAATGAGTTTTTTATATCAGTTTTTGGGATACTGTTGAGGGTTGTGGTTACTGCCACTTGAACATTTTCATTGGTGTCGTATCGCTTTCCTTTCATTGGCAGATGAACTCGGGGAAGAAAAAGAAGTCACAGGGTGCTAAATCAGGTGAATATGGCGAGTGATCCAACACACAAACTTGGTTCAATTTATGAAGGCCCAAACTCTCGGTCAAAATGTTGTGCACAGTTGAATTTGGAATCCTCAATTCATCTTCAATCAATCTCACGGACAATTTTGGGTTTTCTTTGATGAAATCACGCACTTTTTTGGATGTTAACTTTGCTCAGTCTAGTTAAAGGACAGCCCAGCTTTTCATCATCCACAAGCATCTTACAACCACTTTGAAATCGCTAAACCTCGTAAACGTGAGAGCGAGATAAGCATTCATGACGATATGCTTTTTGAAGCATTTGATGCATTTTGGTAAAACTTTTACCAAGTTTCACACAATTACAGCTCTATTTGAAACTCATTTTCCGACCATTCGTCAAAACACACTGTCACTCTTGGCACTGTAACTCAACTTCTAATGAAGCAAATGTCATAAACAGTTGACACCACACTAATGAAGGTTGTCGCTATTGACAACAAAAAGATACAACAAGTGGTGCCACTAGTTTCTTCTATTTTCGAAAAGTTTGGTTTCTTTCTAGACAGAGGATGTAGATGCCTGTTTCTCTTGTGCCTGCAAACTAACATCATCATCAAATTCCTAATATATACCCTCCAGGGGTGTACAGGATATGATAACACTAAATGAAAATTACATCATTACTTACTTCCTATCTACAATTTTTCTCCAAATCAGTCTGTTACCTGTCAAGACTCCAACATTATCAGATCTTATATTTCTATTTTCTAAGGCACTTTTTACTATATCAATCCACCTATATCTTGGTCTTCCTCTGGGTCATTTTCCTGCCAACCTGGAGAGAACACTTGTTTTGCTAATCTCTCCTCTCCCATTCTGTTTAAGTGACCATACCACCTGAGATTAGCTCTGATAACGCATTCCTGGATGCTGACAACGTCAAGTTCTTTCCTAATATCCTCGTTTTTAATATGATATTGCCATTGATGCCATCTGTTCATGCCTCTAATCTTTCTCAGGACTCTCATATCTGTGGTCTCTAGTCTTTGGTCAAGTGTTTTACTTCTGACCCAGCTCTCAGATCCATAAGTTAAAATTGGTTTGAACGCAGTCTTGTATACAGCTAATTTAGTGTTCCGACTAATTTCTTTCTTATTCCATATGAATTTATTCAATTGACTTCCCACGATACCAGCTTTGCTGATTCTATTGTCTATTTCTATATTTAGTTTACCATCTTCAGTAAAAATTGTGCCTAAGTAGCTGAAATGTTTTACTTGTTCCACAGGTTCTCCATTCACAACACAGTTGACATGTTCAATGATTCTGCCTATTTTCATTGTCTTTGTCTTTTTATTGCTGACCTTCATACCATATCTATTACAACAGCTATTCAATTTAGTCAGAGAATCTTGCAGATTTGTAGCAGATTTATTTAGAAGTATAACATCATCTGCATAAAGCAAAGAGCTGACATTAACATCTCCAATTTTGATATCAGGTTTAATACCACATTCCTTCATAATGTGATCCATATAGATAATGAATAACAGAGGGGATAATGTACATCCTTGTCTCACACCAGATTTAACATTAAACCATCTTCCTGTACTTCCTTCAATTCTAACTGCTGACTCACAACTCAAATAAAGACTAAGTATTGCTTGATATAATGCCCCATTGACACCATATAACTGCAGCGTATTGAATAGCTTCTCTCTTGGCACCTTGTCATATACCTTTTTCAAATCGACAAAACTTAAATACAGATCTTTGTTATATTCCCATGCTTTCTCGACTATTTGTCGTAAAGTGAAGATCTGATCCTGACAGCCTCTATTTGGCCTGAATCCAGCTTGTTCTTCACCAAGCTTTTCTTCCACAATTCTTCTCAACCGTTTCTCAAGTATACTTGCATAGATCTTGCCAGGAACACTCAGTAGGGAAATACCTCTGTAATTCTCACATTCAGTTTTATTTCCCTTTTTATATATGGGTACTATGAGAGCTATATCCAATCATCGGGAATTCGTCCCTCTGTCCAGGCTTTCTGAACTATGCAGTGCAGCCACTGTAAGACTCTTATACCACCATACTTCAGCATTTATGGTCGAATATCATCTACTCCTGCTGCCTTTCCACATTTCAAGCCTTTGATGGCTTTTTCTACTTCAAGTATGGATATGTATTCCTGACTGCATGCCTGGTCAGTGTTTTTTATCACTGTGCTGTCATCACTGCTTGTTTCATTTAGCAGTTTTTCAAAGTAATTACTCCATACTTCAAGAATATCTTTTTCTCCTGTTTTCATTTCACCTTTATCATCTCTAATTCCTTTTACAGCACTCTTTCCTCCATTCCTAAGCTTCTTCAACAACCTCCAGAATATTTTGCCACCTTCTTGATATTTATTTTCTATATTCTTGCCAAAGTCCTCCCATGACTTTTGTTTAGCTAGTTTTACACACTGTTTAGCTTTCTTACATTCGTCTCTGTATTCTGTAAGAGTAAAAGCTGACTTATTTGCCAGGAACTTTTGATATGCTTTCTTCTTTTCCTTAACTGCCTCTTTAACTTCCTGTGTCCACCAGGGAGTTCTGATTTTTTTTTTTCCTTGCACACAACCTCACCACATGCCTCTCTGGCAGAATCAATCAATGTTTCCTTCAGAGTTTGTAACTGAATCTCCAAGGTTTGATTCCTGTTCTCAAACTCTTTCATTTTCTTTTCAATAATATTTCTGTATTTTAGTCTACAGTTCACATCTGAGAGCTGCTCAACTTTTATTCGCTTTAAAACTTTCTTATATGTTATTCTTTCAATATGAAATTCAATTTTATCCTGCTCAAGACTAAATAGTGATCACTTCCAATTTCAAATCCTCTGTTCACTCTGGTGTCCTGCACCAGGGAGAAAACATCACTATCAATAATAACATAGTCAATGAGACTTTTCTTATTCCTAGCCTCTTCTCTCCATGTGAATTTGTGCACATTTTTATGTTGGAACATGGTGTTAGTAATAACCAGTCCATGTCCTGAGCAGAAATCCAACAGATATTTGCCATTATTATTAGCTTTGCTCTTTTCTCCAAATTTTCCCAAAATATTTTTGTATGTCTCACAATCATTTCCTACTCTACTATTTAGATCCCCAACAAGGACCAACTTTTCCTTTTTCATTGTGTCAGTTGCATTTTCTAAAGCGTCAAAAAATTCCTCCACTTCTACCTTAGTAGAACCTTCTGTGGGACCATAGGCACAAATAAGTCTCATTGTCCAGTTCCCCATTCTCATATTTGCCCACATTACTCTACTTGAGACTGACTGCCATTCAAGAAGATTAGCCTCGTATTTTGTGTTGAATACTATGGCTACTCCTTCTTTTCCTTGATTGTCATTGCCTGAATATAACATTTTGTATTTATTGCTCAGAAAGATCTCACCAGTTTTGGTCTTTTTTGTTTCAGTCACCCCTATTATGTCGATCTGGTACTTATCTAATTCCTCAGCTAGCTCCATTTCTTTGCCATTCAGGCTTCTTACGTTGATAGTACCGATCTTTAACTCTGGTGATGTTGAGTTGGGGTTTCTTTTCAGATTTTTTCCAGTAGCTGACTTTTCGCTGTTCGCCCTAATTCCCTGGCGAAAACAACGGGGGCCTTGTTTAACCGGGCGACGCCCCAGCCGGCATGAAATTTTGTCATGTTGTACCATCATTTTTTATTTTGGTTTAACCAATAAGAATACAATTTGGTCGGCTAAATCCCAAATTGCCAGCCCATCCTCGTTCGTTCAGTATCAAAGTAGATACCCAACTGTTGTCTATTTTCATATTTAATTTATCATCTTCACTAAAAATCGTGCCTAAGTAGCTGAAATGTTTTACTTGTTCTATAGGGGTTCTCCACTCACGATGCAGTTGATATTTTCGATGTTTCTCTCTATTTTCGTTGTCTTTGTCTTTTTAATGCTGACCTTCATACCATATTCATTGCAACAGTTATTCACTTTAGTCAGGAAATCTTGCAGACTTGTAGCATATTTATTTAGAAGTATAACATCATCTGCATAAAGCAAAGAGCTGAGATGAACATCAACATTTTGATATCAGGTTTAATACCCATTTCCTTCATAGTGTGATCCATATAGATAATGAATAACAGAGGGGATAAAGTACATTCTTGTCTGACACCAGATTTAACATTAAACCATATTCGTGTATTTCCTTCGATTCTAACTGACAACTCAAATAAAGACTAATTATTGCTTGTTATAATGCCCAATTGACACCATATAACTGTAACATATTGAATAGCTTCTCTCTTGGCACCTTGTCATATGCATTTTCCAGTTCTACAAAACTTAAATACAGATCTTTGTTATATTGCCATGATTTCTCAACTATCTGTTATAAAGTGAAAATTTTGTCCTGAAAGCCTATATTTGGCCTGAATCCAGCTTGTTCTTCACCAGGCTTTTCTTCCACAATCCTTCTCAACCATTTCTCAAGTATACTTTTATATATCTTACCAGGAACACTCATTAGAGAATACCTCTGCAATTCTCACATTCATTTTTGTTTCATTTTTATTATGTGTCCCTCTCTGTTCTGCACTTCTGAACTATGCAGTGCAGCTACTGAAGACTTTTATACCTCCATACTTGATCATTTCTGGTCAAATATCATCTACTCCTGCTACCTTTTTCACATTTCAGGCTTTTGATGGCTTTTTCTACTTCAAGTATGGTATGTATTCCTGACTGCATGCCTGGTCAGTGTGTTTTACCGCTGTGCTGTCATCACTGCTAGTTTCATTTAGCAATTTTTCGAAGTAATTACTCCACACTTCAAGGATATCTTTTTCTCCTGTTTTCATGTGACCTTTATCATCTCTAATTCCTTCTACAGCACTCTTCCTCCGTTTCTGAACTTCTTCAACAACCTCCAGAATATCTTCCTACCTTATTTGTTTTCTATGTTCTTACCAAAATCCTCCCATAGCTTTTGTTTATCTAGTTTTACACAGTGTTTAACTTTGTTACATTTGTGTCTGTATTCTCTAAGAGCACAAGCTGACTTATTTGCCTGGAACTTTTGATATGCTTTCTTCTTTTCTTTCACTGCCCCTTTAATTTCCTGTGTCCATCATGGAGTTCTGATTTTTCTATCCTTGCAGACAACCTCACACATGCCTCTTTGGCTGAATCAATCACTTTTTTTCTTCAGGGCTTGCTATTGAATCTCAAGATTTGATTCCTGTTCTCAAACTCTTTCATTTTTTCTTCAATCATGTTTGTGTATTTTAGTCTAAAGTTCACATCTGAGAGCTGCTCAACTTTTATTCGCTTTAAAACTTTCTTGCATGTTCTTTTCAATAAGATTGAATTGTATCCTACTCAAGAATAAATGGTGATCACTTCCAATTTCAAATCCTCTGTACACTCTGGTGTCCTGCACCAGGGAGAAAACATCACTGTCAACAATAACATAGTCAATGAGATTTTTCTTATTCCTTGTCTCTTCTTTCCGTGTGAATTTGTGCACATTTTTATGTTGGAACATTGTGTTAGTAATAACCAGTCCATGTCCTGAACAGGAATCCAACAGGTATTTGCCAATTTGCTCTTTTCTCCAAATTTTCCCAATATATTTTTGTATGCCTGACAATCAATTCCTACTCTGCTATTTAGATCCCCAACAAGGACCAACTTTTCCTTTCTCATTGTGTCAGTTGCTTTCTGTTAAGCCTGAAAAAATTCCTCCACTTCTACTTTAGTTGAACCTTCTGTGGGACCATAGGCACAAATAAGTCTCATTGTCCAGTTACCCATTCTGATATTTGCCCACATCACTCTACCCTGAGACTGCCTGCTATTGAAATAGATTAGCCTCATATTTAGTGTTGAATTCTATGGCTACTCCTTATTTTCCTGGATCGTCATTGCCTGAATATAACATTTTGTATATATTGCTATGAAAAAGCTCACTAGTTTTTGCCTTTTTGGTTTCCGTTACCCCTGTTATGTCGATCTGTATTTATCCAATTCCTCAGCTAGCTCCATTTCTTTGCCATTCAGGCTTCTTATGTTGATAGTACCGATCTTGAACTCTGGCGATGTTGAATTTTGGTGGGTTTTTGGATTTGTTACAGTAGTTGATGTTTTGCTGTTTGCCCTGATTTCCTGGCGAAAACTACAACCCGTTGTTTTTCAGTTGAACTAGGCAACACCCCAGGTGGCATGAAATTCTGTCATGTTGTACCCAGCTTTGGGGTGCCTTTTAAATCAATTCTTGAATCAACTTTCAAATCAATCTGCCCCCCTCCCAAAAAAAAAAAAATATATATATATATATATATATATATATATTTTGGCTCAGTAATCACCCTCTTAAGCAAACTAACATATTTTGGAAAATCTAGGAAATAGTTTTTTTTTTTTTTTTCCCCTAGAGAGTTAATATCTGTGTGAAAAAACATAAAAACTATGTGCATTATCTGCACTGAAATCATTCCAGGTTGCAGACCATGTTGTGGGTACTGATCACCAGATACAATGGAAGGAAACCTCCCTTTTATACAGAAGTACATATAAATGAGGAACTATTGCCAGAATTCACTACAGCATTCTCCAAATCTAAACAAATATAGCAATCTTACATTATCAAAAAATCTTGAAGAACCATCATCTTGAGAACTTCATGAAGATATAATTGCTGCATCCATAGAGAGTGCCAGTTATGGCTATATGATTCTGCCTTGTTGCAGTCAATCTGTGCTTGCTTTCCTGCTGGTGTGCCTATGCTTAGTATATTATTTTTTGTTTCTGTGAGGATACCTTAAGATCAAGGTTAACTATTGACCTAACAGTTTAATAGCTAAATAAATATGGTTAATCATTGTTACTAGACATGGATTTTCTTGTCTAGTAACAAGAAAATATTGGGTACTACTACTTCTTGGAGATATTTAAGAAATTAATTACATCTGTTTACTTTTTAATATATCCTCAGGGGCTCGCTTTAGTGAGTACGGGCTTGGCAAACCCGAGGTACCTGATGCTGGACCATGCCTTACTTTATGTAATATACATCTGTTATATTATCTGTAGACTGGTCCTTCCTCTTCCTCCCTTGTTTCTTTCTTTCTTCTCTTCTTGCTCCTTCCCCCGAATGCTATTAGAATATTCGAGGGGAATCTTTCCTATTTTGCTGTGTCATTTCGTCTTGTACTAATAGGACATGATCAAACACTGTAACATGATAAAGCCATCAAACAATGTTCATACCGCATCGTCCGTTGCTCGGGTTACCAAGGGACGCGTTCAGGTTTTAGGCTGAGGAACCCGTTTGAAAATTATGTTACAGTCTCCCTTAGACACCACTCCTCAGCACTCTGCTAGAGGAAACTCCATCAATGGGCCTGCCACCCGTTTGGGGAGGTGTTTAGGGGCAGCGCAAAGAAATGGTTCTGCAAAAGGACGGAAATGGCAATGACAACGGCACCAGACTATGGCTTTGGGCAACTGGAACATCTTCTCTCTGACAGGGAAGGAGTTGGAACTGGTCGAGGAAGCCAAGCGCTACCGGCTAGACTTAGTCGGGCTTTCTTCGACCAAGAGGAGAGCCTTTGGAACTGTCGACCTGGATAAGGGGTGGAAGCTCTACTACTCTGCTGTGAGCCCAACAGTCTCTGCTCAGGCAGGTGTGGGGGATACTCACAAGCCCCCAGCTGTCAGACTGTGTTGCTGAGTGGATCCCATTGGGGGGACGGGTATGTGTGTTAAGGCTTCAGATGAAAAACCATGATTTGGCTGTGGTGCAAGCCTATGCACCTAATCTGGAGTCAGAATACTCTGCCTTCCTAGAGGAAGTGGATGCTGCTTTTGATAGGGTGGCAGACATGGAATCAGTCCTGCTGATGGGTGACTTCAATGCACATGTTGGAACAGATGACCAGACATGGAGGGGTGTGGTTGGGAGGAACGGCACCCCTGATCTTAATGCAAATGGGTTGAAATTATTGGACTTCTGCTGTACTAACAGCTTGTCCATAATGAATACTTTCTTCCAGCACCGAGAAGTCCATAAGTATACCCGGTACAGGGATACACTAGAACAAAGGTCTCTGATTGACTTCTTTATAGTCTCAGCAGACCTATTTTCCTCAGTGTTGGATGTTCGTGTGAGAAGAGGGGCAGAACTGTCAACTGACCACCACCTTGTTGTGTGCACTCTACGGCTTCAGAAACCAGATGCTACCATCAATGCTGGTAGGCCTAAGCAGCTATACCGCATGAAATAGGAGACATTGGAAAATGAAGCTGTGAGGAAGAATTTTGCAGATGACATTTCCTCCAAGTTCAAAGAGATTTTCAAGCATACTGCAGATGTCGAGGTGGAGTGGAAGCTGTTCATAACAGCTGTCAGTTGTGAGGGGGGGGGGTGGAATTGTTGGTGAATGTATCTGCTTGTATACGTGGGTTTTCTATAAACTGAGAAAACCAAGGTTCCGTCAGGCTGGCAGGTGACTAGGGTGTCTAAGAAAGGAAGGCAGTTGTTTTTTTCTTCTTCCAGGGTGAACTTGATTCTGGGGTGTTGGTTATTTAAGTGTGTCAGGAAGGAGAGGAGTGCATCGGAGCCATGTGACCAAATAGCGAACACATCATCAACATAGCAAAGCCATATGGTTGTTTTTTGTGGGGCAGAGTTTAAGGCTTTCTCTTCAAAAGTCTCCATATAAAAGTTGGCCAAGGGCAGGGAGAGTGGAGAACCCATGGCTGTCCCCTCTATTTGTTTATAGAATTTTCCTTGCAAAACAAAATAGCCTGAGTTCATTGAAATAGGGCTGTGATATCGGGAGGATATTTAGCTTGGATTAGCTCTAAGGATTCTTTGAGTGGGACATTTATGAATAGGGAGGAGACATCAAAACTGACCATTATGTCAGTGTGTTTGAGTGTAAGGTTTTCTATGCTGGCTTTGAAGTGGGCTGAGTTTTTTATGTGTGAAGGTGTGTTGCCAGTATAGTGTGTGAGGGCTTTGGCCAAATGTTTAGCTATGAAAGTTCCAGTGATAATGGCAACGTGACTTTGCTGAAATATTGGAAGTGTATTAAAATTTATTTTAATGTATATTCTATTGCACGTTGTAATTTCTTTAAGCTATTTGGTAAGAAACTAAATAATAATATCATGGATACATGGATCTTCAGAGGGAGCAAAATTGATAGTGATCACATATTAGTTGAAAGCAGATTTGAATTCATAAAAAGAACCTATACTTCAGAAGAAAAAAGATAATGAACCAACATCTAATAAACAATTTAAAATTCACCTCCTAGAGGTTTAAAAACTTATATAAAAGCAGAATAACTGATAAAATAAAACCGACCACAAACAATATTGAAACTGACTGGAAAAATATAAAGGAAAAGCAGCAGAAATATTTCAGGACACAAATCAAGGAAAAACAAAAACTGGCTCAGAACTTGGAATGATGACTTAATGGAATTAATCAAAAGAAAAAAAAAACAGGCTTTTAAAATCTATCTGCAGGATAAAAACACTGATTACTATATACAATATAAGAAATTATGGGCTGAAGTCAGAAAGCTTTCCAGAAGTATATATGCAGAGAAGACTGGAGTAAATATGTTAAATCATTAGAGCAGGATAACACTAGACCACAAAGAATAGGTTTTAAAATTTTCATGCAACTGAAAATTATGAAATAATCTAATTTCCAAAGAGGATTGGATAGAACACTATAAAATATTGTGGAATGAAAAACAAGAAATACAAAACAATGACAAAACTCACAAAGTTGAAGATACCAATATACAGGAAAGTACAGAAGAAATAGTAATGGAAGAATTAGAAAAAGAATTAAAAAACTCAAGAAATAGAAAAAGCTCGGGCCTGGATGTAATATGCATTGAGCTCTTTAAATATGCAGACAATAGCTTAAAAGAAAACCTATGTAAACTCTTCAGTAATATCTGAAAATATTAAAAGATCCCAAAAGAATGGGAAACTGGAGTAGTAATAAATATTCACAAAAAAGGTCCCAAAGACAAATCTGGAAATTACAGAGGCATTACTCTCTTAATAACAGCATCTAAACTATATGCAAACATTTTAAAGAACAGGCTAATTAAACATATAGAAAATTATTTAGAAGAAGAATAGTGTGGTTTTAGAAGAGGGGGAGGATGCACAGATGCCTCTACAATGCAACAGATCATAGAAAAAAAGAAAAGAATTTAACCTGCCCACTTTTCTTCTATTTATTTACTACAAAAAGGCATATGATAACTTTTTTGAACAGAAATCTACTCTGGAAAATATTACAAGATGATAAAATACCTCCTCGATTAATTAATACAATAAAAAGTCTGTACTGAGAAACAAAAATTTGCATCAGCTTTGCAGATGAAACATTATCAGAACCTATAACTATAAATAAAGGAGTAAGACAATGTTGTGACTTATTCCCAATCCTATTCAACATTTATATAAACAAAATCCTAAAAGAATGGAAAACAACTCTCCAAGATGGAGTTAAACTAACAAATAATAAACAACTAAATGCAATACTTTATTATTATTATTACATGACACCTCGAGGGAGTCCAAAGACTCATTGAGGAAGGATGTCTACTCTACAACTCTTGGTGTAATCTTTATTGCAGAGGGGGGGGGGGGTTGGTTTACTGGTTTTAGTATTTTTTGGATTTTTTTGGGGTTATAGCCATTGGCTAAGAAAGTGTTGAGGATGTGGTTTAGTTCAGTAGTTAGGGCCTTGTCATCTGAGCAGATTAATTTTGCCCTGTTATATAGTATTTTTATAACCCCATATTGTTGTGAGGGGGGGGACTGCTGGTGAATGTATCTGCCAGTATGGGTGGGTTTTCTGTGAACAGAGAAAACCAAAGATCCATCAAGCTGGCAGGTGATTAAAGGGTCTAGGAAGGGGAGGGTGTTGTTTTCCTAGACCCTTTAATCACCTGCCAGCTTGATGGATCTTTGGTTTTCTCTGTTCACAGAAAACCCACCCATACTGGCAGATACATTCACCAGCAGTTCCACCCCCCTCACAACAATATGGGGTTATAAAAATACTATATAACAGGGCAAAATTAATCTGCTCAGATGACAAGGCCCTGACTATTGAACTAAACCACATCCTCAACACTTTCTTAGCCAATGGCTATAACCCCAAAAAAATCCAAAAAATACTAAAACCAGTAAACCACAACCCCCTCCTCAATAAAGATTACACCAAGTCTATCACCATCCCCTACATCCAGGGCACCTCTGAGAAAATAACCAATATCCTCAAAAAATATGACCTTACCTCCTGTTACAGACCATATAAAAAGTTGGCATCCCTTATCCGCTCTACCAAAGACCAACCACTTCCCCTAGACGTACCTGGTATATACCAGGTCCCTTGTAGCTGCAAATTGTCCTACTTTGGTCAAACTGGCAGAACAACAAATATCAGGATTTCAGAACACAAAGACTACATCCAGTTTCACCAGTACTCTGGGCTGGCAGACCATGCCTTAGATACTCACCATAAAATTCGTTGGAAGAAAACAAAAATAATTCATTGCAGCAAGTTTAAATATGAAAGATTATTCAAAGAATCTTCATCAGCTCTAAAAAACGTTCCTAACATCAACAAATTTGGGTGCATGAAACTACCCCAAATTTGGGAGACTTACATTATGAGAACTTCAGCCCAACTGCCAAGACTACCAAATTAGCCCACCAGAGGGCACCATTAGGACTTTAGGAACAATATTAGTTTCTTGCTTTCTTCCTCATTTGCTTTGTGTTAGTGCCTGCGTGCACATACCATATCTTTATGTTCCTGAAGATGGCAATGTGACGTTGCCGAAATATAGAAGTTATTCATTAAAGTTACCTTTAATTAATATTCTTTATATGTGTTGTTAATTCCATAAACTAATCACCAGTTATTATCAAATCTTATATTTCTATCGTCTAAGGCACTTTGTACTGTATCAATCCACCTATATCTTGGTCTTCCTCTGGGTCGTTTTCCTGACAACCTGGCAGGGAAGACTTGTTTTGCTAATTTTTCCTCTTCCACACCTGAGATTACCCCTGCTAACGCATTCCTGGATGCTGACAATGTCTAGTTCTTTCCTTATATCCTCATTTTTAATATGATATTGCCATTGATGCCATCTGTTCATGCCTCTAATCTTTCTCAGGACTCCTCATATCTGCAGTCTCTAGTCTTTGGTTAGGTGTTTACTTCTGACCCAGCTCTCAGATCCATAAGTTAAAACTGGTTTGAACACTGTCTTGTATACAGCTAATTTAGTGTTCCGACTAATTTCTCTCTTATTCCATATGAATTTATTCAATTGACTTCCTACCATACCAGCTTTGTTGATTCTGTTGTCTATTTCCATATTTAATTTACCATCTTCACTAAAAATCATGCCTAAGTAGCTGAAATGTTTCACTTGTTCCACAGGTTCTCCGTTCAAAACACAGTTGACATTTTCAATGATTCTACCTATTTTCATTGTCTTTGTCTTTTTATTGCTGACCTTCATACCATATCTATTACAACAGTTATTCAATTTAGTCAGAGAATCTTGGAGACTTGTAGCGGATTTATTTAGAAGTATAACATCATCCACATAAAGCAAAGAGCTGACATTAACATCTCCAATTCTGATATCATGTTTAAATACCACTTTCCTTCATAATGTGATCCATATAGATAATAAATAACAGAGGGGATAACATACATCCTTGTCTCACACCAGATTTAACATTAAACCATCTTCCTGTACTTCCTTCGATTCTGACTGCTGACTTACAACTCAAATAAAGACTAAGTATTGCTTGATATAATGCCCCATTGACACCATATGACCGTAGCATATTAAATAACTTCTCTCTTGGCACCTTGTCATATGCACTTTCCAGATCGACAAAACTTAAATACAGATCTTTGTTATATTCCCATGATTTCTCAACTATCTGTCGTAAAGTGAAGATCTGATCCTGGCAGCCTTTATTTGGCCTGAATCCAGCTTGTTCTTCACCAAGCTTTTCTTCCACAATTCTTCTCAACCGCTTCTCAAGTATACTGGCATACTTGGAACACTCAGTAGGGAAATACCTCTGTAATTCTCACATTCAGTTTTATGTCCCTTTTTATATATGGGTATTATTAGAGCTCTGCTCCAGTCATCAGGAATTCGTCCCTCTGTCTAAGCCTTCTGAACTGTGTAGTGCAGCCACTGTAAGACTTTTATACCACCATACTTCAGCATTTCTGGTCGAATATCATCTACTCCTGCTGCCTTTCCACATTTCAAGCCTTTGATGGCTTTTTCTACTTCAACTATGGATATGTATTCCTGATTATATGCCTGTTGAGTGTTTTTTACGACTGTGCTATCACTGCTTGTTTCATTTAGCAATTTTTCAAAGTAATTACTCCACTTCAAGGATATCTTTTTCTCCCGTTTTCATGTCACTTTTATCATCTCTAACTCCTTTTACAGCACTCTTTCCTCCATTCCTAAGCTTCTTCAACAACCTCCAGAATATCTTACCACCTTCTTGATATTTATTTTCTATGTTCTTGCAAAAGTCCTCCAATGACTTTTGTTTAGCTAGTTTTACACAGTGTTTAGCTTTCCGTCTCTGTATTCTCTAAGAGCACAAGCTGACATAATATTTGCCAGGAGCTTTTGATACGCTTTCTTCTTTTCTTTCACTGCCTCTTTAACTTCCTGTGTCCACCATGATTTTCCTATCCTGGCAGACAACATCACCACATGCCTCTCTGGCTGAATCAGTCAGGGTTTTCTTCAAGGCTTGCCACTGAATCTCCAAGGTTTGGTTCTTGTTTTCAGACTCTTTCATTTTTTCTTCAATAATCTTTGTAGCAAAAAAATATAAAATGAAAATATCTGAAACAAAAGCTATGACAATGTGCAGAAACACCATTCAAAATGTCAAACTTATGCTTAGCAATAAAATAATAGAACAAGTTAAAGAATTCAGATACTTAGGAAATATAATCTCGCAATACAATACTGATTGACAATTGGAAGCAAGACTACAATTTTACAATGGAATGAAGCATAATTAAAAGAAATTTTGGAAAACAAATGACTAAAGAAACTAAAAAAACTGATAGTACATAATATGATCTCTAAACTATCTCTCAAATTTGGAAGTGGAAGCTGGATTCTAAAACAAAGAAACAGGCAAAGAGTGGAAGCAGCACATATGAAGTTTCTAAGACCTCTCCTGGGTCTCACTAGACAAGATAAAAAGAAAAACAGAGAAATAAGAGAACGATTAGATACAAAGAACATCACACAAGAAATAGAAGAATATCAGCAAAATTGGCTACACCACATAGAAAGGATGAATAACAATAGGATTCCCAAACTAGCATATAAATATAAGCCTACAGGAAGAAAAGACAGCTGAGATCCAAGACTAAGATGGAAAGACCAATTTCATCAGCAGAGCAGGAACAGGACATAAAAATAAAAGACGAATACCTGAATTGCTCAGACGATAACGAAAGATTTTTTAAATTGTTTCTTGTAGATGTAATTTTCACTTAGATGCGTTTGAGCTGTGTTGGGTGAATTAAATATGAAATTTATAAATGGGAATGAAGAATCAGAATAATGTGCAAGTAAAAAATAAAAGTACACTGAAAATATATTATTCTTGGATCTTATAATATTTGCATGTTAAATGGTCGAAAGGAAATATAAATTATCTAACCGATAAGGAATAGATAGAATAAATGTCGGTTGGCTAAATAAGATGGATTAAACCTTTTAGTTTCTTATGTGGCATTTTTGATTATAGTTCTAAATGAAATGATTTATTTGAGAATAAATTAGACTTGTTTTGCATAATTACTTAATTGTACACCGTGTTAACTTTTATTTTCATCAACTTTACAGTTTCTTAAATAAAAACATTATGCATTTATGTTTAGGAATATGATGAAAAGATGCAGGAATTAACAAAAAAATTTCAAGAAGAACAAGAAAGTAATGCAAGGCTCCAGCAAAATGTAGATAGATTGAAAGCATATTATGAAGAAGAGCTGGCCAAAATAAATATAAGGAAACCTGAACTAAATTCATCTAAATTGGTAAGCTTATTGTATTATGTAAATTTCTGATATGAAATGTCTGAATTAAATTTAATTTTCAGTACTAACCCAGAGTTTATAGCTATTTAAATAATAAGTATTTAAAACAACTATACTTGTAAAGTATTTATTATGATCATTATTTCTTGATCTTGTTTGAGTCACAAAGACTCATCCATGGGAGGCCAATGCTATATATCATGAGCCTATCATACTGCTCATTAAACTCATCCACTGTTTGCATTTGCTCACAAATGCAAACAGTGGATGAGTTTAATGAGCAGTATGAAACTTTACTCACTACCTAGTACCTGCTTTTGCAACTTCCAGGGAGGTTCTTTGTCCATGTTCCTTCCCCTCCTTCTAACATATGAGAAATCTCCCCATTGTCAATCTGTTAATATGTCAATCACATCCCTCTTTCATCTTCTATCTGCCAAATGCTATAATTTGTTTGCCTTCAGTCTGTCCTCATAAACCAACATTGTACAGCTCTGATATCAGTTTCATTATCCATCTCTGCACCTTCTCCAAGGTTATTCATCTTCTTTAAATCCTGATGACAAGATCTAAGCACAGAAATGCAGGAATAGTCTGAACAAAGCCTTATACAATGGGATCACTTATTTCTTGTGGTCACTGTCCTCCTTGATATAATACAGCACTCTTAGTTGTTTTTACAACCTTTGTAATGTCCTTTGAACTTAAAATTTTTATCTACAATCACCCAAAGATCCCTTCTTCATCCATTTCTTCTGCTGTAGAAATGGATGAAGAATGCAACTGAATGTAAACTTTTGATGTTTGGGATCCACAGATGGGATGCTTCATACTCACTTGGTGGAGTTAGAAGCATCCCATCTGTGGATCCCAAACATTAAAAGTTTACATTCAGTTGCAATAAACTGATGTTTATTCATTTTCCCATCATTCTAGCTTGTTCAAATTCTACTGAAGAACATAAACATCAGCACTTCTACTAATAATCTCCCCCCACCAAGATTCACATCATTTGAACAATAGTGGTCTCATTATTGAACCCCATGGAACTCCACTTGTAACAGTCCTACTCCCTGTTACTGCACCTCCATATATGACTCTCAGATATCTATCAGAAAGCAGTTATCAAACCAATCCACTCACTTTTCGATATCCATTCCATCCCATATTTTGCAAATAAAAACTAAATTATAACGTGGCACCCTGTATGGTTTTACAAAAAAAAAAGTGGTAATCCCATTGTATAGATAATACCTATTCTATCATACTACTCCTTAAACCCATTCATTGTTTGTACTCTCACTACCCTATTAGGCAATTCGGTCCATAGTTCAACCACCCTCCATGCAAAGAAACCAGCCCTCACCCTCTTGTTCATGATTTCCTTCACAACTTCAAGGGATGGCCCTTTTCCTCGCTCCTTCTCCTTGATCTATCATATGAAAAAATGCCCCACACTCTCAACCCTGTAACTGCCTCTCAACAGTCTCAAATATCTCAGTGATATCACTTCTTTTGTTTTACTGAACTTTGCAGTCCACAATTTGCCCATCTGTCCAGCTTATTCATATCCTTCTGAAGAGCTCTCTGCATCTGCACTATTAATAATAATCCTGCCCGACTTCAAATAATTTGCAAACAGCCAAATATCTCCCTGTAATCCATTGACAGCATCATTGATATAAAAGTTAAATAATATAGGTCTCAGTAGTGAGCCTTGTGGGATTCCATTTGTAACCTTTTGTTTCCTTGATGCTGCACTTTCATATACAACTCCTTTCAATCCAATTCACTAACCTGCCATCTAAACCCATGTGGTGCAACTTAAATATCAGCTTATCTTCAGCCTATCAAATACATTTGATAGGCTGAAGATAAGGCTGAATCAAAAATAATGACAGCATATGCCTTTCCTTCATCAACAGCTCTTGTTATTTTGTGATAAAAGAAAAAAACAGGTCACTGAAACACATGCCCTCCCCCCCAACAAATCCATTCCAACTCTCACACACACTTCATCATCCCATTCTGCACATGATCTTTCACCAGTTTCTCCAAAATCTCATCTACTGATGAAATACAAAATGGTCCACAATTTGATACCTTCATTTCACCATTACCCTTATGCAATGGCACTATCTTACCTCCCTCCGTACCCTGGGAACCTCTCCCATAATGAGACTCTCACTGAAAAGCCAGGCCAACAGAACTGTCAATTCTTTGATGAATTCCCTCAATACCTTTCATTCAGTCTCATTCAATCTCACTAAATTTCATTCAGTCTCACTGAATTTATTATTTTTTGCCTTATCAAAATCCAGAATACTCAGTATTTGAAAAACACTCTTCTCCTGCACTCCCAAACCTTACCTCCTTCCCATCTCTCTCTCCAGGATGAGATATCCAAATAAAGTAATCATTAAACAACTTCACCACATCCTTTGCATCAGTCACTCTACTTCCATCTTTATTTAACATAATATGTCATCTCTCCACAAGCATTTCTTCTCCTAATGGCCACAACAAAAGAATTCCCCTGAATTTCAGACTGATCTCTTCTCATATTCAAGTCTTGCCTTCCCATCACACTAATCTCTCTCTTAGTCCAAGTCCTGTGTTCTCCATTCACGTTCTCTTCCCTCACCCCATGCACCTGCAGTTCCCATTGACATCATTTGTTATCTACCCCCCCCCTCCCCTTACACTGAACTGTGGCCTCCTTTTCATTCAAGATATACAATCTTCTATTTCTGCTAATAAACACTCCCTACTAGTTCTCATGAACTGATGATATCATGGAGTTCCAGTTTCTCAATCTGCAGAACATCTCCAAGCTGATCACTACAGTTATCTGCCTTATAATTCCAAATAGATTCCTTTTTCTTTGATATCCCTGCATGTCTATCTTTGAAGTCAAAACCACATAGTCACACTCTCCAACCAGGGGCAGAGATGCCATCTAAGTTACAATCATATCCTCTGATGCTATGACCAAATCCAAAACTATTTTTTGGAATTATAGACACGTTAACACAAGAATATTTTAATATTTGCCAAATATTAAAATGAATGACTTGAGAGGCAGTGTAAATTGGGTGGCGAGAGATCTGAGATTCTTGCTTGAAGTTGTGCAAAAGAAAACACAGAGAGGGAAGATTGTGTGTGTTGCCCAGGTATGATAGTGATGAGCTGATCAAAAAAAGCAGCAATACTGAATCACATAATAGCCAGAATGTATGAGAAGAGAGGGTTTGGAATACGTGGATGCTTGGAGGGTGTTTGAAGACAGAAGGAAACTGTATGCTAGAGACTGCTTGCATTTGAATGAGGAAGGACGAAGGCATCTGGAAAAATTGTTGTTTTCTGAACGCATCATTGTGTCAATGCAGGGAAACTAGAATTCCCAGGGTGGATGGTAGCAGGGATTCTACTTATGGGAATAGGTAATTGGGGGAAGGGGGGATGATGTCAGGAAATATTGAGCCCAGGGGGGATCGAGATAGAAGCAGTGACAATTTTATGCTCTATACCAATATCAGGGGTATCCGAAATAAAGGAAATGAATTAGTGGCGCATAGCATCAGCCTGGCCAAAGATTATTGGAATCTCTGAGACGTGGTTGACAGAGGATGATATAATAACCGGAATTGAAGTGGCAGGATACATCATTTTTTGGCAGGACAGGAAAGGAAAACATGGTGGTGGAGTACTGCTTATGATAAGTGATAATTTATGTCCTCTTAGAGTAGAGGCTTTGGAAGGCAGTGACACAAATGGTTTTGAAAGCATATGGTGTGAGGTAGAAGTGGCCAAGACAGGATATTTATTGGAGTGTTGCTATAAACCAGGGAGCACAGAGGGTGGGGACCAGGAGATGTTTAGGCAGTTGAGCATGGCAAGTGCAAAAAGAATGATTGTTATGTTAGATTTTAACTACAGCAGTATAAGCTGGGAAGAGGAAAATGCAAGTAGTAAGAAGAGGATACAATTTCTGGAATTCTTGAGGGAGACAAATGTCTTTGGCAGAATGTGATGGAGGGAACAAGAGGTTCAAGAGTTTTGGATTTGGTAATAGCATCAGAAGAGCTGATAATAAGTGAGATGACATCTCTCCTACTTGGAGAGAGTGACCACATGGTTTTGATTTGGAAGATGCAGGTGTATCAAAGAAAAGAGAACATATGTGGAATTATAAGGCGAGTGATTATGGTAGTCTTAGGTATCAACTAGGGGCAGTTCCATGAAGGGCAGAATTGGAAGGCCAGGATATCATTAGTGCTTGGGAAATTGTGAAAGAATATTTGATAGCAGCAATAGTAAGCTGTATTCCATGGATGATGAAGCAGACACAATTTGGTGTAAAGTGGATGACAAATGATATCAAACAGGAACTGCAGTTGAAAAAGAGATTAGGGGAGATATACAAGGAGGGGGGTGGAGGACAGATACACGAAGAATATAAGACGCAAGCCAGGAGAGTGACCAGAATGGTCAGAAAGGCAAAACTGGAATACGAGAACAGATTGGCCCTGAGATCCAAAGAAAATCTTAGGGAATTTTTTAGCTATGTGGCCAGTAGAAGGAGAAATGATTGTGGAAGAATGATGCGGGGTAAAAATGGAAATGGAGTGACTGATGCAGAGGATATAGTGGAGTTGTTCAATGAGCACTTTATTGGAGTATTTCATCCTGGAGGAGGTTTTGATACTAGATGGATAGGGCAGGGTTTAGAGGTGCAAGAGGAGAGTGTGTTCCAAATACTGAGTACTCTGGATACTAATAAAGCTGTTGGACTGGATGGTATTTCACCACGGGTATTGAGAGAATGTGCTAAAGAACTGATAGCTCCATTGACCTGGCTTTTAATAAAAGTCTGGCTGAAAGAAAGAAAGATACCTAGGGAAGGGAGGTAAGATAGTGCCGCTGCATAAGGGTGGTAGCAGACTGGAAGTATCTGATTATAGGCCTGTTTGTGTGTCATCAGTAGTTGTTAAGGTCTTGGAGAAATTTGTGAGGGACTATATACAGTGTTGGGTAGATGAGGGTAATGTTATCTGTGAGAACCAACATGGATTTGTTAAGGGGCACTCTTGCTTTAGTAATATGATTGTCTTTTATAATAAAGTGACAAGAGCAGTTAATGAGGGAAAGGCATATACTGCCATTTTTTTTGATTTTGCAAAGGCATTTGACAGGATGCCACATGATAAGCTGATATTTAAGTTGCAGCACATGGATTTAAATGTCGAGTTAGTCAAATGGATTCTGGATTGGCTGACTGATAGGTATCAGAGAGTTGAGTATGACAGGGCAATATCAAGGAAGCAGAAGGAAGCAGTGGAGTTTTCCACAGGGCTCAGTACTGGGACCTGTATTGTTCAATCTTTATATCAATGATATTGCCAATGGATTGCAAGGGGGCATTCAGTTGTTTGCAGATGATGCGAAGTTGGGAAGGGTTATCTGTAATAGTGCAGATGTGGCAGCCCTGCAAGAGGATTTGAATAATCTAGACAGATGAGCAAATAAATAGGGGTGTCGGTTCGATGCAGCAAAATGTAAAGTCTTGAGGTTTGGGATCCATCAATGGGAAGATGCGTACTCGATTAGAGGAGCTGTACTGGAGGAGATAGGCAAGACAAGAGATCTGGGGGTGATGATTGTTAGAAAACTGAAATTCAGGGAGCATATTGCAAAGGTGGTGAGGGTAACTCAGAGGATTGCTGCAATACTGAGAAGGACGCTGACTTGCAGAGATAAAAGAGTTATCATTCCATTGTATAAGGCCCTGATCAGACCAACTATTGTTCTAAGATTTGGTCCCCAGGATTTGAAGGTTATAAATTGACTGTGGAAAGGTTATAGAGGTGGATAACAAAGATGATTTCAGGACTCTACAATATGAGTTATGAGGATCAACTGAGGGAATGTGGACTGCAGAGTTTGGTGGATAGAAGAAGGAGAGGTGATATGATTGAGACTTTTAAACTGTGGTGTGGCAGTTATAGGGTAGACATTGGAGAGCTCTTTCACTTGGTGGAATGGCAGGAAGGAGCGATTACAAGGGGTCATCCCTGGAAGTTACGAAAGGAGGCTGTGCCCAAGAGGGTGAGGAGTGGTTTCTTTGCGTGGAGGGTGGTTGAACCTTGGAATGCATTGCCTGAGAGAGTGGTTGGAGTGGGAACAGTCAATGGGTCCAAGGAGTGGTATGATAAACTTTGTGTTTCCTAAAAATGACATACGATGAGTCTTTTGACTCAATGGTGGCCTGGATAATAATAATAATAAAATATTTCAGTCTGAAACTAACAAACTATCTTCATTGGCTACATAGGAATAGTTTTTAACAGGATGGAATACCAACAATTGATCATTCAAAAGTAGAACGAGCCACCTGATGTTGCATTGCTATGCATTAAAGAAAGGAAAAATTTCATCAGAGTGATGACTAAATTATAGGTATTAATTCACAATTTCATATAATAATCTTAATTTATAAATAACATTAGATTAATGTAGGAATTAAAAGTCTTAATTTAAAAAAAAAAATTAATGTGTTATCTGGATTAAACTTTCCCATATTTTTGATAAGGATATACAGTCATTTTGATTCAAGTTAGGGCGTTGAAGTAAGGCCTCAGCACTCTCTTTGAATAGGTCTTCGAATTTATAGCGACATCTGTGTAGAAGGCGCGTCTTGGACCAGAGAGTGTTGTTGCTTGTCTCTATCCTGTACTGAGCTAATCCAGACTTATCGGATTTGTTGTGCAGAACGTATGATGTTCTTGTGTTAATGTGTCTATAATTCCTAATTATATTGTCTCAAGTGTCTCTGAAGAGTTCAAAACTCTTTTTGTTCTTTCAGTGCTAGATATTGCTTGACATTCCTCAAGAATTCTAGAATTCCATTCTCCTCCTACTACATGCAGTTTCTTCTTTCCAATTTATACTGCTATAGTTAAAATCTCCAGTAGTGAACATTCTTTTTGCACTTGCCAAACTCAACTGCCTAAACATCTCCTGCTCTTCATTCTCTTTGTTCTTTGACTTATGGCAGTATCCTTCTAAATATCTTTTTCTGCCCACCTCCACCTCACACCATGTGCTCTCAAAACCATTAGTGCTGTTGCCCTCGAAACCTCCACTTTGAGAGAACACAACTCATCACATGACTTAAGCAATACTACACTCCCACGTTTGCCCTTTGTATCCTGCTAAAAATGTTACTTTTGTTCTTGTCATTATGTCATCTTTTGTCAACCATGTGTCAATGATTCCAATAATCTTTGGATAGACTGTCGCTGTCAATGCTGTCGGTTTATCTCCTTTGTTCCTAACTCTTGTCATTTGTATAAAGAAACATCAGTGTACTGTAAGTACACTGATGTTTCTTTATACAAATATTTTCATTCCTAAACAATTATTAAAGAATAATTGTATAGGAATAGAAATCTCACTTGTTTAGAGAACAACATTCTCTCCAGATGCCCATATACCTAATTCAAATGCAAACTCTTTCTTGCATACGGTTCTTTTCTGTTCTCAAATTCACTCTAGTCATCCACGTAATCCAAGCCTTTCTTTTAACACATTCTGCTATCATACCATTCATTATTAATGATCTTTTCCCTCAGCTCTGCATTTTCATACCTAGGTTACACACTATTCTTCCTCTTACAACAAGACGGTCCGCCATCTTGCTGTAAGGTTGTTCTTAATAAAATCAATTAATTGCTGGTTGATTACTAATCAAAATATAGGGAAATGTATATTTATACTTTGCCACCCTATATTTAGATTAGCCTATGTAAAATAGAAGAATCAATCTTCAATTAACTTAGCAGTCCCTTTATTCATACTGGCCGAATTTAATATTTTACACTTAGGGCTCCCGCAAGGTTCGAACTTTTTATGAACGGTGCAACGAAAAAGAATCAGGCACACACAATATTGAAATCAATAAAACAAAACATTTAATACTAGGTTATATGACAAGTACATAAAATTAACTTTGAATTTAAGATAATACAATTAACTTGGTTCTTCAAGTCAGAACACTCTTATTGAATTAACTTCAAATCTTCAGATACTAAATTCAGAGTTCTCTCAATAAGGATTATTCACACTGTTCAATACTACAGAATTTCTTGCTAAATAAATTTGCTGGTATCACTCAGTTACACTCATATTTAACACTTACCAAGCATTTATAACATTATTAATCATGGCAGTCATTACTTCAAGGGGAATTACTTTCAAACTTCTAACTTTGCCTAAACTAGCGAAACGCCACAATAAATGTTAGGATATTCGAGACGGAGTTATCGCTTTAACCTTCATGCTGAAATAAAATTAAAATTAGGATTGTTCTTACCGGGATTAATCCTTAGTACATCAGATTTAATGTGAGCACATTTCAAAACTATATTCACTTATTACTCCGTTGGAACACTATTCAAAAGAATTCTTCAAGGAGATAACTGAATTATTATTTATCGCACTACACAATTCTTGACAGGCTTATTATAAGGCAGAATAATTATTCCATGTTTACTACTGTATAACAATTTGAGCTTTGCACAATCCTTCTTTAAAGCGATATAGGAATACATAGTAATTCTAAAACTTAGTGGATTTATTCTGAATCTTCCATTAATCTTCCGGTCTTTTAGTTATCCTATTACGGCACTAAATTCCTATTACTGCCACTGCTGACTTTACTGTCAGCTGTCTATAAGTTTTCTCGTCGTCTCCGTACACTTTTGAATGCTACTCCCTTGAATTTCCTGCCCTTGAGGGTCCTTGTTTACTTTTACCTCTCGCTTATATGCATTCCTTCTCCCCGACTAAACTTGTTCACTGGTCAACTCATTAATTCCATCTCTGCCAATTATCGAAGCTCACGCCCTACGCTCGCGCGTTCTATTTTATTTCTCTCTCCATGTCAACAATCAAAACAGAACGTAAACATAAGCATTAGCATTACATAAGGTTATACCTTTACACTCAGTAATATGAAAAATAATAATAAAAATATTATAGTTACTTAATTTTCTCCTTCACTTTCATTTACAAATAATAATAATAAAACATATGTTACAGTTCATATAAGACAGTTCATATAAGAAATCATACATAAAATTCCTCATAATATTATTGAAGGAATAAAGTAATAAAATAAATGTTATTTACTACAGAGTCCTTTGAATAACATAATGTATATTAAAATTATATAATTAAATAATAACTGATAAAATTCAAGAATAATACACGAATAATAAATCTTAAGCAAGGGACTAACAAATAATATTTAAATAAGTCTTGCTCAGTATATGGTATAATACTGAGTGTTAAATGTGAATGAATAATAAAAACATACAAAACAATTTCATTCACAGTTTAACACTTTCCCCTCAGCTCTGCATTTTCATACCTAGGTTACACACTATCTTTCCTCTTTCTGTATTCTGCTGTACAACCACAAGCATAAGCCTCAGATCTTTCGCACCTGATTCAGACTGCTTCTCAAGTTATTCAAACCCATTGTCTCATCCACTCTGTCACCTCACTTAATTGCCATAGTCATACTGTCTATCATTCTTTCAGGTAACACTCTTCTGTCATTCTATTTTGCATTCCACTGATCATTGAATCTCTACTCATCACATCTCTTTACTACTCTGTTCCTTCCTTGCTCACCTGCAGCCCTCTTCATGTCTCTCCTCTGACACTTTTCTCCTTGCTTTCCAACTTACCTGCCTTCATTTTATTCCTGCACTTGGTTACTAAGGCAATTAATGTGAAATCATTTGCCTTTCTATCACTGGTGGCTCGTGAAGTTTCAAGTTGGGGTGCTGCCTATACAAAATAATTTAAAAAAAAATGATTTTTTTCCTAATTAGTAACCAATTTATTAATAAATAAATTTATACAAAATCATTTTTAAAAAATTCTTTTTTTTTCCTAATCAGTAACCAATTTATTAATAAATAAATCTGTAATTTATTTATTAATAAATTGGTTACTGATTAGGAAAAAAATAATTTTTAAAAAATTTTGTATAGGCAGCACCCCCATTTAAAACTTCATGGGCTGCCACTGCTTTCTATACAAGTAGCCTAGTCATGAAGATATCTCATTTGCATTCTTTGCCTACCCTTGGATAAAGGATTAAACAAGAATATAATTTCGTGACATCTTTAATTTGATTTATAACAAAGTGAAAAACTATCAACAACTAGCTCTAATTTAGCATATTTTAATAATAAGGTGTTATACCATTTCACTACTTGCATATGAGAAATATATGACTTCTGCATTACTTCAACCATAGTATCTCTCCTGGGCCTGTCTCCCACTGATGATCCCACTCAATCAATCAAGAATAAAAAACTGGAAAATGATTTACAAGAAGCAGGCAACACAATTGCTCCTTCACAGATTGAAAACCTCATCAGGTTTATTGAAAATCTAGAAGTTAAAGCCCTTTCCACTGACACTGTACTAATCATATTATCTCCTTTCTGCAGTGCCATCATCAGGTTTATCGAAAATCTAGAAGTTAAAGACCTTTCCACTGACACTGTACTAATCATATTATCTCCTTTCTGCAGTGCCTCCTTAAATGCATCAGGATTCCACTGACAAATTAAACATTAAACAAGAAGCTATGTGGAAACTTATGCTACACTATAATTATTAGGTTTTTGTTTTACCATGAAACATACTTCTGCAGATATAAAGATATAAAAACTTTAACAGACACATGTCCACTTCTTTCTTATTAGAGTTTCGGAATAGCTGGAGTTCATACTCCAGCCTATTCTTGTCACCCTCCTTGGTTTCCTTCTGTAATATCCATAGGGATGCAGAAGGGAGAATCTTGACAAAAGACTGGAAATACTGTGGATGTGTAATAAGATTTCTTCTTCTTATTGTGCTATCTTCTATCGAAGGTCAGCGACCATCTTGGCGAACAAACTGCGATCTTGTGTTAATCTGAGCAGTTGTGCACTGCTCTTTCCTGTCCACGTCTTGATGTTGTCAAACCATGATATTCTTTTTCTTCCTCTAGTTCCTTTGCCATCAATTCTTCCTACCAAAATAGTTTGTAGAAGTTGGTATTTGCTGTTTCTCATGATGTGTCCAAGATATGATGTTTTTCGTTTCTTGATTATTTGTAAAAGATGTTTAGCTTTGCCAATGGATTTTAAGACATCTTCATTGGTAATTTTTTCTGTCCAATAAGATTTATAAATGTTTATACTTCATCCAATGGAGCAGTTAGATGAAAATTTCCAGGAAATTGCAACCATATCTGTATGGTTTCCCCACTACATCATAGCAGCTGGAGACTGGAATTGTGTTGAAAATCCCATATTAGACAAAATAGGAGAACACCCCAGAAGTGGAAAAGTGGGATATGCAGAGTTAAAAATATGTCTTGACAATGCCCATCTAGCAGACATATGGAAGATTTGCAATCCTAATCTCCAGGTTTGCATGCACATGAATTAAGATATTGGTACCCATCTTGATTGCATTTATATCTCTTCTTCCTTTATAAGTAGGGTAATTCAGATAAAACATCATTTATTTATATTTATAAATAAACATCTTGACATCAACATGTCAAATCATAATCCAGTTCTGCTTCAGGGAACAAAGTAGAAATCAGTTCTGGACCAGGAAGACTCCCACCAAATTTTTCTTTCATCATTTCAACTGAACTCCAGATCCTTCTAAGTGGAATTCCCTTCTCCACTTACCCAATATTACCACCTGTCAGCATTAGGAGAGAATTTAGATTTGGATAATTAATGAATTAAAATACCATTTATTGAAAGTTAGGAAGAAACACAGTTTGAAAACCAGCAATATGACATACAAATGCTTTACAGTATTGAATATTACATTATGCAATATTCACCAGCGGGAGATAAAATTCTGTTTATTTTTACTATGAGAGGTTTTTAAATTGTTCAGTCCTCGTAGTTCATTGTAGTCTTATGGTCAGCCACAGGGATGACCGGAGAGTAATCCCAAGCAGAGAAGGCTAACTCCAGACAGTTAACTCAGATAAAGCTAACCATCTGGGTATTATCAGTCACCTTTACACTTTAGTTTCGGTTTGTCTTTTAGTTGTTCATCTGCATGAGACTGGTGCAAAAGAAAAATATGATCGCCTTTGGCTAAACGATGATATTAAATAGCTGAGACCTTTCTCTCTCCCATACACTCTATCTGGCTTTTCTTTCTCCTAATACTATCAGCCTCTCTTACACCCCTATACCAACTACTCTAGGTCCGTGATGAACACCCCTTTACATTTTTTTACTTCAATAATGGTCAAACCCAGTAGTGTGCTTTTCCATAATGCATAGTGCCCCCCCCCCCCCCCCCCAAAAAAAAAAAGGAAGTGTGATTTGCATAATGGAATACTAAGGCAAGTGATGAGTAGTCATTTCCCTCTATATACAAGTAGCTCAGTCATGAAGATACTTCACATGCAAACTTTGTTTGCTTATACTTGGATAAAGGATTAAATAAGAGTATAATTTTTTGGTCTGTAATTTGATTTATGATGAAGTGAAAAAACTTTAAGCAAATAGTCAATGAGACTTCTTATTTCTCGTGTCTTCTCTCCATGTGAATTTGTGCACAATTTTTATAGGAATATGTTGTTAGCAATAACTTGTTCTGCATCTTGAACAGAAATCCCACAAGTACTTACCATTATTATTAGATAATCTTTTTCTTGAGCTGTTTAGATTACTAACAAGGACTAACTTTTCCTTTTTCATTGTCAGCTACCTTCTCTAATGCTCGTAAAATTCCTACACTTCTTTCTTAGTAGAAACTTCTGCTTCTGTAGGACCATAGGCACAAATAAGTCTCATTGTCCAGTTCCCCCATATCACTCTACTTGATATTGTCTGCCATTCAAGAAGATTATCAGCATATTTTGTAATAAACATCATATAGCTACTCTTTTGTTTGCCTGATCTTTATTTCCTGAATATAATATCTTGTATTTGTTGCTTCAAAAGATCTCACTTGTTATTGTCTTCTTTGTTATTATGGTATTATGTGTTAGTATATTTTTGCTATATTATGTCTATTTGTATATTGTGTTGTATTTATTGTTAAATTAAGATATTTCTTAAAAATTTTGTCAAAATTCCTAGCAGAACAGTAGAGCACAGTGCTGAATAAAGTCCAACTGATGCTGTAAAAAAAACTCAACATTGATGCCTTGTCTGCCCTTCCATTGCTTAACTGACAAGATAATAAGTGCTGAAGGTGAAATAAGAGATTGAAAATTCACTTTTCTTCCAGGCCAGACCCTACAATTATATTAAATAAAACTGTTTTGATTTTATTTAACACTAAATAGCAATAATCAGTAAGCAAATTATTTACTTATGACTAGGGCAACAGAAAAGAGTGCAAGTTTTCAACACTGTTTTATATAAGAATTTCTTAATGAAATTATTGTAACAAAAAAAAATGCAAAAACAAAAATTTATTGAAAATGATTTTTAATCATCCTAAGATTGTAAAGCAAAATAAGTACTGAGATTTTCTGTACTGAAATTACATGATCTTGAGAGCATACTTTTCAGTTTTTGAAGTCCTCTTTTTACAGGCAAAATAAAAAAAAATAAATAAATAAAATGTACCCTCAGTTTTCTCCAAGCTGCCTAAATCCTATGGTCTGCCTTCTTCACTCTGCAACTGGATCACCAACTTTCTCACTGGTCGCTCACTATGTGTTGTGTGGGATGGTTTACTCTCCTTAGATTTCCCCACCAATGCAGGAGTACCCAAGGCTCTGTTCTTTTACTGACTCTCTTCCTCTTGTGTATAAATGACCTGCAGTCACACACTTCCAATCCTATCCATTGCTTTGACAAACCTTGTCATGCTCAAGTAATAGAATTCTCAAGATCTCAAGATCATGACCATTGACCTGAACTCAGATTTCCTAGCTATATCCCAGTCAGACAAGTAAATTTCAGTGCCACCAAAACTCACTTCTGTTTGGTCTCTCACAAGAAAGAACTTGCATCCCTCTTCCATACCTTCAGTAATACTGAGATATCCAAAGATGAAAAGAATTCTCTTCTTGGACTGACCTGCACTCCAATCTTTCCTGGCACAATCACATTTCAACTATAGCTTCTGCAGCCACCAAAAAGCTAGGTGTACTTTTTTTGCAGAAGACACTACTTCACACCTTCATATCTGCTGACTATACAAGCCCAAATTCGCCCAGCCATGGAATATTGCTCCTATATTTGGAGTGGTGCACTAAAATCCCTTTTGAGATTTCTCAGTTTTATCTAGAAGAAGGCAATCTGGCTAATTTCTGATTTCTCTCTCACAGATGTTCAGTTTCTACCTTGTGCCTCTTCTTACATATATTTTCATGGACAGTGCTCTGCTGAATTGGCCAATATTATTCCTCAACTATCCTCCAGAATCATTAAAACAACACTCTTTTAAAGTCCACTTTGTAAACTCAATGAACCAACATCACTGCCTGCTCTTTCATTCCATCTACTTCTGTCCTTGGAACAGTCTCTCCCACTCTGCCTTTGCCAAAGATTACAATCCTCAGCTGCTTAAGCAAAATGTGAACAGATTCCTCCTTTCTGTCCATTAGGACAGAAAGGAGGAATCTGTTCACACCCCCTCCCTCTCCAATGTTCCACCCCCTCCCTCTCCAATGAGGGACTTATAACTAATTAATAGAGCTGGTTCGTCACTCCTCTGCTGCATCCCCTAAAGGCGATCTTCATGACTGTAATCCATATGTGTTCATTGGGCTGGTTTACCTGTTCTGGGTGACAAAAAACCTGGGTTTCCAAGTGACAAAACCTCCTACCTCCATATAGCAACAGCTAACTCACCTTTTGCCAAAAGAGACCAGATAAAGGTTCCTCACATCACTGACAGGAATCGAATCCAGGTCTTTCCAACCAAAGGACTTCATCTATACTGACTGAGCTACAGAGGCTCGGATCATATATATATATATATATATATATATATATATATATATTTATTTATTTTTTTTTTTTTATATAAACGTTCTTTTTTTTTATTAATGTTCTGTCTTACTTAGATACTACAAGCTCTGGAGGGAATACTACTGTCATATGGTGTTAATGGGGCATTATATCAAGCAATACTTAGTCTTTATTTGAGTTGTAAGTCAGCAGTTAGAATCGAAGGAAGTACAGGAAGATGGTTTAATGTTAAATCTGGTGTGAGACAAGGATGTATGTTATCCCCTCTGTTATTTATTATCTATATGGATCACATTATGAAGGAAAGTGGTATTAAACATGATATCAAAATTGGAGATGTTAAGTTTGCCCTTTGCTTTATGCGGATGATGTTATACTTCTAAATAAATCCGCTACAAGTCTGCAAGATTCTCTGACTATATTGAATACTTATTGTAATAGATATGGTATGAAGGTCAGCAATACAAAGACGATGAAAATAGGCAGAATCATTGAAAATGTCAACTGTGTTGTGAATGGAGAACCTGTGGAATATGTAAAACATTTTAGGTACTTAGGCACGATTTTTAGTGATGATGATGGTAAATTAAATATAGAAATAGACAACAGAATCAGCAAAGCTGGTATGGTGGGAAATCAATTGAATAAATTCATATGGAATAAGAGCGAAATTAGTCGGAACACTAAATTAGCTGTATACAAGACAGTGTTCAAACCAATTTTAACTTATGGATCTGAGAGCTGGGTCAGAAGTAAAACACTTGACCAAAGACTAGAGACCACAGATATGAGAGTCATGAGAAAGATTATAGGCGTGAACAGATGGCATCAGTGGTAATATCATATTAAAAACGAGGATATTAGGAAAGAACTTGACATTGTAAGCATCCAGGAACACGTTAGCAGAGCTAATCTCAGGTGGTATGGTTACTTAAACATAATGGGCGAAGAAAGATTAGCAAAATAAGTGTTCTCTGCTAGGCTGGCAACAAAACGACCCAGAGGAAGACCAAGATATAGGTGAATTGATACGGTACAAAGTGTCTTAGACGATAGAAATATGAGATCTGAGAATGTTGGAGTCTTGACAAGTAACAGATTGATTTGGAGGAAAATTGTGGATAGGGGGTTAGTAATGATGTAATTTTTTTCATGTAGTACTATCATAGCCTGTGCACCCCTTGAGGGTAAATGGCAGGAATTTGATGATGATTATGATGATATTTTTTTTTAATATATATTTTATATATAGATTTATGTATATATAAAACATATTTAAAAATAAATGTACAAGCCATTAGACACACATTTTATCATTTTTGTTTTCTTTGTGCTAATTTTCATACCATATTTTTTGTATATACTTTCAAATTTTTTCATTAGATGCTGTAATTCATCTTGAGTATTAGCTAATATTGCTTCTTTTATCATTTCTTCTCCGAATATATTGAGGAGAATTGGTGATAGGTTACCATCCTTTGTCTTATGCCTCTACCAATCATACATTTTTTAGTTTTTCCTACTTTTGTCTTTATTTTGGCAGTCTTGTTCATATACAATTCAGCTATTAATCTTCGGTTTCTCCAAACTAATCCTATTTTGCATAACACTTACATCAGCTTTTTGCATTTCACCACATGAAACACTTCAAGGTCAATGAAACATATATAAACTTCTTTATTTACTTCTATATTCCTTTTGCATAGTTGTCCTCACAACTCCAATTGCGTCTGTCATTGCAAATGTCTTAGGCAATATGTAACAGAGGGAACACTCTTCAAGAGTTTTGGATTTGGTTATAGCATCCGAAGAGCTGATAATAACTGAGATGACATTTCTCCCACCAGTTGGAGAGAGAGTGAACATATGGTTTTGACTTGGAAAATGAATAGACATGCAGGAGTATCAATAAGACGGGAACACGTGTAATTATAAAGCAGGTGATTATAATGTCTTAGACATCACCTTGGGGAAGTTTCGTGGATGGAGGAATTAGAAGGACAGGATATCATTAGTGCTTGGGAAATTGTGAAGGAATATTTGTTAGCAGCAATGGTAAGCTGTATTCCATGAGTGAAGAAGAGGACACAATTTGGAGTAAAGTGGATGACAAACAATATTAAATAGGAGTTATATGCGAAAAAGAGGCTATGGAAGAGATATAAGGAGACAGGTGAAGAGAAGATGCATGAAGAATATAAGACACAGCCCAGAAGAGTGACTAGTATGATAAGGAAGGCGAAACTGGAATATGAGAAAAGATTGACCCTTAGATCCAAGCAAAATCCTAGGGAATTTTTTAGCTATGTAGCCAGTAGGAGGAGAAATAACTGTGGAAGAATGACATTGTGGGATAAAAATAGGAATAGAGTGACTGATGCAGAGGGCATAGTGGAATTGTTCAATGTACACTTTATTGGAGTATTTCATTCAGGACGAGTAAATTGTAATACTAGAGGGATAGTTTAGGGCAGTTTAGAGGTGCAGGAGGAGAGTGTGTTCCAAATACTGAGTACTTTGGATCTCAGTAAAGCTGTGGGACTGGGTGGTATTTCGCCACGAGTTTTGAGAGAATGTGCTAAAGAACTGACAGTGCCTTTGACCTGGCTTTTCAATGAAAGTCTGGCTGTGGGAAAGTTGCCCAGGGAATGGAAGGAAGGTAAGATAGTGCCATTGCATAAGGGTGGTAGCAGACTGGAAGTGTCAAATTATAGGCCAGTTTGTGTGTCATCAGTAGTTAGCAAGATCTTTGAGAAAGTAGTTAGTACCATGCATTGGGCAGATGAAGGTAATGTTATCAGTGAGAGTCAACATGGATTTGTGAAGGGGCGCTCTCCATTTAGCAATGTGCTAGCCTTTTATGATAAAGTTATAAGAGCATTAGATGAGGGAAAGGCATATATTGCCATTTTCCTAGACTTAGCAAAGGCATTTGACAGGGTGCCACCTGATAAGCTGATATTGAAGTTGCACCACATGGATCTGGAAGTCAGATTGGTCAACTGGATTCAAGATTGGCTGTCCAATAGGTATCAGAGAATTGTGTATGGTGGAGCAATATCAAAGAGGCAGAAGGTTACAAGAGGGTTTCACATGGCTCAGTACTGGAACCTATATTGTTTAACCTTTATATCAATGACATTGTCAGTGGATTGCAAGGGGATATTCAGTTGTTTGCGGATGATGTGAAGCTGGAAAGGATTATTAGTAATAGTGCAGATGTGGTAGCCTTGCAAGAGGATTTGAATAAGCTAGATAGATGGACAAATGAATGGGGTTGTCAGTTTAATGCAGCAAAATGTAAGGTCTTCAGGTTTGGGAAACATCGATGGGATACCGCATACTCTATGGGAGGAGTCAACCTGGAGGAAGTAGGAGAGAGAAGAGATCTGGGTTTGATGATTAATAGAAACCTAAAATTTAGGGGACATATTGCAATGGTAGTGAAGGTAACACAGAAAATTGCTGCAATAATGAGAAGGACACTGACCTGCAGAGATAAAATGGTTATCATTCCATTGTATAAGACTCTGATCAGACTACGCTTAGACTATTGTTCTCAGATTTGGTCCCCAGGATTTGAAGGGGATAAATTAACTGTGGAAAGGGTACAAAGGCAGATAACAAAGATGGTTTCAGGACTGTACCATGTTAGTTATGAGGATCAGCTGAGGGAATGTGGACTGCAGAGTTTGGTGGATAGAAGAAGGAGGGCTGATTATGATTGAGACTTTGAAACTGTTGAGAGGTGGTTACATGGATGACACTGGGGAGTTCTTTCGCTTGGTTGAACAGCAGGAAGGTGTCATGACAAGGAGCCATCCCTGGAAGTTACGAAAGAAAACTGAGAAAGCGTGTGAGGAGTGGTTTCTTTGCATGGAGGGTGGTTGAACCATGGGATGCATTGCTTGATGGAGTGGTGAGAGCGAGAACGGTCAATGCATTTAAGCAGTGGTATGATATACTTTTGTATTTCCTAGGAGGGACCTCCCTCGATGAGCCTTGATAGACTTGTGTTTCTTAGAAAGGACCTCCCATGATGAGTCTTTTGAGTCCATGGAGGCCTGAATAATAATAATAATCTCTTATTCCACTGTCTTTTCTAAATCCAAACTGATCAGCTCCCAAAAAATACTCCACTCTGTTATACAGTTATCAATTTAATATTTTTAGCCATACTTTAGAGGCATGCGAGAGTATGCTTATAGTTCTGTAGTCACTGCACTTAGTAGGATTGCTTTTCATTTCATTTGGTGTAAGAATATTTTCTGTAAAATCTTTTGGCCAGTTTCCTGTTTTGTAAATGAGGTTGCATTGTTTCCATGTTTCTGTTATACCTTTGTTCTTCATTTGTTTTAAGATTTGACTAGGTATTCCATCTACTCCTTTCATCTTTTCACTTTTTTAATTCCTTAATTGCTGTTTCTACTTCACTCTTTAGCATTTCAGGACCTCTATCTTCTGTTGATATTTCACTTTGGTCTTCTAATTCAAGTTTCTCTGGGCTTTCATTTTTGCATAAAGTTCTTCAATTTATTCCTTCCATCTTTCACCGTGTATTTCAATATCATAAATTAATTTTCCTTACTTATCTTCTAATGGCAGCTTTCTTCTGCTTTTCTTTTTAATATTTGTAAGTTCTTTTGCTTTTTCAAACATTTTATCATATTTTCCCCTTCTATCCATTTCTTCAATTACTTTACATTCTTCTTTTAACCATTCCCCCTCTTGCTTTATCAGTTTTTCTTTTCAGTTCATTGTTAAATACTTTGCATTTTCCTCTTCCCCATGTTCAGTGTTTGCATTTTTCCATCTTCTTTCTTCCATTCTTTCTTCCATTTTTCTTATCATTTCATTTGCAATCCATGGCTTCTTAATTCTTTTTCCCTTCCACAAAATCTGTGTCCTCAGTAGCTTTTTCATATATCTAGTTTTTCAGTGGATTCCGTTTTGCATTAGTATCAATAGTTTCTTCATATATTTGTTCTTTGTTTTTTATTTTATTTTCCAATTATTCTCTGAATTTCTTACCAGCATCTCTTTTGAGTTTTTCTAGGTTCCACCTATACTTTTTTTTTTTTTTTACTTTCTTCCATTTTTCTTATCATTTCATTTACAATCCATGGCTTCTTAATTCTTTTTCCCTTCCACAAAATCTATGTGTTCAGTAATTCTCATAGAAAGGCTTAGACGTTGGTTGTACATGTTTACTAAATAACTTAAGGAAATTACGACGTACAATAAAATATACATTAAATTAAACTTTAATATATTTCCAATATTTCGACAACATCACGTTGCCATGGGAGGAAGTGGAGAGTATCCAGAGACAAGTGACCAAGATGATAGCAGGTCTGTGGAATGAACCTTATGAGAATAGGTTGAAGATTTGTGGGTTACAGAAATTGGTCGATAGGCGGAAGAGGGGTGATATAATTGAGACATTCAAATTACTGAAGGGTTTCTATAAGATTAATCCAGAAGATATTTTTGAAAATAGGACTGGTGGTGGGAGGACTAGGGGCCATGCATGGAAACTGGGCAAGAGTGTGGTTAACAGGGGTGTTAGAACTAGGTTTTTTACTTGGAGAGTGGTGAATGAGTGGAATAAGCTGCCAGAGTCTGTTGTGGGTGCTACGACCGTGAATGAGTTCAAGGCAAGGTATGATAGATACTGTGTGAATGTTGAATAGTTGTTCTTGACATGATGTTACGGCCTCCCTCGATGAGTCTGTCGACTCCTTGGAGTTGCCCAGAATAATAATAATAATAATCTTGAAAGGAGCTTGCAATAAAGACACGTGCATGCAGGCACTAAACACAGTAAATGAGAAACAAGGCGAGGAAGCTATTGTTTTTCTAAAAGTTCTGATGGTGCCCCCTAGTGAGCTATGTAGGTATTCTTAGCCGTTGGGCTGAAGGTCTACTGATGTAAGCCTCCCAAATTTGGGGCGCTCTCATGCAATCAAATTTGTTGAGGTTTGGCATGTTTCTTAGGGCGAGCTAATTCCATGAATAGTCTTTTAAATTTAAATTTGCTATGGTGTACTATTGTGGCTTTCTTGCACCATATTCTGTGGCGTGTATCTAGAGCATGGTCTGCAAGACCAGAATGGCTGTACTGGTGAAACTGGATGTAGTCCTTGTGTTCTGAAATTCTGATATTTGCTGTCCTGCCTGTTTGGCCAAAGAAGGATAACTTACAGATGCAAGGGACCTGGTATACACCAGGTAGGTCTAGGGGGAGTGGTTGTCTTTAGTGGAGCGGATAACAGATGTTAATTTTTTATATGGTCTGTAACAAGGGTCAAGTCATGTTTTTTTAGGATTCTTGTAATTTTTTCCGAGGTGCCTCGGATGTAGGGAATGGTGGTGGTTTAGAGTAATCCTTGTTGTGAGGGAAAGGGGGGGGGGTTGTGATTTACTGGTTTCAATATTTCTTGGATTTTTTGGGGGGGGAGGGGGCAGCCATTGGCTGAGAAAGTATTGAGGTTAGGGCATTGTCATTTGAACAGATTAGTTTAGCCCTGTTGTATAGTGTCTTAACAACTCCATGTAGTTGTGAGGGGGGGGTGGAATTGTTAGTGAATGTATCTGCCTGTATGGGTGAATTTTCTATAAACTGAGAAAACCAAGGTTCCATTAGGCTGATAGGTGACTAGTGTGTCTAGGGAACGGAGGCTGTGGTTTTCCTCCGTTTCCAGGTTGAACTTAATTCTGGGGTGTTGGTTGTTTAAGTGTGTTAAGAAGGAGAGGAGTGTATCAGAGCCATGTGGCCAAATAGCGAACACATCATCAATGTAGTGAAGCCATATGGTTGGTTTTTGTGGGGTAGAGTTTAAGGTTTTCTCTTCAAAGGTCTCCATAAAGAAATTGGCCAGGGGTGAGGAGAGTGGTGAACCCATGGCCATCCCCTCTATTTGTTTGTAGAATTTTCCCTGCCAAATGAAATAGCCTGAGTTCATTGTGAACTGAAATAGGGCTGAGATATCAGGAGAAAATTTAGCTTGGATTAGCTCTAAGGTTTACTTAAGTGGGACATTTGTGAATAAGGAGGAGATGTCAAAACTGACCATAAATCAGTATGTTGGAGTGTAAGGTTTTCTATGCTGGGGGAATCATTGCCATCCACTATGGGATGTAATGGCACATTTTCTTTATGTATTTTTGGGAGTCCATAAATATGGGGGGGA